>NW_027062694.1:57442-417374 GCF_032884065.1 Artemia franciscana
CCTCGACGCCTCGCTCTTTACGCTAAAGTTTTACTCTTTCTCACAACTCTACTTTTTAAAGCAATAAACGCTGAATCTGCTGGTGTGACTTTTAGGTGGTGCTTCCCCCTGTTTTCTAAATAAGGCAAATTTTCTCAGGCTCGTAACTTTTGATGGGTATGAATATGATGAAACTTATATATTTAAAATCAGCATTAAAACGCGATTTTTTGATGTAGCTATTGGTATCAAAATTCCGTCTTTTAGATTTTCGGTTACTATTGAGCCGGGTCGCTCCTTACTACAGTTATTTACAACGAAATGTTTGATGAATTCCAGCAAGGTACTTAAGCGCTTTGAAATTAATAGATGAAAGTTGGTAAAGCTAGTGGGGACGATTAGGACATACAGTATCCCCTAAAAAAAAATCCTCAAAAGTGATTGCAATGTTCGTTCCTGATAGACAACGGTAAATCTCCACCCCCCCCCCCTTTCCAGGAAAATACATTTAAGGATAGTAAATACTTTTTGATGGTGAGTAAGAACAAGATGCATCCAAATTTGGCTGTTTTACTTACAGTTAGCATTCTTCTTTGTTTTCTCGCGTTTTCTTTTCTTTTTTTTTCTTTTTTTTTGATTAAAGGTAATAAATAAATCAAGATGAATAGACAGATTAAACTATTGAATTGTCTTATATGTGGCGACATTTCAGCTATTTTATGACCAGGGAAGAAACCGCAAGCTCGCGTGATTAGATTCAAATGACATTTATTTATTTATGTAATTTTTTATTCGACACAATTAATGCATGTTTCAGCTTTAATCCAAAAAAGCGAAATTCTTGGGAGTAGATGCTACGCTACGCTTTAACGTAAAAATAACGTAACATAAAGCAGAAACTTGGGGTATTTCTCATCCATACAACAATTTCTCGCACGTAGTGTTTTTGCCGTTCCGGTAGGCTAAAAGGAATAAAAAAATTATAATTACAATATAAAAAATAAATATTTTATATATTTCATATATTTATTATAATTTTTTTTATAATAAATATATAATAAAATATATAATTTTTTTAATAAAAAATATATTATTATAAAAAAATAATAATAATAATTAAAAAAAAACTAAAAGGAATTTAAACCTTACTTAATTACGCCGTGTTCAACTCCAGCTTTGTGCGAAACATTATAGAAGATGTGATGTAGTGGATAAAACCCGCACAAAATATTTTTGACACAACAGGTGACATTGAATTTGAAGTGACCTTTAGATTTTACTATCAAAACTTTGGCGGTATTATATTCAAGTTTTCAGTAAAAAAAAAAAACTGATCTTTTCCGCTTTTTTAATGATAATTCTCATGGCCCCAGAACATCAAAGAGTTAGACCACCAAACACTAGTCAGCCATTCACCTAGGTTTTCTTTCAATAGATGTCTGCTGAACTTCTTTTTAAGAGAGTTTAATAGACGAGATTTCGGGGATAACCCGTATGAAGAGACTATTATAAATGGTAATGCCGCGTCTTAATACGCTTTCTTCAATCATTCAGTGCGAGCAATATCTTCTTGTTGATGATCTGGCCGAACAGTATTTCTGCGTGTTTATCGCATTGGCAAGGGCAAGTGGCAGTACAAGTAGAGACAGATCATCCGAGAAAGGTTGGTGTATGTTTTGTTGTAGAAAGCACCATAGCATACTTAGATGACGCCAATTAACACATTTAGAGGCTATAAGAGGGACTACAATCCGCTCTTAAGGCCCAATTTAGGATTCTCTGGAATGGTATCACTAGAGTTTTAGGAGCCCCTTAAAAAACGGCTTTCATATTCAAAAAGATGTCGACAAGGTGCCTTCGATACGGTGGTTAGTAGTTACTACGTCTTAGATGCATTGGGGCTATAAGTAGGTTCAATTGTTCACTAATCTTTACTGCTCAAATAGCGAGATAGCAAATGTATCATCTAATCATAATCTATGCTAGTAGCGACGGATCTAATAAATTAGACTCAAATCAAGGAGGGGAGTCCCCTTCCATAGCAGCCATTCAATTATATAACTGCATGTTTAGCTTACAATCATTAAACTATGAGATACATAAATTCGAAAAAAAAGTGAAAAACCTAAAACAAGGTGTCAGGATAAAAATGGCAATTGCATAAGCATTTTCATCCATTTAAACTATATATATTTATTTTTAAATAGCAATTGTAAAGGGAATATAATAGTGAAGTTTCGATTTAACAAAAAGAAGTTGTGGGGTTTACGCATGCGTATCTACGAAGGCCGAAAGCAAGAACAAATACTCTCATGGATTTTAATAAGGAAACACAATAGTTACGTTACGTTGTGATGCACCCAACAGATGGGCAAGGTTTAATGACTACTGGGCAAAATATCCCCGTGTTCAAAAACTGCAGCCACTTTCAGCTTGAAAACGCTACACTTGTCTCAAAATTTCTAAACTTTTCCGTTCCTTAGTACCAAGGACATGAGAATAAAACTTTCCTTGCCCCCTCGACCCATTTTATTCATCGCCGAAAACTGTAATTTTCTAAGAATTTTTCTTACGGTTGTTTCGAAATAATAAAGTTTTAAGAACAAAATCACATTTTCGTCAATTTTGACACACTGAATCTTAAAAATAAATAAGAAAAACAAATTATTTAAATTGTGCATTACTTTTCGTCAGTAAAAATTTGAACATTAACAACCTTTTGATTCTCAAAGACAGTTGCACCTCTAAAGGAAAGCTGTACCTTCTTAGGGTATTTAGTACCATTTGTTTGAAGTTTATTTTTGGCCGATTTTTGTCCAATATTTCTTTTTTTTTTACTTAGTGCTAGCTGCTACCGAAACCTGCATTGCTACATATGGAGGCTTTTTTCGTCAAAATTGAATACTCAATTTTTAAAAATATATATGGTTTCGAAAGCCATTCACCAATTCAACAACATTTCATTTCCACTGTCCATATTACTTCAACAAAAAAAAGGATTCTAATCTGACCGGATGCTGATAATGACACTTATTATGACTTTTTTTTTTGACATTCCACTGTCCACTAAAGGCAGTGTCGAGTGTCCAATATATTTTTTTTTATTTTCAATGTACTTGGCACACACAACCCTAGACCTACACCCGTCAATAATAGACAAAGAATGATAAGCAAGTTTTTTTCCATACCGATTAGGCGACTAAAATCAAGATCAAGCATTTTTTTGACCACATTAAGCTCAGCCCAAAAAGCAACACTGATCAACAGAGAGCCGCTGTATACTTTCTCTAAGTAAGGAAAACCCGGGCGCGCTCACTTAAATGCATGCACAAAACCCTTTTGACAAATTACTTGTCTGGTGAATATAATTCGCAAGAAAAAATACAGTGCGATTCAAATCCAAGCAAAAAACCGAGAGAATGAAAGGTGATAAATTGTCGAACATTGTAATTTAATGATCCCAAAGACCAAAGTGTGGCGATTAAGCGTTGCATGCATCAACCAAAACTGATGCTAATGATTATTTACAGCAATGCAAGTCCAGCTACTAGGCTCAAAAATGGCTTTGAATTTATCTTTAGTTTAATGCGTTCTTATTATTACTAAATGACCAGGGAGGGAATGTTAGCTCTCAACGGAAAATGAGTACTAAACGACAATAAATTTGCAGACCGGGGACAGTTACAGGTCCAAACAATATACTTTTGATTTTTGTGAATAAATTAGCCTATCAAACTGTTCTTGGAGCCTGCACAAGAACAACAGCCCTTTCCTTGAAAGTAGGTAGCACCAAGGAAACCGTAAGATAGACCGGGTGGGGTAAGTTGAATCCCCTCCTTTGAAAAGACTGAAAATAATCATGAAGTACCAAATTCTGACGTTCTTATGGAAGACCTCTCCCCCCGTAAAGAAATCACAGACACTCTTTCGTAGCCCCTCTTCCTTCACTAAACAATTTTCGCATTAAACAAAGTAAACAAAATTAAGTTAATAAATGTAAATGAAGTTAAGAAACATACCATGTACACTATTTTGCTTTTACAACTTCGCAAAAAAAAAACTTACCACTTTGAGGTGCAGACGGGTAGCTGCCGTTTCCCTGTAACTCTGAAACAGCGAGAGAAGGTACTGCAAGGGATGCATTGTGAAGCAAGGCACTTCTTTGATCGTGATGTAAGTTTGCTAAATTTGGGTATACGGCATGGGGTACAGCAATCCCTTGGTAGCCTGGGTAGTGGTAGTGACCGCTTGAATGGTGGTCGGCTCCAGGTAAGGTAAATAGGTGCGCCAGCTCCTGCCATCTTTGGTCGGTATTTACTCCGCGTACAAGAGGAACACGTACCTATGAAAGATTTCAGATATTCTACAAAATTACAAATTAGGTTGGTATTCACCATCACAGAAGGGGTTAGGGATATGCTGGCATTAAAGTAGCTACATTCATTGGTCAAGGCCGAGATCTCAAAGGTCAAATAAGTCAGTCCTAAATCCAAATTTGAAAAGCACTAACAGCTATAATGTCTAAGGGTGTTATTTGTTCCTTTTTATAGATTATATATATATATATATATATATTAAGGTTTAAAATTGCTTCTTACTTTCAGTTGAAAAATCTTTATATATAAATATATATATAATATATATATATATATATATATCTATATATATATATATAATAAAGTTTTTTCAACTGAAAGTAAGAAGCAATTTTAAACCTTAAAACGAACAGAAACTTACGTATACTAGGGGGTTTGACCCCTCCTCAACACCTCACTCTTCACGCTAAAGTTTTTCGGCATTAAAAAAAACAAAAACCTTATTGTTCTAATTAAACGAACCTTGTGTTTCAGGAGTCGTTTTTAAAGAACTAGAACAAAATTTAAATTTTAGCGTAAAGAGCGAGGTGTTGAGGAGGGGGCAACCCTTCTTCGTATACGTAATAATTTCTGTTCGTTAAAAAAAAACAGAGTTGAAAAAACTTATCGAATTTCTTATCGTTTCATAAATAGGGCCAGGAAATCTGGTTCCACCTCCTTGTCGATACGATCACCCCTGGAAAAAAAAAACAACAAACAAATAAACACGCATCATGTGATCTTTCTTCTAGCAATTTTTGCAGATAGGAGCTTGAAACCTCTACAGTAGGGTTCTCTGATACTCTAAATCTGACGGTTTGATTTTCATTAAGACTATGATTTTTTTTTTGGGTGGGGGGTGTTTCTCCCTTTTCTCAAAATCTGGCAAATTTTCTCAGGCTAGTAACTTTTGATTGGTAAGACTAAACTTGATAAAAACTTATATATTTAAAATCAGCATAAAAATCAAATCGTTTAAAATAATCTATTAAATAAAAAAAAACAAGTTTTTGTAACGGAAAGTAAGGAGCGACATTAAAACTTCAAAACGAACAGAAATTACTCCGTATATGAAAGGGGCTTTTCCCCCTCAACGCCTCGCTCTTTACGCTAAAGTTTGACCCTTTCTCTTAACTCTACTTTTTAAAACAGTAAGACAACTTTAGCGTAAAGAGCGGGGCGTTGAGGAGGAAAAGCCCCTTTCATATATACGTAGTAATTTCTGTTCGTTTTAAGTTTAATGTTGCCTCTTACTTTCCGTTACAAAACTTGTTTTTTTTTTTATTTAATTTCTGGACGTTTTTGAATTAATGCATGTTTTGATCTTGGCTCTCCGCACATAAATAATTAAAACGAAATTTGCATATTAATTAATTGCAATTAATCGGAAGATTTTGAGAAAAAAGAAGCGAAGGAGGAGGCCTAGTTGCTCTCCAAGTTTTTGATTACTTAAAAAAGCAACTAGAACTTTTAATTTTTTACAAACGTTTTCATTGGTAAAAAATATACGTAACTTACGAATTAACTTACGTAACGAACTTCTATTTTCGTATGTTTGTATTGCGTATATGAGGGGTTCAACCCTCGTCGATACCTCGCTCTTTACACTAAAGAATAGATTGTATCCCAATTCCTTAAGAATGACCTCTGAATCACAAGGCCGTAGAATAAATAGTTGAAATTACTAAAAATACTTTAGCGTAAAGAGCGAGGCATAACGAGGAGGTAAACCCCTCATATGTGCAATAATTTTTGTTCGTTTTAAGTTTAAATGCTGCTCCTTACTTCCAGAAGAAAAAACTTTTCATATTTATTATTTCATTGTTTCTTCAAATAAAGCTAGAAAACCCTGCGCCCCTTCATTGAAATTCTTTTCCCCCCATGAGAAGTCTCTCTATGGAAGTATCCTCCCACGTAACCCCCCCTTAACTCTCCCCCCTAAACCAAAAAAATCCCCCTGAAAACGTATGTACGCTTCCCAGTAACCATTACTATATGTAATGGTAAAACACAGGTCAAAGTTTTCAACTTGCAGCCCCTCCCACGGGGACTACGGGGGAGTAAGTCGTCCCTAAAGACATAGTTATTAGGTTTTTCGACTATGGTGAATAAAATGGCTATCCCAGAATTTTGATCTGGTGACTTTGGGGAAAAATGAGCGTGGGAGGGGGCCTAGGTGCCCTCCAATTTTTTTGGTCACTTAAAAAGGGCACTAGAACTTTTAATTTCCGTCAGAATGAGCCCTCTCGCAAGATTCTAGGACCACTCAGTCGATACGATCACCCCTGGGAAAAAAAAAAAAAAAAAAAAACAAAAAAAAACAAACAAATAAACACGCATCCGTGATTTGTCTTCTGGCAAAAAATGCAAAATTCCACATTTTTGTAGATAGGAGCTTGGAACTTCTACAATAAGGTTCTCTGATACGCTGAATCTGATGGTGTGGTTTTCGTTAAGATTGTATGACTTTAGGGGGTATTTCCCCTATTTTCTAAAATGAGGCAAATTTTCGCAGGCTCGTAACTTTTGATGGGTATAACTCTTCTTGATAAAACTTGTATATTTAAAATCAGCATTAAAATGCGATTCTTTTAATGTAGCTATTTGTATCAAAATTCCATTTTTTAGCGTTTCGGTTACTATTGAGTCGGGTCGCTCCTTACTACAGTTCGCTACCACGAACTGTTTGACTGGTATCAAAACTTCGTTTTTTAGAGTTTCGGTTACTATTGATCTGGGTCGCTCCTTACTTAGAGTTTCGTGGGAAATGGGGCATAAATTACTATAATCAGGAAGTCTGCTAATACAGAAGCCACATTTCAACATAACTAGGTAGAAATTAAGAAATATTCTCCACGTTGTGCCACTTGTGGCCCGGACCCTATGAGCTTATATATAGAGGGGGGTCAGCTAGTGTCCTTCTTGGGTCTTCTGTCGGGTAGAGGACCAATCATAATCTCTGAGGGGATAGGGATTGCTAGATTGAAGATGTAGGATGTGTACCAAGAGGAATATTCAAGCCTCAACAAACTTGGCCAGAGGTAACAGTTTATGTCCTAGTTTTCTCGTTGCCGATCCCGGTACTGGTTTTAACTCTGTCAGGGAAGAGGAAAGTGGGGTCCAAACCCTTGTTATAAGGACATCCGCCAGAAGGGGAGGTCGGATTCCAGCTGAACATGGAAGGAAGTACGAGCTACGGTAAAAGCTGTACCTTGGTAGGATATGTACTTAACCAACATCTATTGATAAGGTGACACTTCTATATTTGTCGCGCCAGTTCACAACTCGGTCCGGCGGGATTCAGTCAAGCCTGTCAACAGTTGCGGTTAAGGTTTCTTATATCTCTGACCGGTCCAATCTCTGGGAGAGAAGGGCTACATTGTTGCCATCAACATACATCGGACCTCGGTAAAATGAGGCAGAGTTTTAGTTTATAAACTCTAAAGTTTTAGTTTTAAACGTCAATTTCCTTAATGACGTTTTAGTTTTGTTTTACTTTTTGCTAGGATATGTCTACTCGAACGCAAGCTGAACGCTTGCGTTCGATGTTTGGAAAGTCCTACGGACTGTCCAAACCACAGGAAATTGTAACCAAAACCGAAAAATTCATCAATCCAGAGATCCCTGACAGCGTGTTGGTTTTATTGCTGGTTCTTGCACATAAAAACCTATTTATGAGTCGTATAATCCTAAAGCAGTCCCCCTGTGTAATTCATCGGGCATTGGCACTGAATATCCAGTTAAACATAGCTCACAAGTTTAAAGTTTGGCTTAAAGAATCTTATTTGTTGTCTGTGATGCTGGAAAACGAAAAAAAAAATGGCGTTTCCTAAAAAAAAAAAAAAAAACTAACCCAGCGACTAGTGTACTGCATGTTTATTTTTAATTCTACAATTATGCATGAACAAGGACTTGGTCTTCCTATAGAGCTTGAATGTGAATTAAACGAAATAAAGCACTTCTAAACTTAAGTTTTGATTACACAACTGATTGGGTAAGAAGTAGTTTCTAAACAATAGCAAAAAGGTTACTTCATGCTACTCAGAAGACTGTTAAGACAGCTTATTAATTTTTTTTTTGCATTATATAAAAAAATAACAGTCCATAAGCCACAAACATATTTTTCAATTTTTCGTCTCTCCTATAGAATTGATGCTATACAACTTAGCACCTACGTAGCTACGGTAGGCGTATCTACATAGTACATTCATATGACATTCCGTGTCATAGATATGGTTCCCCTAGACTTTTCATTTTGGTTTCTGTTTTTCCCCTCTTTCAATTTGCTAAGGGCACTGGAGCTTCAAAACAAAACAAAACACTTCTTGTTCCTCCCACCCTAAAAATCCCTGTCAATAATTTATAACTTATTGTTCACTAAAAGCTGTTTTAAGAATTTTATGCAATACACCATAGAGCAGTTACCCAAATCGAAAGATTCTTGAAGTTTCCACACACTCTCCTTCTCAAAAGATACTTTATTACTTTTGTGTGGTTTTCGATTTATTTTACATCTAAAATTTATAACAGTCACAAGAATTCCAACACAAATGTATAGTACTCCTTCTCTCCCCCATAGTTAACTGCGACAAAATTATTTGTGCTATGTAACATAGAGCCTTTTGAGTTATCCGGCCAAAATAGACCTAAAAGTTTAGATATTCTGAACCACAGAAGAAGCTTTTTAGACTTTCGTGCGGCCTTCAGAATTCTTTTCTTTTAAAAATGTTGAGGGGCACATGAATTTCAAAAAAAAAAAAATGGTATTTAATATTTAGTATAAAGTATTTTATTGATTGTAATTGACTAAAGCTGTTGTAAAAAATTGTTGCGTGTAACTGAGCTCTGTTTAACTCAATTCATTTAAATGAACCTTCTTTCAACCGAATCCTCGTGCAACTCAAACCCCATGCAACTCACCCAAGTTTGACTGCCCCACTTAACCTACTCCTTGTTGAGCTCAAACCCCATTTAGGCAACTCAACCTAACCAATGGGGAGATTTGCAAGGAAATTGAGTTGAATTGCATGACGGTTGAAGGAGTTGAGTTAAATGAGGGGTTCAATCACAAGAGGGTTGAGTTTGATGACGGTTAATTTAAATTTTAGTTAGGTGAATAAGGGTTGAGTTAAACGATGGTTGTGCAAAGCGGGGTTGAGTTGGACGAGGGTTCAGTTATATGGACTAAGTTTCACGGGGTTCAGCTAAACGTGGGTTTATTTACATGGGACCGTAAGAGACATACGTTTTATAGCATAACACCTATGGATTTACCCAGCCAATACCTCTAAAGCTTCAAACATTTTGCGAATCTCCCTGCGGACTTTTAACATCCTCTTGGATTTTTCCCTCCTAAAATTCATCAGGGCCCTTGAACTTTATAACAAAAAAAAAATTACCTCTTCTTTTCCCCATCCTAAAAGTTGTCGTAAATATAAAGTTTTGAATATCCAATGAAAGTGAAGAGAAGGAAGAATCATCCGGCTGAGTAAGTACAGAATCCATAAAGCATGTTCCACTGAGACGATTTAAAAAGAGATCAATCGAAGAAAGGCTGTGTCTTATCAATTATTTTAGAGTTTTTGGATAATTTAATCAGTTCAAAGTTTCAAAGCTTAAATAAATTCCAAGAACTTTAAAGTTTTATCAGGGAAATATAACCAGAAAAAGGATAAAGGTGATTTATAAGACATAAAGTAGATGATTATAGAATTGCCACCTAGAATACACAAATTCAATAGTCATCGTAAACTTTTAGACAGACAAAAATACATTTCAAACGTTAAAAACAAATATAGTGAAAAATAGCAATCAATATGAAAAATGTCAGAGACAGTACATTATGGAATGACGGCGGATAGGGATCAAACGTTTATCTGATACAAAAAAAAAGAAAGATAGTAAAACAACACTTTTACGTCAAACTGAGTCTTTATTTTATAAATAGATATTTCAAATTTATAACCAAATGATTGTCACAGCTAAGCAAGTGATTTTACGAAATGGGCGTGGTAATACAGCATATCTGTCATCTTTTCTCTTCTTCAAGAGCCAGAAGAAGCGGAATAGCTACACTTGATTTGATTTAATATGAACTTATTATATACTGGTTAATATTACTTAATTATGCTAAGCGTACCAAGTAAGTCAAGTATTCCTCATTTCAAAAAGATTGAAGGAGAAATGATTTGTTCTTTAAATATGCTACGGAACGCTTTTGCTATACATTACGGTTCTATGGGGGGGGGGGCGGGCTAAAGTTTTTATTTTGGACGAAATTGTGGATCCGGTGAGGGCAGAGCCTAGTTCTAGTTTAAATTTGAAAATTTAGAATGTGCGCTTGTGTAACTACAGTCTCTTCTTTTTTGTTCGGCAGATTTGTTCGACTGCATTGAAAGTAAACTACTTTTTCTTATTCCCCCCCCCCCTGCTCCATATATCTCTGTTGGAATTTATAGCTGCCCCAGAGAAAAAATAAAAAGAAACTTGGTTTAGTCCTATTTCAATTTAACCAAGTTCCAGATCAAGTTCAACAGATAAGGTTTATCAGATTACGAAGTTACCGCAGCAGAGGCCAGCTTAAGGAGAAGGGAGATTGAAGCCCCTATTTCGATGACGCAAACGTTGCTAATTTTCACTAAGGATACCGACTGAAGAATTTCGCACATTCGATTTTCGGAATTTGGAGATACGTTTACCATTGCTTGATCAATACAATATATATATATATATATATATATATATATATATATATATATATATATATATATATATATATATATATATATATATATATATATATATATATATATATATATTGCATGTTTTTCCTTTCTTCCCGGAGGAGGGGGGGGGGACTATTTTTCGACTTATTCTAGGGGAAGCGCTCGATTGTCCGCTCCCCCGTGAGCAAGTTAGGCTACAATTTAAAATATTTTCCAGATGATTTATCAAAGGCTAGTCTTTAGTAGCCTACTGGTTTAACTGACTGTATATCAAATAGTAAACTGTACGAAAAATACAAGTTCAATCCCGCTTTCTAGGGCTATAATGAAAGAAGATTCAAATGTCTAGGTCACGTTTCACAGATGAAAGATGACGGATTGCCAAAGATTGTGCTTTACTCCCCTGGGGTCAAGCGAAAAGCAGGTCGTCCCTACTGCAGGAGAAAAAGTCATAAGGAAGGATTTAAGGGAATTATAACTACATAGGTGGGGTAAAGAGTAAAGTTTTAAACTGATTGGGGTAGAGGAGGAGCGCGCCTGTCTTGGCATCAGGCGACTTGGTACTGCAGTGAATTGTTATAGCAGCAATTCACGCTAGCAAAAAATAATAACAATTTAGGTCACAGTCATAGTTACTTACGTCCTAAATGAGAAAGTTGGCAAAAAGTTTGGCAAAAAGTTGTTCAGCAGGTCCCAAATAGGTCTGTATTGCTAGTGTTAGGCGATTCCAACGCTTGGTATAGGAACAAACAGGAGTAAAAACCGGTTATGTGAGGGCATGACCTTGCTCAGCTAAGAATTCCACTATCAAGTATAAGAGTCGTAAAACAAATAGTACTTCTGTATTATCCCGAACACACTCATGAAGTAAAGTTAGGTTAATCATAATAAAACATAGTAGAATATGATGAGAATATGGCATTAGTAGCAAAATTATGGATACTACTATAAAGAATCATGGAAAGCAGGCCGCCCAGAACGCATTATGTTAAATGCCTAACCTGACCACCTCTATATACTGAAACAAACAATTCGTGGTAATGAACAGTATATAAGGAGCGACCCGGCTCAATAGCAACCGAAACTCTAAAAGATGGAATTTTGATACCAATAGTTACATAAAAAAAAATTGCATTTTAATGCTGATTTTAAATATATAACTTTCATCAGGATTAGTCTTACCTATCAAAAGTTACGAACCTGAGAAAGTTTGCCTCATTTTAGAAAATAGGGGAAAACAACCCCCAAAAGTCATACAATCTTAACGAAAATCACAACATCAGATTCAGCGTATCAGAGAACCTTATTGTAGATGTTTCGAGCTCCTATCTACAAAAATGTGGAATTTTGAATTTTTTGCCAGAAGACAAATCACGGATGCGTGTTTATTTGTTTGTTTTTTTTCCCCCAAGGGTGATCGTATCGACTCAGTGGTCCTAGAATGTCGTGAGAGGGCTCATTCTAAAGAAAATTAAAAGTTCTAGTGCCCTTTTTAAGTGACCAAATAATTGGAAGGCACCTAGGCCCCCTCCCACGCTATTTTTTTCCCAAGGTCACTGGACAGAAATTCTGAGATAGCCATTTTATTCACCGTAGTCGAAAAACCTAATAACTATGTCTTTGGGCACGACTTACTCCCCCGCAGTCCCCGTGGGAGGGGTTGCAAGTTACAAACTTTGACCTGTGTTTACATATAGTAATGATTACTGGGAAGTGTACGGACGTTTTCATGGGGATCTTTTTGGTTGGGGAGGGAGAGTTGAGGTGGGGGGGGGGGTTACATCCATGGAAAAACTTCTCATGGGGGAAGAGACTTTCAATTAAGAGGGCGCAGGATTTTTTAGCATTATTTAAAAAAAAACAATGAAAAAATAAATATGAAAAGCTTTTTTCTACTGAAAGTGAGGAGCAGCATTAAAACTTAAAACGAGCAGAAATTATTGCGCATATGAGGGGTTTACCTCCTCGTAATACCTCGCTCTATACGCTAAAGTATTTTTAGTAGTTTCAACTATTATTCAACGGACTTTGTGATTCAAGGGTCGTTCTTAAGGAATTGGGACATAATTTAAGCTTTAGTGTAAAGAGCGAGGTATCGACGAGGGGTGAACTCCCTCATATACGCAATAAAAACATACGAATATAGAAGTTCGTTACGTAAGTTAATTCGTAAATTACATTTATTTTTTACTATTGAAAATGTTCATAAAAAAATAAAAGTTCTAGTTGCCTTCCCTCTCTCCTTTTCCTCAAAATCTTCCGATTAAAACTCCGATAAAAACTGAGAAAGCCATTTTGCCAAAAAAAAATTAATATGCAAATTTCGTTTTAATTATTTATGTGCGGAGAGCCAAGATGAAAACATGCATTAATTAAAAAACGTCCAGAAATTAAATAAAAAAAACAAGTTTTTTTTAAATGAAAGTAAGGAGCGACATTAAAACTTAAAACGAACAGAAACTACTCCGTATATGAAAGGGGCTTTTCCTCCTCAACGCCCCGCTCTTTACGCTAAAGTTTTTTACTGTTTTAAGAAGTAGAGTTAAGAGAAGAGTCAAACTTTAGCGTAAAGAGCGGGGCGTTGAGGAGGAAAAGCCCCTTTCATATACGGAGTAAATTTCTGTTCGTTTTAAGTTTTAATGTCGTTCCTTAATTTCATTTAAAAAAACTTGTTTTTTATTTAATATTTAATTAAAATATACCTGCATAGGAGTTCTTCTTACTAAGACTAAGCTAATTATAACCGATAGTAGACAGATAAACCGGTTTTTCTCAGATCAAACTTCTTGAGTGTGTTCGGGGTAATACACATGTACCAAACAAATTTCCAAAGCAGGCATACACTCAGCAAGAGAAGGGTTTTTACCTCCCCAAAATGTCAAAACTGTTACGTTTTCTCCATTTTTAACTTTAGATTCTTGTAAGCTTTGTGAGTTTTTTTTTTTTTTTTTTTTTGCTACACCCGAAGTACTGTTCCCCTTTGACATAAATTTCTATGTGCACAAATGGTCTGAGAAACCTATGAAGTTGACGAACACAAAACACTAGTGTAGTTGTATCTGAAGTATATCGGTAGCGAACTTAGTTCCCACTTATTAGAGCTTATCAACAAATTTTTTGATGAAGACATAGATCAAGAAGACTTTAAGGAGACCCCGATGGTTCGTTTGAACAAGAAAGAGGAGATGCCCCAATACTCCAATTGCAAGAGAGTAAATGCAATATATAATGGCAGCTAACTATCAGAAAAGACAAATAATGTCCAGGCTCAATACTTGGCCTGCGTAGGATGATAAAAAAAATGTCATTATTCCGTTATCTTACTGATTGCAAAAATACTTGTGATTCAGCATATACATAATAGCCGCTGAAACTGTCTTCTTTGCGAAATTCCAGATAAATATGCTAGTCATCAGGGTGATCCAAGAAATTTCGAAAAGAATTGAGTGAGTGCAAGTGAGGAAATTCTAGAGGCTTACATAAGCTTTGGGAAACATGACATCCTAAAATTATAACTTTTCTCCGATTTTACAATGGCCTAGTGCTAAGCAACATGTAAAATGTTAATTTTTATTTGTGTATGGTGACATTTCAGTAATACAATATTCTTTAAAATCTTCGGGAGAAAAGAATTTCGGAGGCAGCGCTTTAGCGTTGCCTCTGAAATAAAGAGCTACGCACCTAAAACGTACAATTTTTTTTCGATTACTTCCCCCTTCATGGAATTTCTCCTCTCCCATGACAAATTACTCCAAGGGAAGATCTTCCTACGTAGTCCCCTCCTCTCAGCCTCCCCTCCCCAGCCAAAAAATCCCCCTGAAAAGGTCTGTTCACTTCCAAATAACCACTACTGTATGTAAACGCTGGTCAAAGTTTGTAACTTGCAGCCCCTCCCCCGGGGACTGTGGGGGAGAAGGTCAACCCCAAAGACATAGTTATTATGTTTTTCGACTATATTGAACAAAATGGCTATCTCAAAATTTTGATCCGTTGACTTTGGTAAAAAATGAGCGTAGGAGGGGGCCTAGGTGCCCCCTCCAATTTTTTGGTCACTTAAAAAGGCACTATAACTTTCAATTTCTGTTAGAATGAGCCCTCTCGCGACATTCTAGGACCACTTGTTCGATACGATCACCCCTGGGAAAAAAAAAGAAACAAATAAACACGCACCCGTGATCGGTCTTTTGGCAAAAAATACTAAGTTCCACATTTTTGTAGATAGGGGGCGCAGAATTTTCTAGCACTATTTTAAAAAAACAATGAAAAAATAAATATGACAAAGTTTTTTCCACTGAAAGTAAGGACCAGCATTAAAACTTAAAACGAACAGAGATTATTACGCATATGGGGGGTTCATCTCTTCCTAAATACTTCGATCTTTTTGCTAAAGTATTTTTATTAATTTCAACTATTTATTCTACAGCCTTTGTGATTCAGGGGTCAATCTTAAAGAATTGGGGCAAAATTAAAGCTTTAGTGTAAATGCGAGGTATTAAAAAGGGGGCAAACCCCCTCATATACATAATAAAAATATACAAATATAGAAGTTCGTTACGTAAGTTAATTTGTAAGTTACCTATGTTTTTTTTACTAATAAAAACGTTCGTTCAAAATTAAAAATTCTAGTTGCCTTTTTAAGTAACCGAAATATTGGAGGGCAACTGGGCCTCCTCCCCCACCCTTTTTCTCAAAATTGTCTGATCAAAACTAAGAGAAAGCCATTTAGCCAAAAAAGGAATTAATATGCATATTTCATTTTAATAATTTATGTGTGGAGAGCCAAAATCAAACATGCATTAATTCAAAAACGTTCAGAAATTACATAAAAAAACTAGTTTTTCTAACTGAAAGTAAGGAGCGACATTAAAACTTAAAACGAACAGAAATTACTCCGTATATGAAATGGGTTGTCCCCTCCGCAATCCCTCGCTCTTTACGCTAAAGTTTGACCCTTTGCCACAATTCTGCTTTTTAAAACAATTAAAAGCTTTAGCGTAAAGAGCGAGGGATTGCGGAGGGGACAGCCCATTTCATATACGGAGTAATTTCTGTTCGTTTTAAGTTTTGATTTCGCTCCTTACTTTCAGTTAGAAAAACTAGTTTTTTTTTATGTAATCTTAGAAAAAATTACATCTTTGATTTTTAATTTGAGTCAACTACTTGAAATCATACTTGTTTAATCATTAAGTTCCCTTTAGATTCTATTTTGGACAAAATATAGGAAATTGACACGCAAATAAAACTAATAAAATGAATATTGTGAATTTTTGAAGCAAACTGTTTAGTTTGGTGAAGCAATGTTTTGAATGAACTAATCAATAAAGGATTTTACTAAACATTTGAACGAAAATTGTTTAAAAGGAAAAGAGTATGGATAAAATTTTGCTGTAGATCAGACTAATAGAACTAGAATGGCAAATTAAAATATAATGATCTCGATTCCTGGAATTCTCAGCAATTTTTGATTTTTAAAGTCTTAATGATGAAAGAGATACTGTTCAAATTTTATGTGGTTTTCAGTAAAGCGCAAATGCCGCTCTGACCTTTAAACTGCTAAGCAGACGCGTTAGTTTTTGTTATATCTGTTTGTTTTAGGATTCATTTATTCAATCAAAGTATTTTCTGTTTGTTTTAAATTTGGATTATTACTTTATTTCTGCTCGTTTTAGGCTTTGATATCGCTCTTTACTTTTCTTTGAGAAACTTCTTTTTTAAATTAATATCACAACAAAAAGGCAATATTCTAACACAGCATTAAAAAAAATGCAGAATAAACCTTAAAATAACCAATATGAGGTAAAATATCCTAATGAAAGAAAACTTCACAGACAAACACATAGGAGATTTTTCCTCAAGGGCGGAGGCGGGGGGCTGTTCCGCTATCCACACTGTGTTAGTGCGTACTGTAATTCTTTAAGATGGTACATCCAGACCACGGTATAGAGGGGGACCAGAGGATTAATATTATGTGGGGGTAAGAGGTCTCTGCACATTCTGCACGAAGGCATACTGTAATCTTTTGAGGCAGTAAATGAACAGAACATACCTCCATACTTCTTTCGACATGGTCTTCCTTAACCAGTAGCTTATTCTGATGAATACTTAGAGTCGGCATCAGCATTTCACTTAGTACAACTAATCACTCAGTGACACTATGACAGATCATACGTCTACCCAAACACCTATCCAGCCATTGAAAATACACTCATTAATCATTGATTACAGCTAAGCGGACAATTCCAAACGTGTTCCTTAATGACGCTAAATACCCCTCCCCATTCATAAGAACAGGTTAAGTCTTTTCTTTTCGTGATGCTAATTGAAAAAAATGGGTAGCAGCTAGAAAAACTAAGTTGAATGAAGTTTTTTTGTCTGTCTTACACTAGCGATGATAAATCAACAATAATCTATCAATGTACAGAAGCTAAGACAACTTGTGAGGTTTTCCAACGTAAGAGACACGATCTAGACGTAATTCATCGTTAAATATGTTCGACAATGTATAATCAAATTCAGGAAGCCAACTCGAGATGCAAAATCAACGTCCAAATGAATCAGACATCGCTTTTCTCTAATTTATACATTTTTTTTCAGAATAACAGATATCATAGAGCTATGTGATAAAATGTTTTCAAATCCAACAAAATATTCAGTTATACTGTAGAATTACTGGGAACTTCAGGGAAAAAAGCGCAGTTGAGAAGAATGACGATTTTGTCGCACTCATTTTCAATCATTTTGTAACAAAAATAAAATCTTTAATTCTAAACATGCAACAAAAGCATGCATACACAGAAAATTCAGACAAGGTGAAACTCTCCGTTAACTTTAGGTTAGATGTATTCACGATTCCAGGACAGAGATCCCAACGAAACAAACTTGATGGTAAAATCAAATACACAATAAAAAATGGTCGCAACAAAGGTTTTGAACAGAATACACTTAATTTTGAAAAATGTACATAATTCTGATTCACAACCATGGAGCTCCAAAGAGTTCAAAGCACACCGCGTTACGAATTAGACTGGTTAAAAAACCCTTCGCTTCCATAGCAGGCCTAAGCTAATCGAGATCGTGACAAACTGCTCGCATTTTCTGCGCTGAGGCGCACTATAGCATTGGAAGTGGCAAGAAAAGGGTATTTGAAATATTTTGTCAACCGTAAATAAAAAAGCGGCATTAACCTTGAGCGGAGAATGACTTGCGATGAAAACAATTGGAAATGAAACATTTTAACTATTTCTAATGAAAAGATGGATACAAACCAGGGAGCTGCAAAAACCAAAATGTCGAATTCCCCTCATATTTATTTGGAGTAATTTAAGAAAAAACAGGTTAAAGAGTGAAGTTGAAACTTAAAACAAACAAAAGTCATTGCTACGCCAGTTACGTAAGGTATGTCTACAAAACTGGTCCGAATAAACTGAAAATATCGGGGGACGCAAGCCCCGTCGTTGGGGCATGACAATATTTTAGCAGGTCATGGGCAGGACGTACACCTTTCGGCTGACTATACTTCAGAGCCTTGATTTTGAAAAAAAAAACTTTTCATGTGAATCAAGTCATATTTAAATGCATTTAGCAAAAGACACATGATAATATTGCAATGATGTTATACATTATATAAAAGGCGTTGTATTCAGACAATATTTTTCATTAGTGTAAAATATGCCTCGAGGACGACCTCCCCCCCCCAAAAAAAGAGACCAAGTTAATGGCCTTTTAAGCTTCCTTGAAGTAAATACACATATAATTTTGAATAACAGAAAATAAATATCACGAAGCGGCACAGGGACAGTTCCAGGGGGACAGAAAGGCACTTGCTCGGGCGGAGAAATTTTAGGGGCGGAAAATCTCAAATAAATAATCCAACATTTATAATAATTTGTATTTTTTAAATTAAAATAAAGTAGACAGCACAGTTGGCAGCAAGTACAAGTAGATTGAATCCAAAATTTTCATTTTTTCCATATCTTTTCCTATATAAATTAAGAAAAGTCAAATTTAAATAAATGAAAATTTTCCTTCATGAATAATTTTTTTTTAATAACTGAAAATTTTGCAACAATTTAGCCTGGAAGTTTTTGGGAGATAGGGGGGCACTAATCGAGATTTTGCTCCGGGTACAAGATAGGTCAGAACCACCAATGGGGGAGGGGCATCAGGGATTTAGAAATACCCAGGTGGGACATGGCCCAGAATCGCTTGGAAACTACTGCTCTAAATAAATGAAGCTGAAAGTAAGGAATAACAAGCCGAACAGGGAGCGGCATAGCATTTCTTCAGAGTAGAATTTTCAAAGAAAAAGAAAGTAGCTTAGCTATTTCGAAGAGTACTGAAACTCTAGGCAAAATACTTTTTATTTTATTCCACTGACCGTAAAAACTTCTAATACTGACACTACAGAAAGGCTTGTCGAAAATTCAATTTGGCTAACCGGAACAGTGACTTCTCACAAACTTGAAAAACTGTCACGCTAGGCAACTATACTTGGTTCATTGTTTTTTCTTCTCTTTTTTTTTTTTTTTTTACAAAGATCTTTGAAATTTATTCCCTTTTCACTACGGTTAGTTCAAGTTGGATAAAAAAAAACGAAAAAAAAATCCTTAATTAACAAAGAATCAATTGCAAATAGTTCAATAGAATAGGTAGCCTACTTAATTAAACCGTATCACATATAACCGAGTCCATTAAATAAAGCTTGCTGATAAGAATAAAGCAAGAATTTTGTTGTTAGAAGTTCGTACACAATAAGAATCCAAATACAATGACAATGATACCCTACATTTTCGCAGTTCTTGAAATCTAGGGAAGTGACTTCTTGTTCAAAGGATTTCAAATGATCTCCAACCTAAAACTGGAAAAAATTTTTGTCTCTGTTTAAATTTCTAAATCGTTCATTACCCACTGCTTATTCCGGACTTCATGCACAATGCAGCCACATGGAAAATGTCACCAACAATGACAAAGATAAAAGGATCAACTGTTTTCGTCATTGCCGATATTGCCGAATCAGCTTCAAAAAACGGCCGAGTAAGATCAAGTCAAAACAATGACAATACAAGGAAAGTTCCATTTAAAAAACGGGGCAATGAATAGCAAAAATTGGAAGTGTCTGTCATTGTTACTATAGTAATGATGAGGTAGCTTAATTTCACCAGAACTGAATATTTAATAAAAGGCATTATAAAGGATGACCTAAGAGCAGACTATTTCTACATGAGAAAATAGCCATGAAAATTATAATAGCCTATCGGGCATAGCTACCTAAAGAAAACTTGAAAGGTAAAAACGAAAGACATGCATAATTGATAAAAGCAATTTTTGCCATACAGATAAGAAAGTTTCACGACATTTATAAAATAGAATGAAGTATTTTTAGCTTATCTTTGTACAAAATCAAAATTAAGCTCAGAACAAACGCAAACAAACAAAAGTCTGTTCTCAAAATACAGCAAATAGAATGAATACAACATCTAATTGTAGGTTCACCTTCGGGCCAGCCCTCCCTCAAACCCCAATGTTTTATACTATATACAATTTTTTTGCCATACAGATAAAAAAAATTCACGACATTCATAAAATAAAACGAAGTATTTTTAGCTTATTTTTATACGAAATCAAAATTTAGCTCACGAAAGACCCAAACAACAAAAGCCTGTGATCAAAATAATGCAAACAGAATGAATACAACATCTACTTTCAGGTTCAACTCCAGGCCAGCCCTCCCTCAAACGCCAATATTTTTACTATTATACAAATTTTTTGCCATACAGATAAGAAACTTTCACGACACTTATAAAAATAGAATGAAGTATTTTTAGCTTATTTTTATACGAAATCAAAATTAAACTCACAAAAGACCCAAACAACAAAAGCCCGTTATCAAAATATAGCAAACAGAATTAATACAACATCAAATTGTAGGTTCACCCCTGGGCCAGCCCTCCCTCAAACGCTAATATTTTTACTATTATACTATTTTTTGCCATAAAGATAAGAAAATTTCACGACATTCATAAAATAGAATGAAGTATTTTTAGCTAATCTTTATACGAAATCAAAATTAAGCTCACAAAAGACCCAAACAACAAAAGCCTGTTATCAAAATTTAGCAAACAGAATGAATACAACATCAAATTGTAGGTTCACCTCCGGGCCAGCCCTCCCTCAAACGCCAATATTTTTACTATTATACAATTTTTTTGCCATACAGATAAGAAAATTTCACAACATTCATAAAATAGAAAAAAAGTATTTTAGCTTATTTTTATACGAAATCAAAACTAAGCTCACAAAAGACCCAGACAACAAAACCTTGTAATCAAAATATAGCAAACAGAATGAGCCCAACATCAAATTGTAGGTTCACCTTCGGGCCAGCCCTCCCTCAAACGCCAATATTTTTACTATTACACAATTTTTTGCCATACAAGAAAATTTCACGACATTCATAAAATAGAATGAAGTATTTTTAGCTTATTTTTATATGAAATCAAAATTAAGCTCACAAAAAACCCAAACAAAAGCCTGTTCTTAAAATATAGCAAACAGAATGAACACAACTCTAGCCTCACCTTCAGACAAGCCCTCCCCCAAACGCCTACAATTTTACTATTATACCATATTTTCCGCACAATTCACCTTCTTTTATCATTCTTCAGTCGCGCCGATTAAAGAAAACGTAGGAGGGCATGAATTGTAGGGGGGGGGGGCAAAAATGAACAGTTACCCATGATAAAATAGCTCTGTAATAGGAAGGCATTTCTCAATGTCTAGGGGGCAATTGCCCCCCTGCCCTCTCCCTAATTCTCGCCTCTGTCCTTCCCCCTAATATATCAAAACAAACGTGCCTATCCGTGCCTTGGTTGTTAAAACTAATACTCAAAACAGAATCCAAACTCAATCTTCATACAAACCAGAATATATCCGGATGTATACGGGATTTCTGTTCCGGGGGGGAGGGGTATAAAAAGAAACTTTATAAAACGTATCAAAATTTCTTTACATGCACTTTGTTAGTTTTTTAAGATTTGAACAAAATTTCGGAGGGGAGATCAAACCCGGTAACTACCCCTCCAACCGGATACGGCCTTGAATAGCTATACAGTAAAGCATTATCATTCCCTGGTATTATAGATGGAGAAATGATGGCTAAGATTTCTCGCACTTTCTCGTATTTCGCGTACTCTAGCTTGAATACTGTTAGAAAGTCTGATAAATTTACGGTATATAGGGACTAGCTTCACAGATTGGCCTACAAATAACCATTAGAAGTTTTCATTCATAAAGCACATGCTTTTCAAACAGTTCGTGGTAAAGAACTGTAGTAAGGAGTGACCCGGCTCAATAGTAAACGAAACTCGAAAATTTTTAAGTTTCATCAAATTTAGTCTTATTCATCAAAAGTTACGAGCCTGAGAAAAATTTGCCATATTTTGGAAAATAGGGGGAAACACCCCCTAAAAGTCATAAAATCTCAACAAGTTGTTTATTGTTTTACAAAGAAGAATTGAGAGAAAGAGTAAAACTTTAGCGTAAAGAGCGGGGCGTTGAGGAGGGACAGCCCCTTTCATACACGGAGTAATTCCTGTTCGTTTTAAGTTTTAATGTCGCTCCTTACTTTCAGTTATAAAAAAACTTTTTTTTATTTAATAAGGTTTAAAAGACTCATAGGAAAAAGGACAATAATATCCGACTTTAAACGTCCCTTATTGAATAACGGACAGTAGTTTCAGACTGAAATTCTGAGATGAAAATTGGCTGCAAAAACTGCACAAATAGAATATTTTCTGTAAAAATAAGAGTTTTTGTAATATATATTTTATTTTTAATTCTAAACATTTTTTTCAAAACATAACTTCAGTATCAAACAAAGAGCGTCTCCATTTAATTAACTTTTAGAAACTTTAAGTAATAACTTTATTTGATGAGCAAAGAGAATCTTTTCTTAAAGTGCTAATGTACTCAGCTATGTCTCAGGAGGCTACATACTTAGCTTAACTGCAATTTAATGTTACATAAAGGACATTCCCTTTGTTATAGATCCAACATAAAATAATTTTTTTTTTCAAATGAAAATAGGGAGCGACACTATAACTAAAATCGAAGATATATTATGCCGTATATTGAGGGTGGGCTGCACCTTTCTCAACCATACCACTCTCCGTTAAAGTTTTATAGTGATTTAAAAATGCTTCTTGTTTCACCAGAACGGCCCTTGTGTTTCAGAAGTCGTTCTGTAAGAATATTCCCAGAACCACAATGGATTAGACATTAATTTCTCCCCAAACGCCAAAAAATTCCTTCTATATTTAGCTGACAGATTATGGAGTCATAATTTTTGGGCACTACAACGCAGCACTATTTGAGACTTCAAGCAAAATCTACACACCAACATAAAGATCCACCAGCTCTCCTCCATAGTAGCTGATGCAAAATTATACACTACTGCAAATAATTTAATGAATCTTCAAATGAATCAGCTTCTTTAGAAGAAGCTTTAAAAAAAATGTCTATATCAACCCCTGATTTGTTTTTAGCTACAAGCATTTTTAGAAATTAATGCAACACAGTGCAAAATTACTGCCTTTTAAACTGGAATGCCCAATACATGGTTTTTCAAAATTTCTAATTCAAATTTCTATGTTTTTTTGCACCCTTGGCCCAAAATAGTCGTCTACCGCCACAGAATGGCAGAAAACACCACTTTGCTGAGGCAAAATCTTTTTTGTTACATAAAAAGAGCACTAAAACCCTCAATTTTTTTTCCAAACATCCTACTCCCGATAAACACACATCTGTGATCCTCCTTTCCGAAAAAAAGATAATTTGGTACAATAAAAATGATAATACAAGAGAGTGAACAGCTGATGATCAACTATATAAAATGCCTGTAAGACCTAAACCCTACCTTTACCTCCGTCCATCGACCCAATATGAAATTATGACCTGCTCGGGACTGAGAATGTTCAAGGAAGATAAATGACCAAGATAACTAAGGCCTTGGGGAAAAAACTAAGGAGGAAAGATTAGAAGTAACAAACTTAAAGCAGGTGTGCACAATGTATTAAGGAAGTGTGGGATACTAAATGTAAATTGGAAATGTTTATCTGAGCCGAAGCTGTCCTGGGTCAGAATGATGGGTCTTGTAAGGAGTCTCTCGATGTTGAATGGAGGAACAATAACCCCAATATAAAATTTGGTCCCTTTATTGATTAAATTACTCAGTTTTAAAGGTTTTTTTTTTTCAAGGTCTTTGTTGCCACTCTTTGCTGGCCCAGTGAAAATCTGTAGATTATCCACACGTGCTAAGGATGGGTCCCCTGTCACTAGCCTGCAAATGCAGTCTTCTATAGTCGGTCTGAAACTAACTGATGACAAATAGGAAACCGTTCTTATTTATTGGTAATTTCTTATCCTAGTGTGACCATTACTTTCAGTGTTTTCTTTTCGTTCATGTGTTTAACAACAGAACCAATTTGTCAAAGTGTTTGATAGGATTCAATTTTTTATTGTAGATTAAGAATTACCACTTTATGGTAATTCCAGTACCATTTTAGGGCAATGAATTGTTATATGACACAACCATTTCCGTACAAATATTTTTCACCATTTGTCATTTAAAATTATACATATAAGTGTATATTTAGAAACTGTACCGCACTGTGGGAAAGGCTGTATTTACCTAAGAACAACACAAGACATTCTATACTTGTTTAAAAAGGTACGAAGAGAGACAGGTAACCGTCAAGTGGAATGGGTGGATTTAAATATCTCCAATTCTTCTCAAGAACTTAGTAAAGTGTTTACGCAAGCCAGCCTTCATAATGCAAAACTTGCACAAAAGACAAACTTCCTTCTTAAATAAGTCAACACAGAAAGAATGTCAAAAGGTCACACGAGCGTTTCATTTTAGCCTTGAATGCCTCAATTGAATATACCGAAATGTGACTCACAATTTTTCCCCAAGGAGAGATTCTACCAAAGCGTTCACGGCAATGAACACAAAGTAAAGAGTAGCCCTTATCAATGAAAACAAAAATTCCAAAAAACATGATGGGAGAACAGCATATATGCATCAAGCAATATGCCTAGCATATGAAAATTTGTGTAGTTTCACGAAGGGGGGGGGATTGAACAGCCACACAAGGGGGATAAGCACAGATGAAAAGTATGAAAACTCTCGGGCCCAATCTAAAACAAACAAAAAATCGCGGCTCTTCGGGAAAGGGTGGCCACGAATGAGATCTTAAGTAGTCGTAGAATATCACATGAGGGTCCATTCAAATGGAATTTTAAATTTCACATTCTATTTAAACTTTAAAAAATTATATGTGGGAGATATGTAATTTTTTTACACCTTCAACGCTGCTACGACGCCTCTGTCAGTGCAACGAAACAACAAATTTGGAACGAATAGGGTCAAAATGTTATAGAGCAAACATTCTACGATGTCCAATTGATTTATAACTATCGAGGAACTATTTACCTAGCATCCTAGCTTCAGAGCCCATACTGCAACACAATAGCTAGTTCATCCAGAAACACGTATTCCAAACAAAATGAACGGTTATCATGAATCATTCATAAAGAATACAAATTGTTATTTAGTATTACACAGTTATGGACTAACTACTAGGGGGAGGTCAGTAAATATTTTGTGGGGGGAAGGGTGTGCAAAAACCACAAAAAATGAATTTTTGAGCAAAACCGTTCAAAATTTCCACCAGAGATCCTGCGAATCAATAAAGAGAGGATGATTTAACCTGCAGCCTTCCTTCATTTAGAGGGATATGTTTGGACTACCAGTGCACTTTTGGCAGACAATAATTGATAACCCTTAAGCATTGTCATATTAAAGTTAAACTTTAGCGTAGGGAGTGGGGACTTGAGCGCGAAACAGCGCCCCTTCATATCTAGGATAATCCCAGATATGATCTTAAAATAGCACGGGAATAAATAAAAAAATCATAGTTTACATTTCGAATGAAATTAAAGAGCGATGTAAAAATATTCAGTCGCAAAATATAAGGGAGAACTACAGCTCTTTTCAGCTTCGATCTGAATGCTTCACGAACGATAACTTAAGTTTTCTTTGGGCAACAACATTTTCACCCAAATGTTACGAAAGCGGTTATAAAAGTTATAATGTTTCGAAAGGTATATAAAAAGCTTACAAATACGAACTGGTTATATTGATTACACTCTATAATGCTTTCACGAAAGTACTAGTAAAACTTTAGCGCAGAGCAAGGAGTTAAGGAAGTGTCAGCCTACCTCACGCATAAATAAGATAAGGTACGTTCGTTCATGGTTTCAACGCCCCTTCAATTTCATTTAAAAACAAAATTTGTTGCTTTTTTTTCATTGTATCCTTCATAAGAATAGAATGCAGGCGTGGTCACAGACACAGGACACTGGAAAGTTGATTTTTGGAAAAGAGAAAACAAGAGACGTCATATATCTATCAAACAGTTCGTGGTAACGAACTGTAGTAAGGAGCGACCCGGCTCAATAGTAGACGAAACTCCAGATAATAGAATTTTGATGCTAAAATATACATCAAAAGAATCGGATTTTCATGCTGATTTTAAATATATAAGTTTCATCAAATTTGGTCTTTGTCATAAAAGTTACGAGCCTGAGAAAATTTGTCTTATTTTAGAAAATAGGGGAAAACACCCCCTAAAAGTCACACAATCTTAACGAAAATCACACCATCGCATTCGGCGTATCAGAGAACACTATAGTAAAATTTTCAAACTCCTATCTACAAAAATGTGGAATTTCGTATTTTTTGCCAGAAGACAAATCACGGGTGCGTGTTTATTTGTTTGTTTGTTTTTGTTTTGTTTTTTCCCAGGGGTCATCGTGTCGACCAAGTGGTCCTAGAATGTTGCAAGAGGGCTCATTCTAACGGAAATGAAAAGTTCTAGTGCCCTTTTTAAGTGACCAAAAAAATTGGAGGGCACCTACGCCCCCTTCCACGCTCATTTTTTCTCCAAAGTCAACAGATCAAAATTTTGAGATAGCCATTTTGTTCCGCATAGTCAAAAACCATAATAACTATGTCTTTGAAAATGACTTACTCCCCCACAGTCACTGGGGGAGGGGCTGCAAGTTACAAACTTCGACCAGTGTTTACATATAATAATGGTTATTGGGAAGTGTACAGTCGTTTTCAGGGGATTTTTTTTTGTTTTGGGGGTAGGGTTGAGGAGAGGGGGCTATGTGGGAGGATCTTTCCCTGGAGAAATATGTCATGGGGGAACAGAAATTCAATGAAAAGGGCGCAGGATTTTCTAAAATTACTATAAAAAAAAACAATGAAAAAATAAACATGGAAAAGTTTTTTCAATTGAAAGCAAGGAGTAGCATTGAAACTTAAAACGAACAGAGATTATTACGCATATGAGGGGTTCTAAAAATATTTTAGCATAAAGAGCGAGGTATTTAGGAGGAGATAAATACCTCGCTCTTTATGCTATAGTATTTTTAGTAATTTCAACTATTTATTCTACGGCCTTTCTGATTCAAGGGTCATTCTTAAAGAATCGGCACAAAACTTACGATTTAGTTTAAAGAGCGAGGTATTAACGAGGGTACAAACCCCCTCATATACATAATGGTTCAGAATATAAAAGTTTGTTACGTAAGTTAATTCTTAAGTTACGTATATTTTTAACTAATAAAAAAATTCGTTAAAAATTAAAATTTATAGTTGCCTTTTTGTGTAACCGAAAAATTGCATGGCAACTAGGCCTCCTTCCCCATCCCTTATTTCTCAAAATCGTCTGATCAGAACTAAGAGAAAGCCATTTAGCCAAAAAAGGAATTAAAATGTAAATTTCATTTTAATAATTTATGTGTGGAGAGCCAAAATCAAACATGCATTAATTCAAAACATTCAAAAATTACATAAAAAAAAACTAGTTTTTCTAACTGAAAGTAAGGAGCGACATTAAAACTTAAAACGAACAGAAATTACTCCGTATATGAAATGGGTTGTCCCCTCCGCAATCCCTCGCTCTTTACGCTAAAGCTTTTAATTGTTTTAAAAAGTAGAATTGTGGCAAAGAGTCAAACTTTAGCGTAAAGAGCGAGGGATTGCAGAGGGGACAACCCATTTCATATACGGAGTAATTTCTGTGCGTTTTAAGTTTTAATGTCGCTCCTTACTTTCAGTTAGAAAAACTAGTTTTTTTTTTGTAATCGTGGTTAAGGTTGGAAGGGAATGGAGAAAAGCGATTTTATATCGAGCGGAAGGTGGTAAAACAAAAGACGATTTTGATATTCCAGGTAGTTATTACTTTTCTAGGTACAAATTAAGATAACTTTTTCAACTTTGAGGAGGACATATTATATTCTAGAAGGAACCAGTATCAATACTTCTCTGGATTGATACTGAGGATTGTTGTGAATAAATGGCTTTTACGTTAGTTAATAAAAATAATATTTAAGATCAAAACTGCTGAAGTTTTCGTTTTTCCCTTTAGCTCCAGCCTGATTGGACCCTTTCAAATGCAAATCCCATGACAATGGAACAAAAATAAGGTAGAAATTAGCAATAAATTTACCACACGCAGCTTAATTAACAAGTGGCATAAGCCAGAGATTCTGCCCAACTTATCCATTCATAGAAGCCTTGATAATATTATTCATGTCAAGAGGGGCTTCGAAAAATTCAAGGGGCCCTTGTTTCTTTCGTCATCAAAAAGGTCAAGATCATACTTACCACATGTGCATATACGTGGGGGCGGGGGTCAGAATGTGAGCTTAAGCATCTATGTGGAGTCCAAAGAAGGCAGATAATGAGGTGTGATAGAAATCATGTTCAGATTTAACTGTTACAAGGATCGTGGTTTCTTATTATGTATGCAAGTGCAGAATCCTATTTACTTATTCTAGTGCTACCTACACTCAGTGCCTCAGGGGACACTGACTTCCCGTCAACTGGTGTACACATTGGAACACCATGTGTGCCGTACAGTCCAAATTTTAGAGCGGGGTGGGGTATCGCAAGAATTCCAGGATGACCATAAATATCAGTTTGCAAGTTCTCCGTTTTTTAAGGGGGGGGTTCCTTTGGACAGTTTTTAAGGACTCTTACCCCTTTTTGTTCAGGGTATGATGAACAAAAATATTAGCGCAGAAATAATTTTCTTAATCTTTATAATTCCGAAAGCTAAGTCAGGCACATCCATGGCTAGGCAGGGGGGTGGGGGTAACATTTTTAGGAGACGAGAATTGAACAAAAATTTTGCTAGAACTGTTGTATTTTTTAAAATATTAGTCTTGTATCTTGTCCGCGTTGGCCTTCTGAAGAAGGTTTGGGGAAAATACTTAGTGTGCACTACTCAACCAGGCTACCATAAATATAGAACCGTCAATACAAAAAAAAAGATAAACAATAATAATTATATACGGAATGGCGCACTTAGTATCATTTTATCAATTGATTGTTAAAATGTATTAATTATGGATTTGCAAGCAGACTACCACAAACACAACGCTATTTATTGCAAGTAGTGGCCAGCCCTACTTATGCACCACTTCTATCTATTTCTTGTCCAACGCCCGTCCTTCCACGAGTCCAGTACACTAATCGAGCAAGCGTGCAACCGCATTATCGGTTATTTCAAGTTCTAAGTGTACTGCGCAAAGAAGTGCACAAAACTCTTTTTTTTTAGCTCGGAGAAGAGGATGGGGGTCTCAGATATTTTTAATGAAGTGTACGCTTTCCTTAGTAGTCAGTATTAATCCCAAACTCTAAATTGGACAGAAAAAATGTATAAAGCCATTACACGGGCAAAAGTTTTGCATATTGATATTTGTAAGGATCTCATATCTTTAAGAGGAGGGGGGGGGGGGGTAATTCGGACACTCAAAGTCAAGGATTGCCAGAAAAGGGTATTTTTAAGCTAGAAACAATATGCGGCAACTGGTGAGCTTGCATCAATAGCTGAAATTTATGAGAAAAGATTAAGACGGAGCTCCAGCAAGTATATTTCGAAGAAAAAAAGCAATATTGATAGCTTCATGTCTTTACTCCTTGAAGAACAAAACAGTAGCACAACAGCTTAGAAGACAAAAACAACCCCTATCAAGCCAAAATAACTCCCAGCCCAGCCTATTCAACCATGCATAAGGCAATGACAGAAGTGACAAAATAATAGCAGCCCAAGGAAGGCGTTAAACGTCTTTATCCTGTCACTTTTAAACGAAATATGTCACAGAAAAGGTAATTCCTGAACGAAGATGAGAGCCTATTACAGCAGATTCCATCCTCCTCAACCACTAACCATCCTGTTTAATTTAAAAGCTGACTAAATGACGGGAGCAACAATAGGTGTTGATCCCATTGAAAGATTTATGGCGAAGTTTAATGAAACAAGTACCTAATTCCTAATAATTATGCGCTCGATAGGATTTATACTGACAGTGGCAAAAAGAAAATAAATGTTCTTTTAAATCCATTTCATTATATATTAGGTGACAAGCAGAAGAGCAAGATATAACTAAACAACAGAATATGGGAATTAAAGGGCAAGTTTTTAGTTGGATGTTAAGTTATATATTAATACATACCTACTTATATTTATTTATCTGATAAACCATGAAGTTGATCTGCTTTAGAAGTCAGATTAGAATTATAAAATATAGTTTAAAACTAAAGTAAAAAAATCTCGAGTTAATAAGGCAGCAACAGTATGGAAGTTTTAGTCGTTTCTTCTATAGAAGTCGAAAGTAGTTAAGATCTGATCAGATTTATTTACTTATTCTGTTTTAGAAAAAAAAAAAAAAATCATGCTTTACTTTGAACGCTGTTTTAGCTAAGGTAAAGATGTGTAAGAAAAGTTTTTATCAGTTTCTTTTCTTTTCGTTATTTATCCGCTTTCAGTTTCACGAACATTTAATTGAAGGGGCAAAAATACATGGTTATATACATACACACACAAACACACACACACACCACACACACACACCACACACACACACACACACACACACACATATATATATATATATATATATATATATATATATATATATATATATATATAAAATCAATGAAAAATTTAAAAAATCCCAGAAACCATTGAAAATTCACGCAAGAGGTTACGGACAAATCATGGGGCCCAATAATTAGACAGCAAGCAGAAAAGCATGAAATAAGTATGAAAAACATAGGAAAACATATGCGCCCAATTTGAAGTGTTTTAGCTACATATACGATTCAACTTTCAAAGGAGTTTCCCAAGATTCCACTTTAGGAAATTTTACAGGGGAAAAGTCAAAAAAAAGAAGTGCAACATTTCTCTTCAGAAATCCGACAAGAGATGAGAGGTTATCTCCCTCGCCTAAAAAACTGCCCAGGCAGTCTTATAAAATACAGTGCAATACAACTTTTGTATAGTTATGCGTTGTTTCATAGCTTCTGAAGACTATCTCTAGTTGACTGTAAATAAGCACGAGTCCAGTATTTTTTAGGGGGGGGGGCAACAATAGGACAATTATTTGATAATTAGAAAATGAAGCACCCAGAAATTTAGGGTAGGCGTTTCCTAATCTCCCTTGCCTATAGATCTGTCTATAAAAAAAAATAAATAAAAAAAAAAAAAAAAAAAAAAAAAAAAAAAAAAAAAAAAAAAAAAAAAAAAAAAAAAAAAATGCTGGGTATATTGCCGATCAATAGAAACGGGAGCGTTTTCCATCTGAATTGTAACGAGGTATACTTACGGGGTAAGATCTATGGTGCATTCCGACGTCCGTATCAGAAACGGGCGACGTGATTGCAGCGTCTGTCAAAGCATTGACCTCTTCCAAATCGGTATCAGGAAGAGAGGAGACGTCACTAACACCTGAAGTGCTCACTTCTCCCTCACTTCGGCGTTCAAATCTAGAAGAGGGCACTTCTTTTTCCTCCTCTTCAGTGTCGTTAGCTGAGTCGAGGAGATCGAGCCTAAGGTTCTCGACGGTAAGGTTTGATCCCTAGTAAGAAAAGTATTTTAAAACCTTTGGATGTTAGTAACCATCTCTTTTGCCTTCTTAACAATTAGCAAGTTTGACAACTGATTTACTGACATAATGACATTTAATTATGCTAAAAAAATAACAAAAAAAAACATGGAACTTTCTGAGCTACCCCAACCAGCATAGTTTTTTATGAGCTACTTAGTACAGAAGAAAACTTGGAAAATAGAGAAATAGTTGTAAGAGAAAGATTGAGTGGAAGGAGGAATAAAAAGATCCTTATTTACGCCAATTACGACCAGCAGTCAATAATAGGTCTGTAAAAAATTTGGAATTATTTTTCTATACATTTTCTCACGTTTTGTGCCCTCGGAAGCACCGTTCGCGAGTTGAAAAGGGGTCTATTACCTACCATAATTTCACCGAAAGTTTCGAGAAACCTGTGTCAAGCGTGCTTAAAAATGAAACAAGGTGATTACATGATTCCCCTTCCCCCTCCGAACTGTAGAACACAACCCATGGTGCCTCTGGGGTTATATACAATGGCCCTTGAATGGAGCACATATCATACACAATTTTAGGAAATCACTATTGGGAAGGGGATCCAAGTAATAAAAATACAAAATGACTTAAGGCTGCAAGTTTGTCCAATGATGAAGCTCTTACTCAAAATGAGTAGGATCGACGAGAGCTTATTAACTGACTTCCTGTGATATGGTAATATTTAGCAGAATTTATGCACATTTAGTTTGCTATGCATATCCGACTTTCTAAATTAGAGATCAGACTATTATGCAAAACCATAGTTTTTATTTTATTTTCAGGAGCAAAGCAAACTGAATAATAAGACTTGAATACAAAAATTACTACTTGTCAGGCAAAAATGTAATGAAATTAAGTATTTTGTATCCTAGAAAATCATAACAAATTTACATCTTGCAATAGAAACAATAAATATCTTAGCAAATGACAGTTAGTAAATCAAACCAGAAAAAATCGGATGCTAGCTTTTCAAAACAAAGATTCCACAATTGCCTAAGTACACAGGAGTTTGCACTTAAAATAAAAAGAAGAAAAAGAGGAAACAATTGAAACCTTCCAATTTAAATCATTGACTGACTCTACAATAGAGCAAACTGAGTCCGGCAAAAATAGATAAACTGACGTTAATTATTTTCAACTTGATTTATTATTAGTATAACATCAACTAAAAACTAAATTAAAGAAAAATGTGGCAGTTTCTGATGGCAACTCCCTAAAATATTTTTAGATTTTTTTCCTTTTGTTGTGATTACAGCACTGACTTAGCTCTCAGTTTTGTAAGTCTACAAGGATACTCTCCAGAAGAGCATGAACGAGACTAGATCAACTGATTATATTTTCAGAGGTATATTTCATTAACCTCTGGAGTTCTGCCATAATCAAAACCAAAAAGATTACGCTACATCTAGATCAAAGATAACCAAAGGTAGTTTGTGCAATAACCACCAAATTTAAGCCATGTTATTCAGCTATTGTACCAACCTTTTATTAAGTAAATCCTCATGGTAAGCAAAAACGAAAAGTAAAATGTATTTTTGAGATCTCCTCTCATGATTACAAAAAGATGTTTTTACGTAAGAATGCATATTAAAGGGTATTCGTTATAAACAGAATTACAAAGGGTTTGGAATAACGATTAAGAAGGAAGATTCGCAAATTCAAAAGGTTCAACTAACTGGGTAGAAAACACTTCTGGCAAATCTTTAAGAAGAAAAACGAGGACAAATATCCTTCAAGACAAAAATGCGCTTCTGTAATATTACCAAAACGTAGGCCTAAGATGTAACTTATGTTCTCGGCACGGCTATACATAAATCATTCTTACAATTCTAGAAACATTAGAAAGGATGGCAAGCAGTGATTCTGCACAACAGCAACAAAAGTCTAGTTACACGTGGAATTGGTGTAGAATCAGACAATTATTGCCAAAGGCCCAATATATAATAGATATAACAATCATTGAACTAGACAACCATTGGGTAAGATTTATTCATGATTAAATTCTCATAAAAAAAATATATCATCCTAACCCCCTCAAAGGCTCCTTGGCCTGCAAAGGTGTATCCAGGATTTTTGTTCGGGGGAGGGATGTATTTTTTGGTGAGGGGGAGGGGGATGTACAAACAACCTTTAAAAACCCATCCAAAATTTGTTGATGAGCATTTTTGTAACGTCTTTACGATTCGGAAACAGATTCAGGAGGAGGGGAGTTCGAAAACCAGTATCCGTCCCCCCAGATAAAGGCTTGTTGGCATTTAAAGCAGGGGGAAGATATACGAGTTACTCATTCAGAAAAAAGTCACTTGCTTCCAAAAAATCACTAACAGAGAGAGAAAAACATTGAATAATGTAGTTAAAATCAAATACATAAATTAAATGGCCGAAATAGAATTAATTAGCTCCAATTAATTACTACTTAAAAAAGAAGAAAAACAAACTTTCAAGAGCAAAACAAATTTCTAACATTTTTTTTGAACAAGCTAAAAGAGTGACACCTTCGAGCTGATTTAGGCGTCAGGGAGCTTTTCCCTATTCCAAGGAATGCAGTTATAAGCAAAGATTAGAATAGGATGTACTTTTTACCGTCACGTTCGATTTATATTTGTCAAACCATCATCTGAATTTTTCTTTTAAGAAATAAATGTTAATTTTTAAAAGTCAGATGCCACTATTCAACTAAAAAAAAAAGAGAATTTGCAAAGTATCGTTATTTATGAAAAATCATTATAGGTTAAAATTTAAACATAGACAAATCCTAAAACCTTACAACTGAAATCGTGCCCTCAAAGGGCGCTATAACACTCTGAATTCGAAAAAAAAAATTACAAAAATAGCTTAATTATACAGGAATATAAGAAATTGATAGATTAATAATATAAATATCAAGATTTCAGGAAGTCGAAGAAAGGAAAAACGTAGAAGGGGGAGGGGGTGTCAGGAGCTTCCCATCCCAAAATCCTAAGTTTCTTCAGATTTCTGGTTACTTTTTATTAGGCAAAGGCTATATCCAGGGGGAGGAGGGTTAGTGAGATAGACCCCCCCCCCGAAATGTTTGTCCGACTCGTCAAAACATAATAAAAATAAAAATGGACAGATCTTTGGTGTTTTTATAAGTTTTTTAATCCCACCCGAAATAATACTTTTTACCCCCCCTCGAAAAAATCCTGGGTGTGACCCCCTCCTTTTTATTTAAATTAACAAACAGATCGTTATTATTTTTTTCAATTTTCTATACAAGTTGTGGTGCTTGTTAATTATTCAGAATACACTCAGGAATTTTGATCAGTAGATGCATAAAAATCACTACATATTTCATTGCCACAATGCTTATTTAGATTGACAGAATACGTTGGGCTTATATAATTTGGGCTATATATTTACATATTAAGGGGGTGGGGTGGTAAAGTATTTGAACAGCGTGAAGTTAGAAAATATTTTTTGCTTCATAATATGCCGAATATTTGTAGCCAACGCATTTTGCATGCATAACCACTATACTTTACCCCCCCCCCCCCCCCCAATACGCGAACATATAGCCCAAATTATATAATTTTAATGCATTCTGTCATCCGTCGCTTGTCTTTGTGGCTATGAAATCGGTTTTCTTTGATTTTACATTCAGATCAAGATTCTTGAATGTGTTCCAAATAAGTACTAAAACTGGGTATAACAACATTAAAAGTATACTTACTATATCCTTTAGGAGGTCCAGTCCCAGATCTGTCAGACTCGGTACGTCTAGGTCTTCTTCCTCAGTTTCTTCAGGATTTTCGATAATGAGATGCTCACCTATACAATAAAGCATAATTAGAATTGCCAAATCTTTAGACATTATATTCACTAAATTCCATTTCCGTTAAATGACCCGTAATCATTTCTATTAAAAACAGAGCGTTAATTAAATTACATATTTCAAAGGATATACGGGACTCAGTTCACGAGATATTTTTTGGAAGACTTTAGACAAGAAATAAATTCTGTGTAAATGGCAAAGTTGGATATATTGCAATAGTTTAGCGAAACAAAAACTAAATTGCATAATATTTTTATGGTAGTGATATATTTCCTTCTGCAAAGAAATACACAAGTTCGTATTGAGAAGTAAGTCTTGAAATCCTTGGTGCAAATTCACGAAAACATTAGAAGGAGGGCAGGAATTTTTTTTCCTATTTCCTTTTTATGAGAAAATATATTTTTTAAAATAGGGGAGGAGGGGGAATTCTTTTTTACTACTTAGGAAAAAAATAGAAAATATATTTTTCAAAATCGGGGGGGGGGGGTAAAAAAATGGTGATTTTATGTCTAACGATGCGTTATATCATTCCGGCGTACGCCTCTCCCCAAGTTACAAAAAATCGGTCTTACAGCAATGAAAAAACAAAGAAAATACCTTTCGAGAATCTTAAAAATGGCGATTTGCTATTTTCAGATTTTTTTTTTCATGCACTAATTTTGTTAATATCGGTATTTTATCAACATTCATTAATACTATGATTTATGGTCGACCCTTTAGAGACACACAAAAATATACTGGCGTCCAACTCCAAAATTTTGAACTATTCACATATGCAAGTGAGAATAAGTCAAATCAATAAAGCAACCTGAAAATCTTAATAAGACGCTAGAATTTAGATGAAAAGAATAAACTCAGGGGGGTTCAATTTAGGGGGTACAGTAGGACGGGTTCTTAGTGAATGATTCTCGCTTTGACCTAAAATAGGGCATAACATTTTTTTTATTACAAGCTCCATGGGACACGAATCAAAACGAAAAATCAAGATGAGTTCAACAGTAGCAGCGAATTAGTTTGAGTATTCCCCTCATTTCCTCTCCGTTATTAGGAATTTCCTATACTAAAATGTTTGACTTCATAGTAGATAATGATAATTTTTTCTTTTAAGAAAGATTAATTATTTAAGTTCGAAATTTACATTTGGTGACGACATGATGATTAAGGTTGTGTACCCACTGACGACGGCACGAAAAGAGAAACTAACAGGATTTAATCATTATGGTCCCGTGAATATGGTCAATTCAATGACTATAATGGCGGTTTTAGGGGAGGAGCAGAGGGAATCCTTGTCATGGGCTTAGACATTTTTGGGACTCAAAATTTGAAATAAATAATCTAACGGTTATAATCATTTTGTAATTTTTGAAATTTTATTTTTTATCAAAATAAAGTAGAGGGCGCAGTTAATAAATAAAAATAATTAATAAAGTTTTAATTAACTAATAAAATAAAAAATCGATGCAAAAAAAAATAATAAAATTGATAAAATAATTAAATTAAAACAATTACTAATAACTAAATAATAAATTCAAAAATAAATTATTCATTAATAAATTAAAAATAATTTGGTTAATAAATAAAAAATTAGTTAAATTCGGCCCAAAACTTTAATGGGAGACAGACGGGGGGGGGGGGCTAATTAAAATCTTTATCCCAGGTTGCAACAGAGACCTGAACCACCGCTGCGTGATTATGCAGAGTAACATTCGTATACTCAGTGATGATGGCAAAGAAAAGGAATATTTAATAGAATTTAACAAGTGGCTCTCTAGTGAATAGGGTCAATTACTACGATTATACAGAGTATGCCTAACCTTATGCCTGTTTCTGCAGTCAAAATTGTTACCATCAGTTTCCTCTTAGCTCATGAAAACGAAACTGTTCAACAAATAAATTTGTTTTTTTTTACCGACATTTAGCGGATATATATTTTTGGCAGACATTTAAAAATGAGTCCTTCAAATACAAACAAAAATTTAAAACAATTTTCCAAATTTGAAAATAAATGTAAAAATGCAGCTAAACTATAAAAAGAAGTCAAAAATTATGCCTTGAATGGAGACATTTGCAAGATTATTTTTTATTCTTCGATTAGTCTTTTCTGTTTTGTTTCGAGATCGAATTCCATCAATAGCTTTTATCCAACAGCGTATCAAATTCTTAATTATTTTTTTTTTACTACAGTCGTTACTCCCACTTTTGTGCCAGAATCCGGAAATACAATTATTAGTAACCTTGTTGATAATCCTTTTTGTTTTCTTTTTTTTTAAAGAGCATTGTGACAGGTTTCTAGTCTCTAGTAGACTACAAACTTTTGAAGATAACTAATTGTTAAAGAAATGAAAGTTGCACTATGTACACAATTGTACAAACAAAATAAACTGAACATATTTTGTATCCAGAAGGTACAGAACAACTGAACTGAAAGTCTAAACAGGGACCTTTAATGTTTTCTAGCCTGAACAACATCAATCAATGTGCCTTAAAATTGAGTATATATTCAAATACTTAACCAAAAGGTTGCCTACCAAATAGTTTTTTTTTTTTTTGTGAATGCTTGAATCAATTAAACATTTTTAATGTTGTTAGTGACCAAGGACGTATCTAAGATTTTTTTGGGGGGATACAAAAAAGCCTTAATAACCGCGTCAAAATTCGTTTAGGCATTTTGTCACCTTTCTACGAGTCAGACGAAAATTTCAGGGGGGGGGGTTCAAACCTCGTAGCGACCCTGAAGCATCAGTAATACTGCTAAAAACTCAGCAAAGCTGGACAACGGCTGTGAAGAGTTACTAAAACATAGTTCTTCACTGTTCAGATCAATCAGTCTACTTGGACGTTTTCTTTTCCCTTACTAGTATACAATCGGGCCCCTATATTTTTATCTTCCTTTATGAGGTTTATTAAGAGCTAGAAAGAGGGAAAACAAAAGTTTCAGAAAAAATTGCAATATTTAACATACAAGGGGGATTAGACTTTGAGTCCGTATACCCCCCCCCCCCAAAAAAAAAAATCAGTAATTTTAGGATTTCTTTTATTACTTCTTATATTTTGCAAACAGTTCGTCATTTTGAGGAGTCATAGCTTCTTTCGATACCAAAACTATCGTAAGTGACTGTGCAGGCCAAGATTTATGTCAATATTTGAGAAATGCACCTAAAAACACTTCAAAATCATGAAGAAGGGGGATTAGATGAAAATTAAGATCCTACTTATCAGGTACAGTATGATAATAAACTCACAGAATATAGCTTTGAGGTAAAAATTTTAAGGAATTGACATTAATACACTTTTAATTTGTCCTGGGAACATCGACAACGTCAATTCTTACCTAAAACACACCTAGCTGTTGTTTGTCAACAAATTAACACCCCACCTCCAGCTACTTAGCATTGTCATATTGTTGATTACCTAACAAACAATTATACAACAGAGGCGATATGAGAAATAGTACCGAGATGACAAAATTATCACTTGGAAGATAATCAAAATGATAGCCTCTATGTGTGAGTTTTAACTTGTGAGGTCAACATTTTTAACTTCACATAATTTCAAGAAATCTTGAGGCTTCATGCACTGTCTTTTGCCAGTGGTTACACAGCCCTTCTTGTCGCAAAAGGCCTATGTCAATAAATTCTAAGCTTTAACAACATGTATTTAATGAAGTCCCAACTTGCATTACATTTTATTTGCTAGTTATCAAGGCTAGATATGGCTTACTGGATACACTAGGTACGGTTTACCTTACTAGGTAGGATTTTCTGCTAAGGGATGAGATCAATTGAACCATCGACGCTAAAGAGAGGTATCTTCTCTCCCCCACCCCTCCACCTCGCAAGATGAGACACTCATTAAGGCCAATTCACAATGAGATATTACCAAGGCCTAAATTAACCCGTCCCGAAAACCAGCATTAGCTTATGCTAGTGATCAAGTTTTACCATTTACAATGGATAGTCCAAACGCAAAAATCTAATAATAACGTAGCGCTATCCCATGCTATTTGTCTTTAACTCAGATCTCATAGTCCTCATTTCTCTTGCGGCGTAACTGTTCTTGAGCTCGAACGAGCACCAATTAATAACGTAGGGCTATCCAAAGCCGTTTGGCTTTATCTCAGATTCCATAGTCCTCATTTCTCTTGTGACGTAACTGTTCTTGAGCTCGAACGAGCACCAGTTAATAACGTAGTGCTATTCCATGCCATTTCTCTTTATCTCAGATCTCATAGTCCTCATTTCCCTGGTGGCGTAACTGTTCTTGAGCTCGGACGAGCGCCAGTTAATAGCGTAGCGCTATCCCGTACCATTTGTCTTTATCTCAGATCTCATAGTCCTCATTTCTCTTGTGGTGTAACTGTTCTTGGGCTCGGACGAGCACCAGTTAACGTAGCGCTATCCCATGCCATTTGTCTTTATCTCATATCTCACAGTTCTCATTTCTCTTGTAGCGTAACTGTTCTTGAGCTCGAACGAGCACCGTTTCTCGTATCATATTTCACTTCTTTTCTATTCCATTATTCCACTAATTACTTACACTTTATTTTGAGTCCTCTATCTAGACATGATTCGGGTGATTTGCCAATGACAAAATTCTTCGGCCTCAACATCGACTAAGCTTAAGTCTTGGCTCGATGCAGTTCTGGTCGCTAGCAAAATTACAGTTGTGAACGGGTTTAGTTTCAACTATTTCTCGGAATTAGCGCTAGCTAAATTTCTGTATCATTAAAATCTCATGTGAATGCGCATTTAGGTGCCGAGTGGGTGTTTAATCGAACTGGGAGAGTTGTAAAATGCAATGCACGACTCCGACTCGAGTTCTGGAATAGTACAGAAAATGAACCCGCTTATCCTCAAAGACTATCGTGGTTACATCTATTCCAGATTATAGTCTAAAATCCAGAAAGACAATGAAAAAATGTCCTCCAACTAAGTGTAAATTTCGCGTTTTTGAATGATTTGGAATGAGCGGTTCATTACAGTGAACGATTTGACAAGCAAAAATTGTTACTTTTGAGACTGGTAGGCATATTGACCCTATGCCAGTGAAAAGCTTGTGAAACGTGTGTGAGAGGGTGCAATTTCAGCCAGACATAGGACCTGGAGGAGGGACCCCGTGTCTATATCAATCTGTCATTAGCCTCCTGTCAAGAATTTTAGCTCTTTAGTTCTTCAGTTACTCCGAACATGGCTCCACCACAAAAAGAAAGAAAAAAAAACATCTTAGAACTTAGGAACAATCTAGCGAACAAAATGGTCGACAGCTTTTCGGGCTAAGAGTGGTACTTATTTTGCCTTTTAAACTTTTTTGTAGTGTATACAACATTCGTTTTAAGTTACACCAAGCTTCATATTCTTGATATATCCATGGTAGTTTTTCGTGTGTATGTGCGTGTGTTAAGCGCAATCCGCCGACATGGAATCTAACAAGTTTACCGAATTTAAATAGCATCAATCGATTAAAGGATGTGTTCTTATAACCTATATGGGCATATTAGATGAATGGATAAGATACGAATGGTACATGTAGACTCAATTGTTGAGGAAAATTAAAACGGCTAGTAAAGCCGCAAATTTGTGCAGCCTTCCAAAGGAACAAGAAGAATAACAGGAGCAAAGAAAAAAAAATCTAGGAATATTAAAAATTAAACCCTGATTGGTTCGGCCTAACAGAGTTCAAACTGACTGAACCTTAGTTTTGGCTCGATTTGACACCGTTAACAAATTCTTTTACTACGTCCAGAAACTACCTACAGCAGAGTTGAAAAAAAAAAAAAAAAAAAAAAAAATCAAGTGAACAATTGAGCAGCTACACGAATTTTAACAACAACAGGCCTGTAAGGGCCACGGGGTGAGAGTGATCTATTCCTGGATGTTTAGTTCAATAAAGTTATTTACGAAAAGAAAGAAAAAGAAAATGAGGATAAAATTTTATAAGAACCTATATATATATATATATATATATATATATATATATATATATATATATATATATATATATATATATATATATATATATATATATATATATATATATATATATATATATTATAAGATGCAACTCAACCACGCTCTCTTAATTCTTGATGTTTTTATCTTTGGTAATGGTTGGAAGATGTAAAAACACGGTTAAAACACAGCAAGAAATAATATTATTGTTGCAATGGACAAACAATATCTCTCACAGCTATTCAGAATATCAAATAATATCAGAATATTCAGAATATCAAAATAATCTACATTCTGTGGTGATTCTAAAAATGGGAAACTTATTAAGTTTAAATTTAACAGTATCAGGTTATTAGTACCAGAGAATTTACATTCTTTCAGATAAGATAGAGACGGAATCAAAATGGGGCACGATGTTGATGAGACATTAAGCCTGAATAAGAGTGGTTCGCCTCCTCCACAATACCTCACTCTTTACGCTAAAGTATTTTAGTAATTTCAACTATTTATTCTACGGCCTATGTGATTCAGGGGTCATTTTTAAAGAGTTTGGACCAAATTGAAACTTTAGTGTAAAGACCGAGGTATTGACGAGGGAGAGAACCCCCTCATATACGTAATAAATATACAAATATAGAATTTCGTTACGTAAGTTAATTCGGAAGTTCCGTATATTTATTACTAATAAAAACACTTTAAAAATGAATACGTGAATTTCGCTCTAATTTTTCATGTGCGGTGAGCTAAAATCAAAACATACATTAATTAAAAAACGTTCAGAACTTAAATAAAAAAACAACAAGTTGTTTAACTGCAAGTAAGGAGCGACAATCAAACTTAAAACGAACAGAAATTATTCCGTAAATGAAAGGGGTTGTCCCCTCCTCAACGCCTCGCTCTTTGCGCTAAAATTTTTTATTGTTTTAAAAAGTAGAGTTGTGAGAAAGAGTCAAACTTTAGCGTAAAGAGCGGGGCGTTGAGGAGGGGACAACACCTTTCTGTTTGTTTTATTTCTGTTCGTTTTAAGTTTTAATGCTGCTCCTTACTTGCAGTAAAAAAAACTTGTTTTTTGTTATTTAATTTCGTCTTAAGCACATTATTATCCAGTCTATAATTCACTAACTGTAAGATAATACAACAAGTTGTAATTTTTACTATAAGTAATTACATTTAACATGACTAGTGTAATAATCACCTATCATTTATCTTTCTAACTACTTTCTTTTCTTTACAGTTTTCCCTATATATATATATATATATTATATAAAATAATAATATATATATATATATATATATATATATATATATATATATATATATATATATATATATATATATATATATATATATATATATATATATATATATATATATATATATATATATATATATATATATATATATATATATATATATATATATATATATATTTATGTTTGAACTATTGCGGATAAAAAGCGTTGCCAAGTTTAACCGATTTGTTTGGTTATTAATTTTCACGGTTCAAAGTGGCAAGACTTGACAAAATATGGTACGGCCCAAAAGACTCTATAGTTTTTAAGCAACCGAAAGAAAAATCTTAATTAGCACTCTCCCAGATGTAAATAGGAAACTTATGTGTTATAGCGACAGCACCAAAGAATTGAAGTTAGGTTAATCTTAATAAAATATACCAAAAAATGATGAAAATATAATACTTAAGTAACAAAATTATGGAAACTTCAAAGGAAATTATGGAAAACAGTGCTGTGACTTTTGAAAATTTTGATTTTTAGGTTGCTTCATTTTGAAAAAAACGTCAGTGGCATGAATAAGCCGATTTAATAGACAAAAGAAGGGAAAGCACCATTTTCCGTCCAAATGAACGAATAATGTAAGAAAGCACATATCCACAGATTAGTCACCACGAACGACAGGCCAAACCGAAATAATTTTCCACGACTAAAATCCTTTTCAGTCTCATGGCTTGAGATCGAGCTCATTCTAAAAAAAAAACAACTTTAAAATATATCAGGAAATTACTTATTTTATCTGTTTCGAACTGAAGCCTAAATTTCGTTAAAACTGGATCTCTGTTAAAACATAACTTCGGAGATCACTAGAAATAGTTACAAGGTCTATCAAGCCAAAATGCTATATGTGCATAGAGACTTAACAAATTGGTTGAATTGTAAAAGGTTTCACTGTTCTTTTCCAGATGTCACATTTTATCTTAAACACTGTTAGACTAAAAAGTCAAATAGTTTTAAACAGGCCAATTTGAAAGCACAAATAAGCAGGATTAGTAGAAAGACTTTGGAAAAGAAAGCAGCATTAGTCGTTCCAAAATGAATAAGCAACACTGATTAAGAAATATATATTCACAGATTAGTTACCTGGAATGACAGGCAAATCCCAAATAATTTCCAAGTAATCACCTAATTACTTTAACAGAATGATTTGGCGTAGAATTGACAAATTTTAACTATCATTCAACCCGAAAGATGATAAAAATGAAACTGCAGAAATAAACCGCTAAGTCAGTCACAAGTAAATACTGGAGATACAATAAAAATGTCCAGGACTGGCAAGTCAGAATTTACCACATGTGTTAATTGGATATACCCAAAGGTAGCGTATCGGGCTGATGTTACTCAAATTTGGAGCAGTTGGGTAGAATAACTGTAATGGCGAAAAGGCGGGTACAAGGTTCTGAATGGCTGAATACCATATCCTGAACCTTTGGAAGTACCTCCCAAAAGACATAAAAAACTATATGCTCATTAATATCTTCCATTCAGAGGGATTCGAAGTATTTGAAATTAATAGAAGACTTAAGGTAGTACAAGAAGTAGCAAAAAGAAGAAAGAACAAAATATTGCGGTAAAAATATTAATAGTGAAAAATAAGGGGCACTGAATGTCGAAAGGATTCGGAATTGTCGATATGTCAATAGCAAAACAACTTCCGTTGACCTCTAGAAGAAATTGTTCCTTAAATTTAATATACAGTATTAAACAAATGGAGCGTTGACGAGGGGCAAGAATCCTTTCGAACAACATCAATGGGAACGTACAACTTGCACAAAACACTATACAATTTTGTGGAAAGATACGAGCCAAAAGCCTCCCCTAACCGAACAAGCCTAGATATGAGATAAAGAAGCACGCCAACTACATCCCATTGCTCCATTTAGTAAAATTATTATTTTACTTATTCAACGAAAGAAAGAAAATACAAGGGTACTTACTTATTATCCCGACCCCACTCAAGAAGCGAAGTTAATCCTAATGAAATAATACCAAAGTCTGATGAAAATATAATACTTTATTAAAAAAATTATAGAAACTACAACAGAAAATTATGGAAATCAGGCTGCCATGAACGCATTATATTAAATACCTAATCTAACCTTATCAACTCTATATATTAAATATTTAATAAAATATATGTACGTCGTAATTTTTCACCATGAGATTAAGCTAATTATAACCTACTACATACATACAAACCGGTTTTTCTCAGATCATACAGATCAAAATTCTTGAGTGGGGTCTGGATAACATATAATGACCAATACAAGATATAAATTCATACAGACAAATGCAGTCATTACTCCAGAATTTTTCGGAGGTAGAGAGGGGTAGAGCTAGAAATTCTAGAAGGAGGGTGAAAACAGCAAACAAGTCAGCATTTTACGGAACAGTTTCTTTCATCTTAGCGTGATACAAGACAAGTGACAGAACAGATGGGAAACGTATAATTTGGGCTATATATTAACACATCAGGGGGGGGGGGGTAAAGTATACAGACAGTTTGAAGTTAGAAAACAGTTTGTAGTTCATAATATGCAGAATAATTGTATGTAACACAATTTGCATGCAGACCCGCTATACTTAACCCCCCCCCCTAACGTGCAAATATATAGCCCAAATTTGTTTCTAGAGTTCTGTATTTTCATTATATTTTGTGATATTTTGTTAGGATTGAGCGTCAAAGAAACAGGTTCTAATTGAACGAAGCAATTGATTGAATGGCGTATAATACACAAGTACCAATCATTCTTATTTCTTGGTTATTTTGAAGACCTGCCAAAACTCTTCAATAGAAATTGATAAAAACAATCAAAAAAGCAAAGATTTGTTTTACAAGTGCCGGCTTAACATGGGATAAAAATTAAATATTAGAAGCTCCGTTGATACCTATCAAGTTTTGGATTCTATTCACTTCAGAAGGTTTGAATTTACCAGTGAGAAATCGTCGAACATGGCTTTGGTTTTTAATGGCCAAGTTGTAATTTGAGTAGTATGTGATGAAAGACTTTTAATAAGGCAATGAAAGCCTTGTAGAAAGGCACTTACGCGGATGTGACTACAGAAGCTGTGCTAATAAAGTTCGGCTCAATCCCACTCCATCTTTCAGTTCAACTCAACTCAGGTTTCTACTTCAACACAACTTTTAATTTCAGATCGACTACAACCGATCTAACATACATGATTTTGATCATCTTTGCGCTGCTGAAACATTCCGGGATAGTTGAGATATTCTCGTATTAGAGCTTAGGACACGTGTCAAATAAAAGGAAATGAAAATATAAGAAAATGGGCATACTTTTACAGCAAGACAATCGGAAAAAAAATTATTAATAATAATGAAGTTGGAACATTTCGGCTTCACTTCTGGAAACGTTTAACAACGGTAAAAAAGGGAAGAAAAGACAAAGAACAAAACGAACTAGCCGAAAATAGTCAAAGCATGAGTTTCTGTTTTCTTTTGTTTTCATTTTGTTTTTGTGTATATCGTTAGTGTTTTCTTATCCCATTTCTTTGTACCTTTTGATATTTTATATTAGTTCCTTTTCCCACTTTTCTGCCGTCGATAGAGGCTTCTGGATACGAAGCCGAAATGTTCGGACTTCTGATATTTTTAGATAAAGTAGCTTCTTTTTCTTTTTCTTAATGAAAATTATTGCCGTTCTTCTATATTTTCATTTCGTCTTACGGAAAGGCAGTGTAGTCTAAGAAATTATTGACTGCATGAGCGAGTTATCTCGAATGGAAGGAGGGTAAGAACCCAAGAATTTAGTCAAGTATTTAGATACAGCTAGAGCACTCTCGTCCGAAGAATATAGCCTCAGACGGGAGGGCGGAAGGTACCCTAATGTAGATGATACTATCCATTGCATATGTTGCCCATTAACAGCATGCACATACGGAAGTACATTTTGGGAAAAACTTACAAGGAACCTTTACACAAGTTATGCAATTAAGCTATTTTAAAAAAAAAATGAATTATAACCCCAAACTAGTTCAAGTATGGTCTCACCTTGTTTCACGCACCAAGCTATGCAGGTGTAAGGAATTCAGAAAAAGAGCACGAACAACGAAAAAAAGAAGATAAAGAGTGGCAGATTATACGAGAATTATACCAATAAATAATGACGAAGACCACACTGCCTTTCCATAATACAACAACAAAAGAGAGAATAATGAGGACTTTTTTCCCAAGACAGTGAACCAACAAAACCTATTTGAATATTTCAAATAGCAAATTTGCAAATAACAAATATTTCAAATTTGCTGAAGGCCGTCTTCAGCAAAGAAAATAAAAAACAATAAAACACTTACAATAAAAACTGAGATTTATTATAGCAAAGAAAATAAAAAAAAACAATAAAACACTTACAATTTAACTGAGAACTTTTATTGTAAGTGTTTTATTGTTTTTTATTTTCTTTGCTGAAGACGGCCCTTAGATATAGGGCCGAAATATTCAAATAGATTTTGTTGGTTCACTGTCTTGGGAAAAAAGTCCTCATTATTCTCTCTTTTGTTGTTGTATTATATCAATAATATAGAACAAATTTCAAAGGTACAGAGGCAGCACCCCCTCCTGTGCGTACCTGAGACTTCCAGTATAACGAAAACCATAAAAAAATTCACCTTGAATTGATAAGAAAATACAAAAAAAGATAAACATAAATGTCATGTTATCATAGGGGTTTTCATAGCTTCAGACTTTACGAGTAAAGTATAGAAAGACATTAGTTCTTTTTTTATTTTATCAAAAACACGACTGTTCTAGCAAAAAGACATCAATTTTATCCAGTGAAAATGATGTCTCGCTCTCAGATCGAACGATTCTCTCCCTCAAGTCTGCGTCTGTCCCAAACAGTTTTACTACGATTCAAAGCGGGGTTTCGGTTTCTTTGTGCATTAACAAACAAGGCCAATCCCTTTTTTTCTGTTTTGTAGAAGCGACCTGGGATTGAAACCATGGCTCTTCAGTTAAAAGGATTTGAAATATATACTTCGGGATTCTGAAAACTGTTGAACCTTTTCAAAAAGAACCTAAAACTCGAAAGACATATAATGAGACATCCAATCTTCATCTGTAGTATTAACCTTTGTTCTGTACACATATAGCACTTGGCAACTTACATTCAATTGAATTTCTCAGCTGTGATTTAACTTCTATTTCAATTTTTATTTTACACATAATTTTAAAACCTTACCCAAAATATTTTTGCTAAATTTGGTGCAAATATTTACAAGAGGATATGTATAAATAACGCATCTATGTGCTTGAAATCTCTAGATTCCATCTCCATAGTCCATAGGGCGTATCATTTGGATGTAATCAGAATAACTACGCACAATTGTAGTAGTTTTGAAGGCGAGGTCAAGAGAAAATGCTGTACAAAATTTCACATCTTACTTAGGGGCACGGTGATGGCAGAAAATGATTTTCAACCCTCGGAATAAACCATATTAGGTCATACGATGCATAACTGCCTTGAAACATTACCATCAACCATTTATTTAGTTCAACTCAGTAGGGTAGACAGTGTACACTCAACAGGGTCCCCGTTGCTTCTTCTCAAAGCAAGCGGTGTAAGACTGACACACGATTAATGATATAAAGCTGGTGGAGCATTGATAGTTAAAAGTCTGCACAGTAAAACGCTGCATTTTATAGTACAAAACGCAGTAGGAGTTCTTCCTCAACTGCAGCCATAGCTAAGACTGAAAAGTCAGTAATTATAATCCGTTATAAATGATGGAACTCCAATTTAATCCAAGGATTGTCTCTGAAGTTGTGATAAATGAATTTCTTTACATTAGAGGTGAACCTGAAGGACAAAAGAGGCTGTTTACGAGCTGATTATAATTGTATCTCAGTCTTGATCAACATGAAGTTGCTTCTGCTATTAAATTCAACCTTGCTAGGCTGTAATTGGCGTTATTATACAATGGTATCATGGAAAAACTTCGACTTAAACTTCATGAAGTATACAGCCATAATGGTTTCACAACCGCCAAAATGAGGATTAACATATTATTTTTTTTTTATCCGATTTCCATGTTGATTTGATTAGTGATGATCATTCGTCTGCTGCCTTTCAATTAACTAAGTTCAAAATCAGACAAACTTAATATTTCTTAAAATCGCGCATTTGCATAAGATATGTCCTCGATTAATTTCATTTGTCCTTCATTGGATTGTTGTGTATCCTCTTGTCATACAAGGATAAGTAAAAATAAACAATCTTGTTTTTCAGGAGATGTTGAGGAGAAAACAGGTAAAATTTTGATTGAAATAAATAGTTGATATAAGACAGAAGAACAATTCGCAATAAAAAAGTCACCACTGGTGAGAATTGGACCCAATGTCCCCTACAACAAGAAGGGCAAACTTAACCACAGAACTATATCGACCAACTGACAAATTTTCCATAGTAAATCATCATTTTAACGCTTGTAATAAGCAACTGAGCAAATTTAACAAACACGAAATTTTTAGCAGTAAAGCAATATCTGTATATATTCAGCAACATATACGTATTTTTAGGTAAATCTTACGTATTTTAATCTTTGTCAATGTATTGTTTTGTGAGCTTGCCTCTACACGATTTTCGACAGATGTATGCATATTTGTATATATGAGGGCTAAGAACAGAAGTGTCTTACCTAGTTTTCTCTTTGTCTCCAAAAATGTGGGTATAAATTTTTTTTTTTCCTTTACAAAAAAAAGGTCATTATGGCTGATTTCATAGAAATAACTTCCAGATGAATTTAAAACATCAATGACAATCTAACTGAAAACACTCATAAGGATAAAATGTTTATACAGGAGATCGAGCATCAATATTGAATAAATATATGAAATCGAATGATAATATCATTAAGAACGCTGATCAGGATCAAAATTTAGCCCACATAAAACAGAGTATTAATTTGATGTATTTTAACCGAAAAAGCTGAGTATAATATACCTTGACGAAATAGGAGTCATACACGAATTTCCAACCTAAATGATTGGAAGGCACATAGTGAGGTCCTCGGGCTTCAGACACAGGAAGTTTCCAAGACCACAAGATGGCCAACCAATTTCCATCTATCAATGACTCTTTCCCTGTCTACATCGTTTTCCTTGCAATAATCCTATCAGGGGAATTCACACTCATTTAAAGCTCTACAATAACTCTTTACTACTTGTGAACCTGTCACTGATCATGGCCATGTCAGGTCAATTTTATTTCGAATCATGGTTGCATCGGCAGCTACAACCTAGTAGAGAACGAACTACAACCCACTGTAGTCAAAAATTCAAAAAATATTTTTTTTTAATACAAATTGACAAACGAAAAGAATTACCATTTGTAGCTGATTCAGATATTCTAGGCGTTTACCACCACCCCCAGGAAATATACCCTGTAGCTGGGTGGTCCCCAAGCTCTTCCTTAGAACTAATTACGTTTTTATCTGAGCTGGGATGATTTGGCATGAAAATGTACACTTTGAGGTATCTTCTTCCCTCTCTAACTACAAAACAATCAAAGAGCCCCATTGTAGATGAAACTTTAAGTGCCTTTTTAAGTTTTATAATTTTGCTTGTGGGGGGGGGGGTACAAAAGTAACTTTAAAAAGTGCGTCAAAAATGCGAAATTGATGTCCCTTATGATTTCTGGGAATATCTCTTGTCTACGCTGTTATTATGAAAATAATTTGCCATGCAACTAAATTTCTCTAGAATCTAAATACTTCTCCCTTTCGACAATTATACCATTGCAAATATTTGTCTGTTCGTCTGGAAGAAGTTTTGCTAAGAGAAACTTTAATCATTGATACCCGGGTTGGCTAGTTTTCGTCAATTGAGTTTGTAAGTCATATTTGGTTGCCATATTTTTCGAAAAATCTTGCTGGCCAGAGAATCGTCTAACAAGTGTGTGCCTATAGTTATTCGGCGATTCCAAGGAAAGGCTGAGAACTTGCTTAGCCCATGGTACCTTAGCATTACAGCGACTAGAGGAAGACATGTCTAAGATCAAACAAATACTCGCTCCAGCTGAACTCAAGGAACTACGTCTGCTCCGTACCAACGGTCTCGGAGTGTTGCTTCCTAATATATGCAACTAAGTGCCTAAAACTAACAGCTCATCAGGAGGAACATCTTGCTGTGTAAGAAAACAACTGCCTGCGAAGAATGCTGAAAATGAAATGGACCGACAGAATAATCAATATAGAAATTTGCCAATCAGACAGATGTACATGAACAGACAACAAAGAACAGACAGCGGTACTAAGGAATTTTAATCCTTATGCCCGAATTCTTATTGCCAAACATGGTTCTCCAGGGAACATGAGAGGGCACAAGACAAAGGAAGCAAAAAATATAAGCTTCGATGGGGATACGAGCGAGAAAGGCATGAGCTCCACATAAGCGTGACCCGCTGCTAATCTAAGAGATGAGTGTGGGCTCTTCATTGATCCCTTGCGTCCCTCTGGATGTAAAGGAGGAGCTAAGGTCTATGGTAAGGTTTATAGTATTGGCCAAGCAAGATCCTTAAAAATCTTCACCGGATGAGCGTTTCCTAATTGACATTAATTATCCCGATCTGACATAAATGAGTATCGAAACAGTTCTCAAATTCCTTCCTTGAAGTCAATTCCCTCCATTAAGTTAAATTTTGGGTCTTATCACAGAAGGATGCGATCCGGCATTAATACATAAATTTTACTATTCCCACTAGGAACAGTAGTAGTAGCGTTATTTAACGTACTAGTTATTAATGTTATGTTATGTACTAGTTACTAATGTGCACTAGAGTTAGTAATGTGTAATAACGTTACTAACGTAGTGTTATTTAACGTACCACAAGTTAAGATAGCCATGAAAAGTACGTCATAGCTTAGTTGCGTCATAGTAGACGTGATACAGCAAAACAGGGTGTATTTCTGAAATCAACACCATAAAATCAGTATGACTAATCACTCTTGGATTTTATAAAAAAAATTCTTTTATTTATTTATAGGATATTACAACATAGTTCAAAACTTCCTCTGATAGGGTTTCGATCTCAGAGTTGTTTCTTAGGCCTATGTGAATGTTCACTCAAGTCTAAAGGCTTAATAGTTTCATTTTATAACTCTTTTCTTCTTATTCAGAAGCGAAACAAGAGCAATTGGACGGATTTGCTTTGTAATTTTGAGATCAAAACCTTGCAACATGTGGTGGGCTAAGAAACGTATTTTAAGTCACAACAATGTTATGTCTGGTCCTGCCTCTGCAAAGCAGGAGGGGGGGAAAGAATGAAATGTCAAGGTAACACCTATGGTATTTATTTTTTTTCTCGTCAGCTACTTGATGATGACTTTGCAAACTTAGACACAGAGTTCCCCAGTGAGAACAATTTTTTTTTTTCACTGAGCTCAAGTCCTATTTGGGCGGTATAGCCCCCTCTAAACAGGATTCAGCTACTTTTTGTGTAATGATGAAATGACATTGTTTATGACAACATATTTATGTGCTCTTTAGAGGAAATATATTAGCGCTAGCTTAGTAAAGAGCCGTTTCCCATCTAGTCATGTTTATTTGGTTTCCGATTATTTTTTTATTTTTCGGGCACCTTCGTATGAAGGGCAAGGTCGTTGACGTAGAAGTTTGAAAGGGAACTCACTCAAGTGGGAATTAAAAGTTCTAGCGCTCTTTCAAAGACCAAAATCCATTAAAGGGTGACCAGCCCCCTCCAACAAAGTTTTTCCCGCCAAGAACCCCAGCGACAGTGAATCAGCATTTCGAGATACCCCTTTTTTCCAAAATGGTCAAACAATAAGTGTCTCTGGGTTAGAAGTCACACCCAAAGCCCCAGGGAGAAGGGCCCAAAATCATATAAACTCCCCACGATCCATAGAAATGATTTCACTGAAAACTGCGGGTATGTTTAGTCTTGGTTGTCCGATTAGCTTGGTACTCCCTGGGATCATCTGTTTATTCAGATTCCCTAGACTTTCCCAAGGGTATGATTCAAAAACACTGGACGTACTTGAACAAATCAAAAAATCATGTGTATCCCAGTTTTCAAAATATATTATTTGCAATGTCTCGGGAATGGCTTGGGGATCGAAGTGAAGCTTACAAGGAACTTTGGGGCGACCAAGTACACGACTTGTGGGAGAGGCAGAGGGATCAGCTGGGAGGCTAGAGTTGTAACTTCCAGGGGGTGTTTGGGAGACAAGTTGACCTCAAATTTTGACTTGGACGAAGAGGCGAACTGAAAGACATTATGTAGATCCAGGTTATCAAACACCATGTCTGCAATGTCCCGAGAGCAGCTTGGGGATACAGCTCATACTTCTACCAGGTGGTATAAGAGGGGGAGAGGGCTTCAAATTTGGTGATTAGGACAGGGAAGAGCTAAAAGATTTCTTTTCAGTTTGTAGAAATATTTTCACAGAAGAAGCCCCCACAGGAATTAAAATTTTTCACCTCTAAGAATAAGTGTAAATTCTAAGACCCTGTGCGGTAGGAGGTTATCAAAACAGCACATTTGAGAAGTCTCTGAAATGGCTTCTGATATCAAGATTAATTTTAGTAAACATGGTTTATTTGGTTCTAATTTGCTAATTTACCGCAAATAGATTGTAGTCCAGCAGGGGTCCACGGTGAAAAAAAATGTTAGGAACTGTATAACAAAGTTACAGGCGTGCTCCCTATCTTCTCCTCCAAGTCAAGAATTGAGGTCTTAAACCGTGCGTTTTCTCCGAAATCCAGGCTCATTTTACAAGAAAAAAATATATTACAATCGTCGCAAATATTCTTTTATAATATCAACTAAATATTTCTAAATGTTCCTTAAGAGACAAACACAGCAAATATAAATTTGCTTATAAACAGTATTGAAGGAAAAGCAATCCCACCTTCAAAGAAGCAGAGAGAATAATTTTAAAAAAATCTTCCGAGTCAAAGAATTTTTCAAAAATCAATCCAGAGCAATTTTACTTTTTACTGGCTTAACTTCACATAAGAAAAGATCCGATCATCCGTTCGTAAGTTAAAGATACTCCATTTTTTCTCATTTTTTCAAATTTCCCATGGCAATCCTTATTGCTTTGTAGTTTGGCAAGGAGGAAGATACCTCAAAGCACACATTTTAATGCCAAACCATCCCAGTTCATACCAAATCAGTCCGTAAATTTACGGACTGCAAAACACGACATTCACTTCAGTTTCAGCAGACAAGAACAAGTGGAACACTGTAATCAAACATAGATCTACAACCATAGATCTCCTCCCCCTCCTGGTTTTTGGGGAAGCGGTTCAACATATCTAAACTATTATGATTATATCTAGATCCAATATATATCAACTTATAAAGGATATGCTGTAAGGAATAACTTGACCTTTATATAACTTTAGAGATACTTTAGGAATAACTTTAGAGGTTAACTTGACCTTTGATTAGAAGTGAATATACTAAAAGCAACAAAGTGTCAACACAGCTCAAACAGTTTTTGGAATCCTGAAAGGACTACAAAAACAACAGGAGTTAATAAAGCCTTTGAAAACCATATTAGGGTGTATAGACTGTGATAAGAATACTCCTTAGGAAAAGTCTTGATTATTTAGTAAGGAATGATCATAAGTTTAGAGAATTTTATACGTGAAGACATCAAGAATCGATACCAAAAGAGATTCATTGGACACATTAGTCAGCTCATCAGTCTCTTATTTACCAATCAGTTACTTTATCAATACATCAGTCTCCTTTTTGGCTTTGTTCAACTAAGCACTTGAGTAACCAACCAAAACATAAGACCCGTGCGCTAGAGATCGATTAATAAATCAAACTAAATTTTTACTAAACGTTTGAAAATAGTTGCTTTATTATTTCTATATGCTTACACTTTGAAGCTTTGCAATGACCCAAGGAAGATGTGCGCTGTGGCCCAGGAGGAACATTTGCAGTGATATTTGGTGCACGACCGTCAAAGCGTGTTTGAATGGCTTGGGAAAACAGCCCAAGTATCATTCCACATGAGAATATCATATTGGCATTTTAGGTGACATGTGATATCACTCAACAATACTATTTCGATAAAGGGTATAAAAAAAAAATAAGCAAGCTTAGAATCAAATGTTGCAAATCTACCATTTTTCATTCGAATTACCACGGATACCAGTGTACCTAAGGCCAAGCAAAGAGGGTGAATTTTCTTCTCAACAAGACTTGTACCCCCCACAAGCAAAATTAATGATTTGACTAGTGAACGCGTAATACTCTATGACAATGAAATAAGTTTATGACTAATGATTTCAGGCTGTCAGGGACGGAATGCAAAATTTGAAGTTTTTTCTAAGCCGCTATAGCAGCTTAATAGAGGCAACATCATTTATTTAGTCACGGGATAACCTTGAATGACAGAAACGAGATTCAAAGAAAAAATTCAGTTTCCATGGAATAAAAAACATAATAAGGATGGAGGGTGAAAGTTTCACCGGAACTTGGAGGGGCGGGAATTTTTAACTTTGGAAAAGTTTTAAAACTTAGAACTTTAAGGAGAAGTTTGTAGAAAGTAGGTGAAATGCATAGAAATCAAAGTAATCAAGATATTTCGGGGGTCACAAATCCCATTGTATTGTAGATATTCAGCGTCTTAACCCCACGGCAACCGGGTTTGTAAGCTCGTCTCTTTGAGATGGGCCATTATATTTTTACGTAATAGTATTGATGGGCCTATTCGAGATCACTAGACTGAGCTAATAGTTATTTTTTAAATGAATTACAAAAATTGTAAGGAGTCTCTCAGTGGGTTGTTAATTAATCTTTAAAATAATATTTTACTTAGAGTTGATAGGATGATAAAGTTTGTGGCCACCAGCCGCTACATACCCTATTAACCCAAAAATATCCCCTGAAACAACTTAAACTATGCATAGCAGATTATTTCCTACATCCTAGGAATTCCAAAACGAACGGATTCTCGATTATCCTAACCCCTAGCCTAAATATCAGTATCAAAAGCCTTCCCCAGAACATAGAAGATAACTGCTTTAATGCATCAAAATGTAGGCAACCTCAAATTTAAATATGTTTCTTAAATCGTTTCCTAACAGAAAAATCTATCAATCCACTTCATGCTTTTGAGGACTATGTGCATTTATATTACATTTACTAGCGTGATTCACTCTCTAAGCCAATCAAGGGTCCCATCTCTGCATCGGTGATTCACCGGCAGACAGAGATCCAGGTAAACTGATGAACTGACTTCAAACTGAATCAAACCAAGTGAACTGATGAACTGACTTCAAACTGAATCAAACCAAGTGAACTGACTTTCCATCACTGACGTTCATCACATCCCAGCAGCAGTCATACTGCCTAAAGCCATCTATGCAGTCCTAACTATTGCCATTTATCTCATCTTGCATTTTTTCTGTCACCAGTCTCTTCACCACCAGGAAGGTAAAGTGCCAAATATTAGATAATTTCAAATTGTAATTCACATTGTGTTATAATATTCTTTTTAGGCTGTTTTTTTTACAGAGTTTCAGAATATACTGGAGGGATTTAAGGAGAAAAGTATCATGTTACCTCTTTTCTGCATATTGGACACAACAGGTCTTAGAACCATAGAGAAGGGCTGAAAGAATCACAATACCGATACATTCAAGCAGGGAGATTAATTGATCCGAATATTCTCTTTTCCCCACCTTCGATGTAAGCATCTTATTCCAGTTTCAATTGATTTAATATATTACATTGAAACTACGATATTGTCAAGAATTCGCTAAGAAGGAAATATCCAAATAACGAGTCAATATAATTTAAATAGAATTTTTTTCCAGTGGTATTCTGAAGACAGAATTGTTCGCAATCTACTATTCCACTTTTGATCTCCAAGGTAACTTGATAATGGTTCATATGAGAGAGCCCCCATTGCAGAAGAACTTCCATTACTAGAGATGTATAATTACTCAAAATTGGCAGGCAAAGTAACATACCAGAGGCAACGCTACAGCGTTGCCTATAGTATAGGCAATACGGCTCCAATTTTTAATTATTTATTATTATTTTTAACGAAAACCCAGGGGTTGACACCCCCCAGGGCCTGGGGACAGGTGTTATAAGTTGTGCCATGGGGGCATGGTTCTTAGAGAAGGGATGCTCGTATAAACTTCAAAGAGGGCTCATTTGATTGAAAATTGAAATTTCTTGTTCAGTTTTTAAGAGTCAAAAGAGATCGGAGGGCAACTGCCCCCCCCCAAACCCTTTTTTACCAAAATGCATCCCATAAAAATCTTAATGTTGCCATTTTGTTTAAAACAGTTCAAAGATCATATAACGAAAACCCCGGGGTCACACACACCCCCAGGATCCCGGGGCAGGCGTTGTAAGTTACGCCCCAGGGGTATATGTTGTTCTTATAGAAGGTATGTTCATATAGACTTCAGAGACGGCTCATTTGATTAGAAACTGAAAGTTCTATTTTACTTTTTGGCTGTAAAAATAGATCGGAGGGCAACTAGAACCCTCCTCCCCGCGCCTTTTTTCCCCAAACCCATTCGATGAAAATTTTGAGATAGCCATTGCGTTAAAAATTACTTCTAATATCAGATACTAAAAACTATGAGGTTGACACAAACCCCCAAAACCCGGGAGCAAGTGTTTAAAGTTACGCCCCTGGGCCATTTAAGGTTTTTATGTAAGAAAAGGTCATATAAACTTCAGAGGTGGCTCATTTGACCTGAAATTAAAAGCTGTAGTTAACTTTTTACAAATCAAAAGGGATCACATGGCATCTCCACTCCCCCCCCCCCACAAACACCCTCTTTTCCCCAAATGCTTCCGATCACAATTTTGAGATTGCCAGTTTGTTTGAAATGGTCCAACGATCCAGTAACAAAAACTTTACGGCCAAAATACCCCCTCCCAGAGCCCAGGGAGTCAAAGTGGTCCGAAAGCAACTAGTCTCCCCCACCAACCATCTCTTCCCGAATACGTCCGATAGAATGTTTTAAATAGCCATTTTGTTCAAACAAAAATTGTTAAAACAGAGACTCCGGCGATAACACGGTCCACCAGAACCTGGGGGCTACTGTTGTAAATTATGCTTCGGGGCATATAAGGTTTTTATGGAAGGGATGGTAATATAAAATTTAGAGGGGGCTCATTCGATTGTAAATCAGAATTTCTACTGTTCTTTTTACGAGTCAAAAGTTATCGTGGGGCAACTGGCCCCTCCCTTAAGGCCCTTTTTCCCCAAATGCATCTGATCAAAATTTTGAGATAGCCATATTGTTCAAAATAGTTAAAAGATCGAATAAGAAAAATTCAGGAATTAACACAACCCCCCAGAGTCCAAAGATAAGCTTTTATGCAAGGGATGGTCGAAATATCAGAGGTGGATCATTTGATCGGAAATTAAAATTTCTATTTACCTTTTTAAGAGTTATCAAAAGTGATCGGCAGACATATACCCCCTCCCCCTCTTTTCACCAAATGCATCCCACCAAAATTTTAAGATAGCCATTTTGTTTGAAATAGTCCAACGACCAGATGACAAAACTTTGGGGTTAGCAAAACCTACCCACCCCCACCCCCAAGAAAAAAACGGAGGAAGGGGTGTAAGACTGTACCCCGGGGGCATGTAAGGTTTTCACAGAAAAGGTGATCGTATAAACTTCGGAAGACTCAAATGATTAAGAATTGAAAGTTCCCTTTTAAAGAGTCATGTGGGCCGATGGCGAATAGCCTCCCCCCACCAAACTCAAGAAAATAAAGCTCCAGCTTTCCTCCAGAGGTGCTTCATATGGAAGGGAGGATCGTATAAGCTTGGGGGGGTCTAGTTCGATCGGAAATCGGATGTTATAGTGCAATTTTTAGGAGTCAAAAGTGACCAGAGGGCAAACAGCCCCCACGCCCTTATTCTCAAAATGCATCCGATACAAATCTTAATCTTAGTTCAAGGATTAGATCACAACAAGAGCTAAGAGCTCATATGGCACTTGTGACGAGGTCGGAAGAGCCAAGAGCCAAGATCTCATATGGTATGAGCTCTAGCAAAATTCTAAGAATCAATAAAGTGCTTTAAAAGGAAAATCAGAGGCTTAATGCCGGCCGGGGTTTAAAATAAGAGCTCTGAGTGACGGGGTTCTTCTAAATATCAAAATTCATTAAGATCCGATCACCCATTCGTAAGATACTTCGTTTTTCACGTCTGCCAAAAATTCCGGTTTCCCCCTCCAACTTCCATCAATGTCACCGGATCTGGTCGGGATTTAAAATGTGAGCTCTAAAGCACAAGATCCTTCTAGATATCAAATTTCATTAAGATCTGGCTACCCGTTCGTAAGTTACAAATACCTCATTTTTTCTATTTTTTTCGAATTGCCCCCCCCCCCAACTCCACCAAAGGGAGCGGATATGGTCCGGTTATGTCAGTCACCTATCTTGGACTTGTGCTTATTCTTTCCACCAAGTTTCATCCTGATCTCTCCGCTTTAAGCATTTTCCAAAATCCCCCCCCCCTAATGACACTGAATCCGGTCGGGATTTAAAATAAGAGATCTGAGTTTCGAGTTCCTTCTAAATATGAAATTTCATTAAGATACGACCACTCTTTCGTAAGTTAAAAATGCCTCATTTTTCCTATTTTTTAGAATTATCCCTCCCCCCAACTCCCCCAAAGAGAGTAGATCCGTTCCGGTTATGTCACTCGCGTATCTAGAAATTGTGCTTATTTTTCCTACCAAGTTTCATCCCGATTCCTCCACTCTGAGCTTTTTCCAAGATTTTAGGTTCCCCTCCCCCCAACTTTCCCTTCACCGGATCCGGTCGGGATTTAAAATAAAAGCTCTGAGACATGATATACTACCAAACATCAAATTTCATTAAGATCCGATCACTATTTCGTAATTAAAAAAAACAAACTCATTTTTCTAATTTTCAGAATTAACCCTCTCCCCCCAACTCCCCCGAAGAGAGCGGATCCGTTCCAGTTATGTTAATCACGTATCTAGGACTTATTATTATTTTGGCCACCAAGTTTCATCCTGATCCCTCCACTCTAAACCTTTTCCAAGATTTTAAGTTCCCCCCACCAACTCCCCCCAATGTCATCGGATCCGGTCGGGATTTAAATTAAGAGCTCTGAGACACGATATGCTTCCAAACATCAAATGCCATTAAGATCCGATCACTCCTTCGTAAGTTGAAAATGTCTCATTTTTTCTAATTTTTCAGAATTAACCCCCCCCCCCCGACTCCCCCAAAGAGAGCGGATCCGTTCTGGTTATTTCAATCACGTATTTAGGACGTGTGCTTATTTTTCCCATAAGTTTCATCCCGATCCCTCCACTCTAAGCGTTTCCCACAATTTTAGGTTCCCCCCTAAAGTCCCCCCAATGTCACCGGATCCAGTCGGGATTTAAAATAAGAGCTCTGAGACACAATATCCTTCCAAACAGCAAATTTCATTAAGATCCGATCACTCCTTCGTAAGTTAAAATACCTAATTTTTTCATTTTTTTCAGATTTAGCCCCCCCCCCCCAACTCCTCCGAACAGATCAAATTCGTTCCGGTTATGTCAATCACGTATCTAGGACTTCTGCTTATTTTTCCACCCAAGCTTCATCCCAATCTCTCCACTCTAAGCGTTTTCCAAGATTTTAGGTTCCCCCTTCCAACCCCCCCCCCCCCAATGTCACCAGATCTGATCGAAATTTAAAATAAGAACTCTGATACACAATATCCTTCCAAACAGCAAATTTCATTAAGATCCCATCACCCGTTCGCAAGGTAAAAATGCTTAATTTTTTCTGTTTTTCCGAATTCATGGGTCCCCCCACCCCCAGATGGTTAAATCGGGAAAACGACTATTTCTAATTTAGTCTGGTCCGGTCCCTGATACACCTGCCAAATTTCGTCGTCCTAGCTTGCCTGGAAGTGCCTAAAGTAGCAAAACCAGGACAGACAGACGGACAGACCGACAGAATTTGCGATCGCTATATGTCACTTGTTTAATACCAAGTGCCATAGAAACTCCGGGGTGGAACCCCCCCCCCTCCTAGGCCCAGGGGCAGGCGTTTTAAGCTATACCCTGGGAGCACATATGGGTTTTATGGTTAAGCTGCTCGTACAAACTTCAGAAGGGGTCCATTTGATTGGAAATTGGAAGTTCTAGTTGACTTTTTAACAGTCCAAGGAGATCGCAAGTCAATTAGCCCCCCCCCTCCCTATTTTGCCCAAACCCATCCAATGAAAATTCTGTGATAGGCATGTTATTGAAAACAGTTCAAAAATCAGATAATAAAACTCTAGGGTCGACACAACGCCTCAGAGCCAAGTAGCAAGTATTTTAAGTTTTGCCCCGGGGGCATATAAGGTTTTTATGCAAAAGAGTGGTCGCATAAAAGTTCAGAGCTACCTCGTTTGATTGAAATTGAGTTACCTTTTTAAGAGTCAAAATTGATCGGAAGGCATCCATCCCCCCCCCCCTACACTCTTTTCCTTAAATGCACCCGATGGATTTGAGATAGCAATTTTCTTTGAAATAGTTCAACGATCAAATAGCCAAAACCTCTGGGTAAACATACCCTCCCCCATAGTGCGTGGAAACTGTGGATTGTAAATTGTCCCTAGGAGTATATAAGGTTTTATGGAAGACGTGGTCGTATAAACTTTGGAGAGGACTTAAATGATTAAAAATTCAAAGTTCTAGTTTCTTTTTCAAGAGTCAAAAGTGATGAAGGCAACTTGTCCCTCCCCCACCAGCCCTCTCTTCCGCAAATGCGTCCAATCGAATTACTTATATAGCCATTTTGCTCAAAATTGACCAAAAATCATATAACAAAAATTCCAGAGATAAAACAGCCCCCCCCCCAAGAATCCGGGGGCAAACATTGCAAGTTCTGCCCAGGGGACATACAAGTTTTTTATGGAAGGGACGGTAGCATAAACTTCAGAGGGGCTCATTCAATTGTAAACTGGAATTTCTAGTGCCCTTTTTAAGAGTCAAGAGTGATCACTCCCCTCCCCCAAGGCCCTTTTCCCCAAATGCATCCGATTAAAATTTTGAGGTAGCCATTGTGTTCAAATTAGTTTAAAGATTAAATAAAAAAAAAAACTCCTGGTTTGACCCAACCCCCCAGAGCCAGCGGTCAAGTGTTGTAAGTTATGCACCGGGGGCATTTAACATTTTTATTTAAGGAGTGGTCATACAGACTTTTGAGGTTGGTCATTTGCTTGGAAATTGGAAGTTCTGGTTAGCTTTTTAAGAGTCAAAAGTGAACAGAGGCCATTTACCCACCCCTCCCGCACATCCTCTTTTCCTCAAACGTATTCAATCAAAATTTTGAGATAGCCGTTTTTTTTAAGTAGCCCAACCAACAGATAACAAAAACTTAGAGGTCAGCATTATCCCCGTCAGAGCCCAGGGGAAGGATTGTAAATTATGCAGGGAGGCATACATGATTCCTATAGAAGAGGTAAACTTCAAAGGGGACTCAAATAACTAGAAATTTAAAAGTTCAGTTTCCTTTTTGAGAGTCAAAAGTAATCTGATGGCAACTAGCCCGCCCCCTCCACCAACCGTCGTTTCCCTAAATGCTTCCGATCAAAATGTTGAGAATTTCCTTCTGTCCAAAAAATATCCAAGATCATATAAAAAACCTGGGATTGACACAGCCCCCCCCCCCGAACCTAGAGGTATACAAGGTTTTTACGAAAGAGATGATCGTCTAACTTCGCCTGGGACTCATTCTATAAGAAATTGTAACTTCTAGCTCCTTTTTTAAGAGTCAACTAGCCCTCCTACCCTGTTTACCTCAAATCCATCCAATCGAATTTTTTAAAGCCATTTTGAGATAGCCTTGCCCTCCAAAGCCAATCCCACCAAAAACAATAATAGCAACAGACTTATGGGAGCTGATCCCTGATCCTCCATGACCCGATACCCACCTCTCTGAAAAATTATCAATTATTAATCATGAAAACTGACCATTGGCTCTCCCTGCATTGCCTCCCTGCATGGTATGAGCTCTAGCAAAATTCTAAGAATCAATAGATTGATTTAAAAGGAAAATCGGAGGATTAATGCCGGTCGGCATTTAAAATAAGAGCTCTGAGTCACAAGGTCCTTCTAAATATCAAAATTCATTAAGATCCGATTATCCACTCATAAGTTATAAATAACTCATTTTTTCTACTTTTTCCTCTCCCTTCGGCCCCTCAGATGGTCTAATCGGGGAAAACGACTTTATCAAGTCAATTTTGTGCAGCTCCCGGACAAGCCTACCAATTTCCATCGTCTTAACACGTCCAGAAGCACCAAACTCGCCAAAGCACTGAACCCCACCCCCTAGCTCCCCAAAAGAAAGTGGATCCAGTACGGTTACGTCAATCACGTATCTACGACATTTGCTTATTCTACCCACCAAGTTTCCTTCCGATTTCTCAACTCTAAGCGTTTTCCAAAATTTCCGGTTTCCCCCTCCAGCTCCCCCCAATGTCAACAGATCTGGGCGGGATTTGAAATAAGAGCTCTGAGACAAGAGTTCCTTCTAAATATCTAATTTCATTAAGATCCGGTCACCCGTTCTTAAGATAAAAAATCCTCAATTTTCTTAACTTTTCCAAATCAACACCCCACCCCCCAGCTCCTCCAATGTGAACAGATTCGTTCCAATTATGTCAATCACGTATGTATAACTTGTGCTTATTCTTCCCATCAAGTTTCATCCCGATCTCTCCACTCGAAGCGCTTTCCAAAATTTCTGTTTCCCCCCTCCAATCCCCTATGTCCCGGAACCGATTCGAATTGAAAATAGAGCATCTGAGACATAAGATTCTTCTATATATCAAGTTCCGTTAAGATCCGATAACTCATTTGTAAGATACCCCGATTTTCACGTTTTCCAAGAATTCCGGTTTCCCCCACAAACTCCCTTCAAAGTCACCGGATCTAGTCGAGATTTAAAATGAGAGTTCTAAAGCACAGGATCCTTCTAGATATCAAATTTCATTAAAATCTGATCACCTGTTCGTAAGTTACAAATACCTCATTTTTTTTCAAAATTACTCTCCCCCCCCCCAACTCAACCAAAGAGAGTGGATCTGGTCCGGTTATGTCAGTCACTTATCTTGGACACCGGATCTGGCCGGGATATAAAATAAGACCTCTGAGACAGAATATCCTTCCAAATATCAAATTTCATTAAGATTCCATCACCCGTTCGTAAGTTAAAAATACCTCATTTTTTTCTAATTTTTCAGAACTAACGCTCCTCCCCCAACACCCCCAAAGAGAACGGATCCGTTCCAGTTATTTCAATCATGTATCTAGGACATATGATTATTTTTACCGCAGGTTTCATCCCGATCACTCCCCTCTAAGCGTTTTCCAAGATTTTAGCCCCCCCCCCCGACGCCCTCCAATGTCACCGGATCCGGTCTGGATTTAAAAGAAGAGCTCTGAGACACGATATCCTTCCAAAAATCAAATTTCATTAAGATCCGATCACTCCTTCGTAAGTTAAAAATACCTCATTTTTCTAATTTTTCAGAATTACCCCCCCCCCCCTCCCAACTCCTTCAAAGAGATCGGATCCACTCCGGGTATATCAATCACATATCTAGAACTTGCGCTTATTTTCCCCACCAAGTTTCATCCCGATCCCTCAACTCTAAGCATTTTCCGAGATTTTAGGTTCCCCCCTCAATTCCCCCTAATGTCACTGGATCCAGCCAGGATTTAAAAAAAGAGCTCTGAGACACGATATTCTACCAAATTTCAAATTTCATTAAGATCCGATCACTCCTTCGTAAGTTAAACATACCTAATTTTTTCTAATTTTCACTTACCCCCCCCCCCTCCCGATTCGCCCAAACAGAGCAGATCGGTTCTGGTTATGTAAGTCACGTATCTAGGACTTCTGATAATTTTTACCACCAAGTTTCATTCCGATCCCTCCATTCTAAGCGTTTTCCAAGATTTTAGATTCCCCCCACCAAACTCCCTCCAATTTTAGCGGTATGGTCGGGATTTAAATTAAGAGCTCTGAGACACGATATCAAACATAAAATTTCATTAAGATCCCATCACCCGTTCGTAAGTTAAAAATACTTCATTTTTTCTATTTTTTCCGAATGAACCGACCCCCACTCCCCCCCCAGATGGTCAAATCGCGAAAACGACTATTCTAATTTAATCTGGTCCGGTCCCTGATGCGCCTGCTAAATTTAATCGTCCTAACCTACCTGGAAGTGCCTAAAGTAGCAAAACCAGGACAGACAGACCGACAGACCGACCGATAGAATTTGCGATTGCTATATGTCACTTGGTTAATAGCAAGTGCCATAAAAACCATGGGAACTCAGTTTAACTTTATTAGCTCTTTCCAAAACTTCTTCACTACAAACAAGAGTTTGTAGAACTACTCGTTTCCTTAACGCTAAAAGCATAAGGCCTACTGCATATTTGGCGCTTTACCGAATTATCATCATCATCATTTTATTTATAACCTATCACAAAATACTGGGCAGAAAGTCCAGAAAAAGACGGAGTAAAAATCAAGAAAAGAACAAGAGCTAAGAGCTCATATGGCACTTGTGACGAGGCGAGAAGAGCTAAGAGCCAAGAGATCATATGGCATGAGCTCTAACAAAATTCTATGAATCAATAGATTGATTTAAAAAGGAAAATAAGAGGCTTAACGGCGGTCAGGATTTAAAATAAGAGCTCTGAGTCAAGATGTCCTTCTAAATATCAAAATTCATTAAGATCCTATCACCCACTCGTAAGTTATAAATACCTAATTTTTTCTAATTTTTCCTCTCCCTTTAGCCCCCCAGATGGTCGAATCTGGGAAAACGACTTTATCAAGTCAAATTGTGCAGCTCCCTGACAAGTCTATCAATTTTCATCGTCCTAGCACGTCCAGAAGCGCCAAACTCGCCAAATCACTGAACCCCTCCCCCAACTCCCCCAAAGAGAGCGAATCCAGTACGATTCTGTCAATCACGTATCAAGGACATTTGTTTATTTTATCCACCAAGCTTCATCCCGATTCCTACATTCCAAGTGTTTTTCCAAGATTTCCCCCTCCAACTCCCCCCAATGTCAAACGATCTGGTCGAGATTTGAAATAAGAGCTCTGAGACATGAATTCTTTCTAAAAATCAAATTTCATTAAAATCCGATCATCTATTCGTAAGATAAAAATACCCTAATTTTCACGTTTTCCAAGAATTCCGGTTTCCCCCTCCAACTCCCCCCAACGTCACAGGATCTGGTCGGAATTTAAAATAAGAACTTTAAAGCACAAGATCCTTCTAAATATCAAATTTCATTAAGATCTGGTGACCCTTTCGTATGTTACAAATACCTCAATTTTCAAAATTACCCCCCCCCCCTCCAATTCCACCATTAGAGAGCAGCTCCGGTCCGGTTATGTCAGTCACGTATCTTAGACAGGCTTTTATTCTTCCCATCCAGTTTCATCCTGATCTCACCGCTTTAAGTATTTTCTAAGATTTCCGGTCCCCCCCCCCCAATTACACTCGATCCGGTTGAGATTTAAATTAAGAGATGTGAGTTACAAAGTCCTTCTAAATATGAAGTTTCATGAAGATCCGATCACTCCTTCGCAAGTTAAAAATACGTCATTTTTTCTTATTTTCAGAATTAACAACCCCCCCCCCTCCCGAATAGATTGGATCCGTTCCAATTATGTAAATCATGTATGTGAGACTTCTTCTTATTTTTCCCACCAAGTTTTATCCCGATCCCTCCATTCTAAGCGTTTTCCATGATTTTAGGTTCTCCAATCCCAAACTTCCCCCAACGTCACCAGATACAGTCAGGATTTAAAATAAGAGCTTTGAGACACGGTATCCTTCTAAATATCAAATTTCATTGAGATCCAATAACCCGTTCGCAAGTTAAAAATACCTCATTTTTTCTAATTTTCCAGAATTAACCCCTCCCCCAACTACCCCAAAGAGAGCGGATCCGTTCCGGCTATGTCAATCATGTATCTAGGACCCGTGATTATTTTTTCCACCAAGTTTCCTCCCGATCCTTCCACTCTAAGTGTTTTTCAAGTTTTAGGTTTCCCCCTCCCAAATCCCCCCCCCGATGTCACTAGATCTGGTCGGGTTTAAAATGAGAGCTCTGAGCCACGATATCCTTCTAAATATCAAATTTCATTGAGATCCAATCAACTGTTCGTAAGTTAAAAATAACTCATTTTTTCTAATTTTTCAGAAATAACCCCCCCCCCCCCAACTATCCCAAAGAGAGCGGATCCGTTCCGATTATGTCAATCATGTATCTGGGACTTGTGCTTATTTTTCCCATCAAGTTTCATCTCGGTCCCTCCACTTTAAGTGTTTTCCAAGATTTTAGGTTTCCCCCTCCAAACTCCCCCCCCAATGTCACCAGATCCGGTCGAGATTTAAAATAAGAGCTCTGAGACACGATATCCTTCCAAACATCAAATTTCATTAAGATTTGATCAACCGTTCGTAAGTTAAAAATACTTCATTTTTTCTATTTTTTCCGAATCAACCGGCCGCCCACCTCCCCCCCCCAGATGGTCAAACCGGGAAAACGACTATTCCTAATTTAAGCTGGTCCCGTTTCTGATATGCCTGCCAAATTTCATCGTCCTAGCTTACCTGGAAGTGCCTAAAGTAGCAAAACCGGGACCGACAGACAGACAGACCGACAGAATTGGCGATTGCTGTATGTCACTTGGTTAATACCAAGTGCCATAAAAACAGACAAAAAAGAGACAACAGAAATGATAACATTCTTTGCTATACACTTTGCTATACCCTTCATTGCTAACAATTATAAGCTGAATGATAAAATTCTGTTTGATCCATCCCAAAAATCTCAGCTAAATTTAAAAAAGCAAATATTAAAGATTGTTTGCTAAAATTTTCTCGGTCTCGGATGGACTCCCACGCCCATCCTGCCCGATATTTATTTATTTACTTATCCTTTCTACTTCTCTTTTACGAGTTTTTTTTCTATTTTGTTAGCATTTTGCCGGATTAAATTTTGGAATCATTATTACGATGAGGTGTTGATGTTTTTTCTATGTTTTTGCACTGTCCCAGCCTTACGAGCTCTGCTCTCTGTTGGGGAATAATACTGTTTTTGTTATTTTTAAGTTGAATAAAGAAAAAGTTGAAGTATGACAACTACAAACAAGAGACAAACAGAAATGACCAAAGATGGGAAGAATTCTGGCATTCGGTAGTGAAATCACAAATACGCTTCTCAATAACTCCAGCTGGGTTTACCAAATGATATTTTCTTTGCAGAAAAGAGTTGCTTGTCTAAGTTGGAAGTTCCATTAAATACTTTGCAAATTTAAAGTAAAGGAGATGAACTAGCTTTCTTTTGCCACAATTAAGGACAAACCAAACAGGAGCAAGGGCAAGTAAGTGAGGAACCGTTAGGCTATTATATAAGTGAGAACGGTGAACTCTACTTAGATACGAAACGTTTGAAGCCAGGGAGGCATACGCATCCCGGATCTTACTGGCATAATTTTTAAATGCCAGGTTTACAGTTTCTTTCGGGTTTTCTCCAATAGGCATGCCCAGATAAGTATGACTGCTAGCAAAAGAAACCTCAGAGCCGGATAGACTTATTGAATTTCTATTCCCGTTATAGTTGATATATTACAAATATTCTCCTTTGCACTTATTACAACATTAAAATAAGATGAAAATTACGAAACCAGACCAGGATTTACCAATAAGCCCACTAGGCCCTGCGGCTGTCACTATTCCCAAAATTTTGAGGATTTCCCCAAAAATCTCGCAAAAACAGAGCGGCAAAAACGCTTGGGCCTAGAAGCGTCAAAGCTTTAAATTCGGCCCTGGGTGAAACATAATCTTGGGCTGGTGAGCTTTCAGCAATTAGTACCATTATATGTCAAATACATATCAAATTATATATCAAATGTATCAAGTAGTCATTTTAATTTTATTAGTTCTTTCCAAGACTTTTCCAAGACAAATATAGCTTCACTAGAAACAAGCGTTTGGATACCACCCCCTTTCCTAACTGTGGAAGTCAAAAGTCTGCTAAGTAATTGGTCCTTCACTGAAAACAAATTATGTTACAAATATTTTTTTTTCCAGTTATTGCAGCTCTGAAAATGAAAATAAAATTACTGTGAAATAACATCTTGAACTGATGAACTTTCAACAATTAATGGCATTACATATCAGACATTTAGTCTGATTTTATTTGTACTTTCCAGAACTGTTCAAAACACAAAGTTTTCAGTAAAGCACCAATGATGCAGAAGGTTTCAGACTTACAGTGAGAGAAGGAGGCAAAACCCAAACTCTTGTTTGTAGAGATTTTTGTTCGTTTCAAGCTTGAGCTTGAATATTCAACTTAAGCTTTACTCGTTTTAAGATTGACTTATTCATTTAGATTATTACCTGTTCCATGTTTTTTGCCATGATTCTTTTTTCCATTTCTGTCCGTTTTGGGCTTCATTTATTTTTTAATAGTAATTTCTGTTTTTTTTTTTTTAGTTTGAGTTATTCTAGGTTTCTATTTCTTCTCACCTTAAGTTTGATATGGCCTTTACTTTTCTTTAGAAAACTTCTTTTTCAAAAGTTTTTTTTTAACGAATCTACAATATAGGGTCATAATATTTGTACGGTTTGAATGTTATAACTAAAACTGAGCATCTGAATATCACCAGATGGCAAAATTCACGAACATAAGTTAGGTAAAAGGAGGAAAATTCGCAGATGTTACTTGGTTTAGTCGGAAAACAAAAAGAATATACACTATTTTCAGACAATGTATGGGCTTAATACATAAACTATGCTGATGGTTTGCTCAAATACTTTAAACATAAAAATAATCTATTGGAAGATTTGTCGATTGCTAGCCTCCCTTGCTGAAAAATATTAGAAGAAGAAAAGAAAGGAAATTTTAGAGGTTCCTTAAGGACACAATCTGGCTGGAAAAACTCGACATATCCAAAACTATCCAATGGTAATGAACTCGCTACAAAAACCCTCATCAGCAAGTTTACTATTAATGTCACCACATGTACACAACTGATTGTGACGACATAAAATGATGCTAATATCTATATGCATAAGAAGCAATCATTGTAATGACAGCCAGTCATTACAGAAAGAAAGGTATAACATTATCACCAGTTCCGGATCTATTTATCAATTAAGAAGATACTGTAAGCCATATGTTGTAAAGACAGTTTTCACAAGTCATTGCTTAACCTATCATCTCAAGTCAGGGTATATACAGAATCTGATGTAATATAAAAGGAAGAGAATTTTGACAGAACAAAACACTGATGTAAGACTGCCCAAGGCCCAAGTCCCAAACTGTTATAAAGCCCATTACAAAGCATAAAATTGCTTTTGCAGTCAAATGACTAGACAAATTTCTTCTGATTGAGAAATGAAAAAAGAAGCCTTCTATAGAAACTATTTTCTATTATGCTTGGACCTGGGAGTCAAAAGCAGCAGAATCCTCTGCATAAGGAAAGTTATTTCATCCTACAGGTTAAAATGTTTATAAAAGCAATTGTCAGTCATAAAAGTAACCTACAATTAGGTTTAGGAAAATACAAACTACTTTCTGATTCTATTTACCATACTTTGAATGAACCTTTAATTACAAACATGGAAACGAGGGCTAAAAAACTTTATCATTAAGTATATATAAACAAGGGGTTACACACTTTATCATTTTATATACACCAGATATAGAAAAGGACATGGATGATGTTTGAAACAAGGAGACGTTCAGAGACACAGGAGGCAGGCTCGGAGGCAAAGCAACAGACAGTGTCTTGCTCATTGCAATGAGGAAAGGAATAAGGATAAAAAAGGAGACATCATTGCTTCCTACATGAGAGTGATTTAGCTTGTAGCTCAAGATGGGGGACTAATTCTATTATATGAGTTTTTAAGCTATGATGATTCTAACGGTGCAGTTTTCATTCTAAACTGACATGCTTTTCGAGGGGTTTCAGGCTGTTTTTCGGAGTGCCCATAAATTTGTTTTAGCAATCAACTTTTACCATTAAGATTAATTGAAATAAAGGATACCATTTCTGAACCAGCTTCAAATGGCAACTCTTCCTGACTTGACAGGTTTTTTCTCAAAATGTGTTCATAATTTTCAGTTACTATGGGCTAGAATTCGTTCTTTACTAAGCTGCATCTGATGCTGCAACCATGATACAGGACTCAAGATCACAAAAGATACCGTCGTGCACAAAACAAAAGGAATGCCCAGCTTTCCCATCGTTTTATGGGAGGGCAATGCTAGAGCCATTTTCCATTTCGTCAAGGTTAGAATAAGGTCGTATCAGAAATTTTGAAACTCCTGAATTAATTGCCAGAACTCGGCTGCAGAACGCCATTCAATGTGAAGATCAGCAAGACAAAGTATACGTCAATCCTCCTGATCTACATTATTCTGCTAATTCTCTTTTTGGGAACAGCTTACGAAACTGTTTTTGACAATTAGCTTAGACGTGTGAAAAAGTTAAATATGACCTTTAGGCAAAACAGCAACAACTTCTCTATTTCTCTCATATTTCTGAGATCTCTCAAACAGAACAGGCTGTGCGAGCTCAGCAGCAATATCGAGCTAAGAAATATTTGGTTGACGCGGAATATTCATTTCAGAGAAATATACTTGAGGTATGAAACGTTATTTTCATAAGTCAGGAATAGCAAATCTTTGTGGATGGCAACAGGTATGAAACTGAACCATTAATTAGAGCAATTCCAACCTCTTTTCACGTCTCAAGCGAAGGAGCAGTCTCCTTAAAAAAATGAGTTTGCTAGAAGTCATGCCGAGCAGACCAGACAGTTCTCCTCTACTTTTGGAACATTGATTCCAGTTCTTACACAAAGCGTTTCCGTAATGTCACTAGTGACACAAATGTGTTCATTCATTGCTTCTGGTTTTTATAAATTTCAATGAAAACTATTCTGGCATCGGCATTTCCAATGATTTCCTTAAAAACACTTGGAAGCCCCTTTGCATCAAGAATGTCTCTGTAGCCTAATACATGAAATATCTCAAAAAATCATTTTTGACGCTCGACATTCCTAGCTTCAGTTTTTACCGGAGTTTGTTATAATGAGTTTGAGGATAGGTGGAGCTACAGACTATATGAGTGGTCTTCGGAATTCTGGAATAGAGTTAAAAACCCTCGTAGAGCATTTCAAAAACGATTTGGTAGCTAGATCCCCGAGCAGAGAAATCTCTTTAATAAGGATGGTAACAACGAGTTACAACGTTAACATTTTGCATGCAGCCAACAATCAACACTTGTTCCCAGAAGTTTCTCTAAGGCCTGATGCAGAGATTAGGTATTTCTGAGAAATATGCTTGAGGTATAAAAGCAAATTAATACACATACAAGCCAGAGAATTCATTTGTGTTAATAAGGAATAATTTTTTACTTTATAAAATCAAGTTTTTCCATTTCTTCTTACCTTATAACGCGATATTTTGTGTCTGAACATTCTACAGATTTTCTGAGCAGCTTGCTCAAGAAATTTCCACGATATATCGTGGAAATGGAACAACTGAAAATATCTCTGGAGTAATTCGGACGTTAACATTTGAGTCCTCGAGAACCCATCCTGATCAAGTTCACTTTGTAATGATTTTTTAATTTGAGCGTCAAAGTGCTTGATTAGCTTAATTATGCATATTCAAATAAGCATATTCACGGAAAATTACAAAAAAAAAACTATTTGCCCACCTAACAAAAATACTATTTAGCAACCAAATTTGCTAAGTCCATCTAAAATTTTTGAGCATAAGTAAAAACCAAAAAATTTAAAATAATGTTTGTATTAAAATGTAACTTTTTGCTCCTATTCTTTAATCCGTCAGTTTTATCTTAGGTGAATTTTATATATAGTGGGTAATATGTAATGTTTTGTAAGTAAATATTTATATAAGGTAGTTTAAATGTAATCGGAAATAATTATATAGATACACTTTTTTTCTCCTTTTCACTCCACATGTTTAGCATTTTGTTTTTATAGCGGAAAAATAAAAATACACGCACACTCCTATATAGGCAAGGATATATATAAAAAAAAAAAAAAAATTCGTGATAGGTTTTACCTTTTGGTTGGTGCGTTAGGTGCACCTTCTTTCTTAGTACTCTCCGCTATGTGTTTAGTGGACTTGGACAAATTCGCCTCATAATGTTTTATTTGCTACCATAGCTTTAATGTATAGAAAAAAAGACATTACAAAATTTTTTGCTAATTATTTTATACAGGTTATATGCTTCAGAGTTGTCACTTATGTAAACTATCATTTTGATTGTATGTTTCTGCCTATAAAAATGTAGCTGAAATCCTATTACAGCTGAAGTTATATAGAACTGCAGCTACATAAAAATGCAACTGCGGTTATGTCTTTTTTACATTATGTTTTTTTTTTATTCGCAAACCCTACCCTGAAAAATTATTACTACTCTCCCGCCACGCTCTGTGGTTATTACGTATATATTTTTCCCAGAAGCAAAAAATCGCGTTTCTGATTACCAGGAGGAAGGAACGCCTATAACCAAGAAACGCACTTGAATGACGGTCTTGTTCAGCGCTGCGCATTCATTTGGAGTTGGTTTCACTAGTTGGGGGGGGGGGGGGGTACCACATTATTTGTTCTTAAACTTTAAAAAAGCCTCTTTTTCATCAAAATAGACTAGGAAACACAAAACTAAATTCAGAAGAATTTTTAAATGATAGAATAAGCTCCAAATAATTTCTAATTCCCAAAAGAATCGCAAGTAATACAAAACATATATCAAATATAGCAAAAGCAAAAAAAAAAATAACAAGCGGTGTCTCGGGCACTTCTGAAATGTCCAGTGCCGCAAAGAATATAACGAAACAGGAGTTAATGAATGGTCAAAATCTTAGAATAATCTACACACCTGTCTCAGAATCAATGATATAGTTGAATCCCGCCCAAGGATCGTCAGGTTTCTCCTCTTCGTCGCTAGGATCATCCTTCTTGACTTCGTGTTCTTCTTCCTGTATAGCACATTATATTATTGCCAGTGTTTACACTATTATTATATTCTAAGAGCACGAAGCTTCTGAGTACTAAAGAGGTTTCTGAGCTTGGTTAGTAGCGGTGAGAACTTAAGGCCGGCGATATTTTTTCCAATTCTCAGCGCTTCCAACGTTAGCAAAAAATTAAAACTAGTAAAATGTGAAACTATAAATCTTTTCGTCATGTTTACAAGGGTCCAGAACCTAATTATTTGTCCAAATAATTAAAAAGTGAAGCAGTACAAAACGCAGAGAGACAAGCTGCTTAAATAACACCCAATTGAACAAATCTTACCATTTGTCACCACTTAGAGTGCGCCATTTTGGAGTTAGAAACCTCTCTTTAAATTTTAAACCCTGTGTATATCTTTAGTTGTTCAGGAGGTAAATAAGCTCCGACGCTATTCATAAAATATCGAAGCTTCTTCTTTTTTGAGGATTCTTTTTTTTTAGTTTGCCCAAATACTGTAATATTACCTAAATTCCTTCTTTAAAGATAACAAATATATTAAAAAAAAGATAAATAAGATAAATAAAAAGGGAAAAAAGAGAAAAACGTGCCACAAAGACTTCTTTAACTTTTATTTTTGAGTATTTTATTTGCTCAGCAGTTTAGGGCAAGTTCAAGCAGAGATACGGCCGATAGAATAGTAAAATTGTCAACGATTTTAAGGATAAAATGCCAAAAAAAAGAAAATGATTTCTTGAAGTTTTCAGAGGTTGTAACTTCACCTCGTTTGTGTTCATTTCTTGTTTGTTTTTGATCATGTCAAATCAAAACTCCCATTTCCATCCAGTTTTAACCTTCCAAGTAATTAAAACAAAAAAAGGAAGAAAAAACTTACACAGTGAGAAAAGACACACAAAAGTAAATTTCATTGTAAATTTCACAATGCAGCCATGTAGGTTTCTTATGTTAGAAAATTATACTTTTATACTGAAAAGTATATACTGAAATTATTTCTTATATACTGAAAAGAAATTCTCCTAGCAAAAGGACCTAAGCGTGCACCTACGCAGAATTTGCAGAAGTTATTATCATTTGCAGAAGATATTATCATTGTTAGAAAACTGTATTTTATTTTATGCCCTATTAAAAAGGCTTTCTCTCTGCAAAGACACTTGGCAAACTAAGATATCCAAAGGAAACTTCCTATACTCGGTTTCCTATTCCGTTCGGCAAAATTTACTAGGTAGACACTTCTCTACTTAAGCTTACATAGTAGGCTCGAATAATTCATATACTGTCTACCAACTAATAACATTGTACTCAATATAATCTCAACTTTTATATCAAAATGATTCCATCAGAAAACAAGAGAGAAAAAAAATCAAAGTAATAAAAGGCCAAAGACAGATTTTGCCTTATGTTTCAAGCAATATCAAGATACACTGCTATATATATATATATATATATATATATATATATATATATATATATATATATATATATATATATATATATATACATATATATATATATATACATATATATATATATATATATATATATACATATATATATATATATATATATATACTATATATATATATATATATATATATATATATATATATATATATATATATATATATATATATATATATATATATATATATATATAGATTGCTTTAAAAGGAATATCAGAGGCTTAATGCCGGTTGGGATTTAAAATAAAAGCTCTGAGTCACACGAGGTTCTTCTACATATCAAAATTCATTCACCCACTCGTAAGTTAAAAATACCTTAATTTTTCTAATTTTTCCTCTCTCTTCAGCCCCCCAGATGGTCAAATCGGGGAAAACGACTTTATCAAGTCAATTTGTACATCTCCCTGAGACGCTACCAATTTTCGTCGTCCTAGCACGTCAAGAAGCACCAAACTCGCCAAAGCACTGAACCCTACCCCCTAACTCCCCCAAAGAGAGCGGATCCAGTCCAGTTACGTCAATCACGTATCTACGAAATTCATAAGCGTTTTTTAAGATTTCCGATTTTTCCCTCCAATGTCAACAGATCTGGTCGGGATTTGAAATAAGAGCTCTAAGACAGAGCTCTGATCGTTCTAAATATCAAATTTCGTTAAGATCCGACCATCCGTTCTTAAGTTAAAATACCTCAATTTTTCAAATTTTTCCAAATCAATAACCCCCAGCGCCCCTAAAGGGAACGGATCCGTTCCAATTATGTCAATCACGTATGTATAACTTGTGCTTATTCTTCCCATCAAGTTTCAGCCCGATCTCTCCACTCTAAGCGTTTTTCAAGATTTCCGGATTCCAAGATTTCCGGTTCCCCCCTCCAGCTCCCCCCAATGTCACCGGATCTGGTCGGGATTTAAAATGAGAGTTCTAAATCACAAGATCCTTCTAAAGATCAAATTTTATTAAGATCTGATCACCCGTTCATACGTCACAAATAATTCATTTTTTCTGATTTTTTCGAATTACTCCCCTCCCCCTCCTCCTGAACTCCACCAAAGAGAGAATATCCGGTTATTTCCGTCACATATCTTGGACTTGTGCTAATTCTTGCCACCAAGTTTCATCCTGATCTCTCCGGTTTAAAGCGTTCCCCAAGATTTCCGGTCCCCCCCCCCAATGACACTGCATCTGATCGGGATTCAAAATAAAATATCTGAGTTAAGAGGTCCTTCTAAATATTAAATTTCATTAAGATCCAATCATTCCTTCATAGGTTAAAAATACCTCATTTTTTCTAATTTTCTAGAATTAAACCCCCCCTAAGTCCCCCAAAGAGAGCAGATCCGTTCGGGTTAAGGCAATCACGTATCTAGGACTTGAGCTTATTTTTCCCATCAAGTTTCATCTCGATCCCTACACTCTAAGCGTTTTCCAAGATTTTAGGTTTCCCCCCCCCCAACTCCCCCCAATATCACCGAATCTAGTCGGGATTTAAAAAAGAGCTCTGAGACACGATATCTTTCCAAACATCAAATTTCATTAAGATCTGATCACTTCTTCGTAAGTTAAAAATACCTCATTTTTTCTAATTTTTCAGAATTAATCCTCCTCCTCCCCCCACCTCCCCCAAAGAGAACAGATCCGTTCCAGTTATGTCAATCACTTATCTAGGACTTGTGATTATTTTTCCCACCAACTTTCATCCCGATCCCTCCACTCTAAGCGTTTTCCAAGACTTTAGCCCCCCCCCCCAACTCCCCGTAATGTCACCGGATCCGTTCGGGATTTAAAATAAGAGCTCTGAGACACGATATCCTTCTAAACATCAAATTTCATGAAGATCTGATCTCCCGTTCGTAAGTTAAAAATACCTCATTTTTTCTTATTTTTCCGATTTAACCGTCTCTACAGACCGACAGAATTTACGATCGCTATATGTCACTTCGTAGATACCAAGTGCCATAAAAACCAAATGTACGCCTTCCCAGTTTTAATAATAGAGAATATACAGAATTTGATATGTAGGAGTATTGATTCTATATTATCGTGGATTTACGGAATTTTTTATAATATTTGATATTTTATTGCTATTATGTTATATAATTAACCAAATATTTGTTTTATCATAATACATATTAATAAAAGTTTTAAATATAATCTTAATAGATATTTAATGACAAATTTGTTATAATCAATCTACAACAAATGTAAAACTATTTTTATTACATTATTTTTTTATTAAAATATCATATTATAACACTTTTATTATAGTTTTATAAATAAAAATATAGTTATAACCTATTTTTTTTATTATAACATTATATTATAATACTATAATTATTTTATTCTTTATATTAAAATACTATAATTCTTTTATTATAATAAAAAAAAACATGATAAATGAAAAAGAGGAATCGATAACAAGTGAAATACATTGACGAGTTACTGGAGTTCGTTAGAGCTCAAAGTAAAGGATACGGCGTTAGACTTTACAGTCCCCACCGGCGGTGCTGATCTCCGTTTCTTGGCCCTTCAGCCAGGAAGTGCAATGGGGGGTTGGGTAGCAAAATATATATTAGTAATAAGTATATATTTAAAAAAGTGTATAGTGTTTTCATTATAATATTATAATATAATACTATAATTCTTTTATTATATTTTTTTAATAGGTATAATTTTTATACAAAAACTGATAATTTTCTCCTCTTTTAATATGCTATAGTAGAACTTAATCACAAGCGGTCTCACAATATTTCCAAGCATTGGCTGAATATAAAAGAAAGCGTAGGTCTTCCCAGTTTTAACAATAGAGAAAATACATAATTTTTAATTTGGAATACTGATTCTATATCATTATGGATTTACTGAATCTTTATAATCCTTTTAAGTGAACTAATAAAAACTACTATACATAATCGCGTCGTATAACCTTCGGTCCACAGAGCCGCGTTTTTAAGAAAAGATACATACATGCTCTATGTGGACAAGAAAAAAAGACCAATCTAATGCTTCAATTTTTACCGGACTCTGTTTTAGCGACACTCAATCTTAGCGGATGTAGATTAGAATATTAGTTTTTTTTCATACGTTATGGAAAAAAAAGGTGATTTGTGAATTTCAGTGCACTTTGCATCCCTCCATGGGAGGTGAACCCCCCTCGCCCAAAAAAGAAAACTATAAAACGGCCTTTAATCTAGGTAGTGTCGTTTATTTGTTCAGTTTTTATTCGTATTAGCTGAAGAAAGTCTTAACTAAATTTGTAGCATAAATTTGTCCAAAAATGTCATTATTCGAAAATACGATTGGAGCCCAGAACCTTTTTTTCCCAATAATAAAAACTACACCTAGTCTATATGGTATAGATAAACTAATTGTCCGTCTCCGTCCGTCTTCTGTCATCAGTTTAACATCCCACATACGATCCAGTTTCCTCTTGTAAAAAGGGGCTTAAGACTTAGAATATTTTTCTTTTAGAAACAGTTTATTTTGCTTGTAAATCTGCGTTACTATTATTTCAAGCAAACCCTGTGTTTTAAGATAGTGGTTACCAACCTGTGGTATACATTCACCTTGGGATACAAAGTGACTTCTCGGGAGAGACCTAATCATATAAAAGTTTCTTATTTAAAAGTTGATATATTTCATAACTATTAAAATAATATTTCTAAGCCATGAAAATAACTATCAATATTAACATCACACTAGGTAAAACCCAATATCTATATGCGTCCTTAAGTAGACATTGACCATCACTTTCGACCATTCAAAATTTGTTTTCTCTTTTACAAGTAGTTCTGATTGGTCGAAATTGATGATGCCTATATATTGACGAAGCAGGCATGAGGACGGGGCTTTAAGGTGTCTGAAGTCGGCACACACAAGCACAGTTTAGAGATAAAAATTAAGGGACAAACCTTACCTTTTCTTTATTACTATCTTTCAAACTCCCACCAAGTTCTCCGGGGAGTATAGGTTGAAATATGGATTTATCAACACCTAGATCAATGTCTTGCTTCCACAAGATTTCGATTAAATCGGCATCCTAGAAAAAATACAATCTAATTAAATTGTTCTTTTCTCACTTAAACTATAAAAAAAGAAGAATTTACAAAATGGTACAAGCTTTGGTATAAAAGATGGTACAAAGCTTCAGATACATGTCGAAAACACCGAGATACTTATGCGATATTACCACAATTCCTTCTATTTTACACATAAAATGTCTATTTTCAAAGTTCCACGCTTGTTTCCTTCCCCCGTCTACAAAGCCCTCCTCCCTCCTTAATATCCAGGATTTTCATCTTTTTTTATTACAAATTCCTATATCTTACATGTAACTCATCTTCTGTTCTTATTTTTTCGTGCTTTTGGTCATTTGAAGGAAAATTGTCTCTTAAAGGACAACTGTACGATAAATAGACCAAAAACCAAGTAACTTTGATAAAAAAAAACAAAGGTTATCATTTTCAGTGCTGTTGGCGATGGTTCAGGTCAGCTACACACGGGGTTGACAACCCTCCCTGCGGAACAAGGGCGTGGTAGGTGTCGACTCAGAAGTCTTTCGAGGAAACCTTTGTCACTTCAACATGAGCAAACTTGGAATTATAAATAAAAATGTAAAAATTCCATCGACTATATACGGTGAAATAAGGCTAAATATCAACCCAAATGAAGGGATAAAGGTAATTCGATTTCCTTTCTTTTAATCGTATTAATAACGACTATCTTCTAGCACTTATGTAAGATGGTTTATGAAAGCGTCAAAAATGCAGCGTTTACGCTTACGTCGAAGTACAGTCTTACAACAATGGAAAAACACCGAGAAAAAAAAAATGTCACTACAAACTAGTACCGCTGAAGTGTATATACATATATATATATATATATATATATATATATATATATATATATATATATATATATATATATATATATATATATATATATATATATATATATATATATATATATATATATATATATATATATATATATATATATATATATATATATATATATATATATATATATATATATATATATATATATATATATATATATATATAGTTATTATAATAGTATAATTCTATTATTATAATTTTATTATATTTTGTTATAATAAAATGTGATTTTTAAATAAAAATTAATAATTTTTCATTCTTTTAATACTCTATAATAGAACTTCATCTCAAGCAGTCTAACAATATTTCCAAACGTTGACTAAAGTAGGTCTTCCCAGTTTTAATAATAGAGAATATACAGAATTTGATACTTTGGAATATTGATTCTATATTATCGCGGATTCACTGAATTATTATAATATTTGATATTTTATTGTTATTATATTATATAATTAACCAAATATTTGTTTTATCGTAAAACAAATTATATATATATATATATATATATATATATATATATATATATATATATATATATATATATATATATATATATATATATATATATATATATATATATATATATATATATATATATATATATATATTATGTGTTCACACTATTTTCTATACGTTATTTCTTCCAAATTACTAACAAATCAATTTTGAGCCATGAACGCACAGCTGGATTGGTTCTTGCGCCATAAGACCCCCCTAGCCGAGTGGTTAGCGCTCCAAACTTGACAGTCCGAGGTCAAAAGTTCGAGTCCTGGTGTCACTGGTTATTTGGTTTGGAACGGGGTTCAATGGTGTGACTCTGTAAGGTTAGCCAGAGTCGACCCAGCTCTAAATGGGTACCCGAAGAAATCTGGAGGGAAAATGCAAGAAGCGTCGGATGATTTGCCCCCAATCACCCATTGCACTCCCAGCCGAAGGCATCGAATAAGGAGATCGGTAGACCATTGATCAGGATGCATTTTTTTTTATTTTTTTTTTTTTAGCATGAAAGCTTAAGTCAAATAAAATAATGAAACAGATAACCAATTTGACCAGATAAGGTGCAAGGTTTTTGTACTCCATTGGGAATTTATGTTTTTTTTTTGTAAACTTGCAAAGGTGGTTCTTGACAAGACCGTATCTATGGGTGGGGTTACTGAGTTAGAACCCCCCTCCCCAAAAAAAAAGTTTGTCTAACTCGTAAAAAAGTAATACACATTGATAGAAATAAATTTTTGATGCGTTTTGTAAAGTTCTTTTTGTGCCCCTTCCCGTCCAAAAAACAAAACACCTCGAACTAAAATCCTGGATGCATCCTTGGTTCTCGATAAGGTTTATTCGTCAGGTGAATAAACCTTTCAGAAATCAAACATACAAAACCAGGAAGTTTCTTTGGCCTATCTCAACTACTTATTTTTTGGTATTAAAGAAAGTTTGTCCAGAAAACGACTGTTCTCCCTAGATCTCAAAACCTGTGTTTCTGTATAAGACAGCTAAATCTTCAAACTCTCTTGGTCATATGAACCAGCTGTTGAGGTATAACATAACCGCAGTAAAGATAAACTAAATGATGTGACTCGTCATTGTGTAACGTGTATTAGCAACCGCATAATTTTTTATACTCAGCTTCATATCAGCAATAGTCTAAATTTGTAACAGATTTCCTTGCTGAATATTATTCATATACGTGACCAACAAAAGAGCTGTTGAAGTCAAAAAGTTCTCTCTACTAAAAAAGGACACGTTTACAAAAAAAAAAGATGGCCATCCAAATTTATACATTCTTTGAAAAAAAAAAAAAAACAATAAATAACGTTTACGCAGTAACATCTCGGCGGTACTGGACAGGGCTACCATGAATCCAACAGGAAGGTGCTTGAAGGGCATCCCGAGAATGGTGACAATTACTATGTTTTGAACGATAATAGACAAAAAAAAAGAATATATTTGTTTTTTGGCACCATCAACCGACAGTCAAGATCTATAGCCAGTTAAACCCCGTCATTTTTTTCTTTTTTTTTATTATTTGGAATATTTTTCGATTCTGGACGACAGAGAAGTTTACGTTACAACACCAGTATACAACTGCAATTCCTGAACTATAGGGTTCAAAACTGTCTTAGCTAAAAATATTTAATCATAGACTAGTGGAAAAATCGTCACAGATCTTTGATTTCCTCTTTAAAATGCAATGTAGTCACTGTCAGTTTCATCAGTATGTTAACAAAATCTGTATTGATTCCTGTAAAATGAGCTCGTCATACTAGAAGAGACACTACAAAATAAGATATCACAAAACTTACAAAAAAAACATGCAAAATAACATTATCAACATTAGTATATTTCCTTCAAATTCTACAAATTACTTTCTCAATCTACTCCCTCCTTCCTACAAATTCAAATTTACTCAAACTGATATATTTCACATCAAATTCTACATTTTTGCAAGTGGAATAATTATTTCGAGTTTTGTAGCAATCTAATATTTTTAGATATTTGATATCAATTTAATGTCAACAACAATCAAATACAGAAATACAATTGAGATAGCCTACGCATGCGGAAAATCTGCACTTTTCCGCACTTTTCACAATATGCACTTTGTGTAACGCAACCTGCTTTTAGTAGCGTCTATTACCTTCAATTATACCGTATAGACTAGGTGTCAATTTTGCACAAATTTTGGCTTAATAAACTCATCGTACATTATTACTTCGTAAAATTAGAGATTACCTGAAAGCAAATTGAACAGAAAACAAAACCAAAATTTTTAGAGGAAATTAAACGCTAAAAAGAGAAAAAATCCTTACCAAAAAAGTTTTATTGCATATTTAATCACACGAGTTTACACAAACATGGTTTCGACTAAACTGAAACGGGGGAAATAAAATGGGTCTATCAACAAAATTTTCGCATGTCATACAAACAACTTGCACTAAACTTACATTTTAGGCTATTCATCATTTGCTATTTACAAACCCAAGTAACAGGGGTGATTTTGCATTTTATAAATGATATTTTATGTTTAATGTCATGGTTGTTTTCGTCGCAAAGATACAACGCATTCTCAATGCCTAGACTGACAACGCCTTCTGAACCAAATCGACATCTTTTCCGGTTTCGATCAAAACAATGTAGGAATTGAAACAAGTAGTGTCGCAAAAGCCTAATGAAAAACTATGAAGTTTTTTTTCTGGAGAGTTGTAATACCCCTTTTTTGCTCAGAGAATTCGCAGGCTCAAATTTTAATTACTTATGCTATTTTTTTCGACTCGACAGATTCGTACAAATGTTGATGAGAGCTGCTCAAAAGTAAACAATTCGCAGGCCGGAGGCGGTGGCGTAATTTCGTCAAAATCCTGGGAGGGAGGGGGGGGGGGGGCAAAGTGGAAGCAAACTTTCCCAAATCAAGTAGAAATGACAACGAAAGGGAAGAAATGAGCCATATAATACCATAAAGGTAAAGATACAGGCTACTAAAGAAAACTGACCCATTCCTGGGGAGGCTTGAATTATACAGACTTGTCTTAGTTTTGACAAGATTTTTGAAGAAAATGCTGGGGGGACTGGGGCAATGCAAGATTGCAATGTCAAGATTGCTGGGGGGACTGGGGTCTGAGAGGGGCAGCTACCCACTGCCCCATAGTGAATTACGCCCCTTCCAGAGGAGTAGACATCTTTAATGGATCCTCTACTAAAACCTTAGTCTACTAGGTGGGGTGAGGAAAGGGGATGAGACGATCAATCCTGGAGGGTATTACAAGAAAAGGGTACATTTATTTGCAGGAAATATATCTTAATTTTGGATGGTCACCAAGCAGGCCTTACTGGATAATAGAGGCTTTTGAAACAGCGTTTTATCTTATATATCTCACAAAATTTGATTATGTAACCATAAGTAAAAACGGTCTTGCAAAATAGCTCGAACATTACAGCTGCTTATTTGAACTCCTCTTGGACACCATCTTCCTTTTGAATGCAAATGTAAATGTACAATGCTTTATTTTTAACAAATAATTATAGTTTTCCTTGATGTAAAACGCTTTCTAATATAACTTTCTTTTTAAAAACACCTATGGTCAGGGAAATGAATCATGTTCTGGAACTTTCAGACACCCGATTTTTAAGATGATATTTTAAGGTAATCATAGTTATTTAAAATACAGTAACTCTCGCTACTTAATTTCATTTGGGCCATATATTTTCAGACATTGCAAATAAACTAGCGTTGGTGTTAAGGTCAAATTCACTAAATAATTCTATATTTACGAGGCTAGGTATTATATACTTAAAATTATGATTTTGACAAATGAAAATACCTAGTGATTTCGGGATAACTGAACCCCTCTGAAAAAAAAAATTGACACTTATAGACAAAAAAAAAAAGACAAAAAGACGTTGGAGGTACTTTTAAGAGAAGAACAAAAAGGTTTTAGGGATTATGAACAGGTAATTGTTTCAGTTTGTAGAAAAGCTTTACCGAATGTTTTATCCTTGTATAGTATACTGACATACCAAATTGAAAGATCATGAAAAAGTAATTATTTCAGTTGATACAAAAGCTTTACTGAATGTTTTATCCTTGTATAATATACGGACATACCGAGTTTGAAAGACTATGAACAAGTAGTTATTTCAGTTGATAGAAACACTTTACTGAATGTTTTATCCTTGTATAGTATGTCACACGGATACGTTAAAGTAACTGGTATTATGTACAAGAATAATGTTGCTGCGATTACAGTAAGAAGCAGATCTAGTAGTTGGGGAAAATATACTAGACATTTTCCAGAGGAGTTGTCTAAGGATAGTTTAAGGAGCCTGTCTGAATGACCGTATGCAAAACAACAAGCTGTCCAAAAAATGTGATTCAATCACACGATCTTAAAATCAAATGCAAGGAAGATTAAATATGATAGGTCTAATGCAAGATAGTTCAATCCTGTTTTAAGGATGAGAAATGATAGGTTACAAAAAATCCTTCTTTACGGCAATCTACTTGAAGAACAAAAAGCAGGACGTCCTTGAATGGGGCGAGAAGGGGTCGTCAGAAGAGACTTCATTGGGTGGAGTAATAAGTGGAGTTCTGAATTAACTCAGGTGGAGAAAAGGCGCGTGTAGCTCTTTTTGGTTCATGCCGCTTGATGCTGCGACGACAGTAGTAGCACCATAACACACAACGAGATACATCTTCAACCACTATTGTATACAGCTTACCATAAGATGATTGTATGATTCCCATGAGGACAGAACCCAAAACAGCAAAAACACCTCATATAACTAAATGAAGTTAATATAAAGCAAAAATAGTAAAAAACATCTGATATCATAACGAGTAACGGACTTATTTGAGTTTAGATCAGAAATATCGAATAATGTTTATGGCACGAACAAAGAATACAAAATTACAGCTTGCATAAGTTGTAGATCGAAGAGATTGGGTAAGTTATAAGAGTGGTCACTGGCACTAGTGTCGGAAAAAAAGCCTTCAACACCATCTAGTGGGCGAAACTTTTTCAAGCTTTGGAATCGCTTTTTTTGCCAGGAACTTATATCAGACACTTATTATTACCTTAATTTTACTAATTACATTAACTAAATTAATTATTCTTATTGTTACTGTGGAAGAATGTCATGTGTCGTCAAACGCTAGATAGGGTAGGTAGTTACTTTGTCGATAGTAGCACCGGTTTCCCTTCTTATAAGTTACCCATACTCTTTGCTGTAGACCTTGAACCAAGGCAGATAAAGGATTCTACTTAACTACGTACAAAGCCAACTCCAGAAAAAAAAACACAAAGAAAAAACCATGTCCTCCAGTTTTAAAAGTGCAGCTAAGATTTTAAATAATACTCAACCCAATAATTGACACATTGCATTTTTTTTCCTTCAAAACCCAGAAGCGCTAAAGACACCTGGCTTAGTCTTTGGTGAAAAAAGGCAAACTGTGTATCACAAAAAATGCATCGCAGAATATCGTACAGTGGGCCAGTTGCAGGCTAAATTAATGGATCAGTTTAAGCTGTGCTCCTAGAAATGTAACAATTTACCAAAGAAAGTCTACAGCTTCAAAAGGAGAAATATCTTGCAGAGATGTATCGTGGTAAATCTATATAGAAAGCTGGTGAATTTGAAAATAGAATAGCCAGAAATAGAAGCTAAGAAGTCAGTTATTAAGCAATACAAAAACCGCAACACTTTTTCTTGAGAAAAGAAAAGAGGCAGGTAAATCAAATTACCAGTCAATGAATCTGTCACAGAAACGAGTAAATAGAATGCTACTGAAGCATATATACAAGAGTTGTAATTACAGCTACATCTACTTTTACTTAATTCAGTATGCTACATTACCTCCTGTGTAAGTTCATCATATCGACTAGGTGAGAGGGATATCGGAGCTTCCATTGACATTGACAGTCCGATAGCTTCATCAAGAAGAGACTTTTCACCAAACTGATATTCCAAGGGATATAGATCATCATCATTAATGTTCAGGTCGAATATGTTCAAATCAGGTAAATCACTACTACTCAAATCACTAGTTGCTGAAACGGATCTTTGAATAAGTCTTTGTGTACCATTCAGGTCAGCAAGACCTCTATCACAGAGAGATGAAGTGCTGGGAAGAGAAAAGTTCTCAAACCCATAAGAATTCTCCACAAGTCTCAAGACATAAGCTTCAACAATCCTCCTGTGTCGGTCCGAAAATCGTCTAAGATTATTGAGATCATTCAGAACATCATTGTGATGTCTTTCGAAAAGGTACTCCAGGCTTTTGGGGCTAATACTAACAGGTTCATGTCTGTTATAATGTCTTCCACTATATCTGTTATTCCCTTGTGTTAATATTGAAAGTTCATTAATATCACTTAATATTGCACTTGAAGTAGTTGATAAATAAAGATCAGGAAGAAGTCTCACCAAAGTTAATAATAGAGGGACAAGAAGAGAATTTGGCTCCCAGATTCGTTTCTTAGCCAGCAACATTTTTACCTTTTAAAACATCCAAGAAAACTGTCTTTTAATCAAGGATTAAAAACATCACTAGTTGTAACTAAAATGGGCCGTCACAGCAAGCTGTCATTCCTGCATTACAGATAATAATTTATAAGCAACAAAACCTCACTAATTAAATACCTGACTTACTAAAACACAAGGTCAAATAAACATCAGAAAGATAAAACTTAAACCCTCTCAAATCCTGAAAAAATTGAATCCTGAATAGAAAATGTTCCCAATATTGTGAAAAATATCAACTAAACATACACTATTTCATGGGCGCCCAAAAGCTGAATTTTAGAAGGGGGGGGGGGCATACTTGGTCTAATCAGCATTTCTAATGATGTATAACAAAAATCTTAAAGCTGAAATTCAATCCTGAATATGCTTCTAGATATGGCATTCACAAAAGAAAGGAGACTCCTAACTAAATGTAGGTGTACATCAATGCAAACATTTCAGAAGGGTAGGGTGGGGGCTGGGGTTGCAAAGATTGTTTTTTAGTACTTCTATAGGTAGGTTTTTGAACTTATTTCTCCTACTCCAGTGATTCTCAAAGGATCGGAATCGCACCAGGAGTCACGTAAATTTCCCTGATTCTTGAAACGATTCCACAAAGCAATTCGCTTTTCATAAAAAAAAAGAATTTCTGAATAAAGCTAATACTTGAACTTTCTGAGACTGGATAACCAAATTTGCAAGGAATACCCTAGATAACACACTGAATTTGTAATCCTATATCTTTTGGGACGAGGGTTTGAGTCATGGTATAGCAATCATTTGGCTGGGGATGTCAGTCATGTATGTGACTCAGTGAGCTGCCATTTCACGCAGAGGACAAACACCAAGCCGATATTTCTCTGATCTGATCAATTTGTATGCAGCTAAACTGCCTAATTGTGAAATAGGTTAACCAAATCATAATTGAATGGTCGCTCTTGCTTGCCAATACCTGATTTAGTCTGTTTGTTTTGTTTATTAGCATTACCGAAGGCAAGTGAACAGGAAGTGAAACTTGTATAGAGGAAGAGGTGCCTTTATATGGATAAACAGGACCTAATTCAAACATGAGCAATAAAGCTTCTTTTTTTATTATCTAATGACGTGGTGATCCCAGCAAGAGAGGAAAATGACATGAGTATATAAATTTCCAACAAGGTTCAATTTATTTATGGGTCATAAAACAACAATTGCACTTCATTCATTAAAGAATGAATTCCACCCTAAAATAAATCCAAAATGACCGTTCTTTATACAAAAGATTTCAAAAATACAGAATGAAAAGTGGTAAAATTCCAGACAAGCTATTCTTGGCTATCTTGGAAAGTGGTTAGGTTAGGAAAATGAAACGTTCAGTAATCAATCCAGGGCCTTAAACATACTCTGAAAATGTATTGCCAAGCTTTTATGTTAACCCTCTTCTAATTTTTACGTCTTAGAAATTTGCTATTTGATAAAAATTTGCCTATTGGAACATTTTACCTTAATTCTCAGTTTTCAGTTTCCTTTTCTCTTATTTTACCTTTGAAAATGCATTTCTTGTTATTTGAGTAAAATTTTAAGAACATATCAACAGTCTTTTTTTTATTTACGAAATGTATTTGCAGATCTTTAAAACCTCATAAATTGGGATTGAGAAGAGTTGTGAAGCTGAATACACTTTTCTTGTACTCCCTTTAAGCAGAAGATCTATTTTGCGAGGTTTCAGTTTTACAACACAGATTGTTACAGGTATTCCTAGGTCAGTGCCCTCTAAAGAGAGAAGTAGTGGAGATAGGTACTTCAAAATACCCTCCCGGGGCATGCTTTAGTCTGTACATCCATCCCTGAAAGCTTCATTTTCCAAACCTAAACCCTTTCAAAGATAATAAAAAGAACCTTGTCTAGAATTTTACCTAAAATCTACTAAATCCTGACTGTAGGACCTAAAAAGACGTTTATAAGCATCTGACTCCATCCTGACGACAAATCTGCTAATCACTCAAAAGGCATTGGGGCCTTATCAATAACAAACACCTTAATGCAAAATATTGAAAGGATAGAATAAATAGTATATTGGGAAGAAGATACATTATTTCCTTTCCCCTGGAACATTTTTTTACGTATTTGATTCTGGACTAAAATGTTCCCTACAATGGTCAGCAGCATTCAGTTTGGCCTGTTGCTTCGTCAAGTATTCTTTTGCTCAGCCCTACCATGTTAAGAATATGACTACTATCCTACGTACTACACCCATCACGGACCAATTCTTTATAAAAAGCTGTCTGCCCAATACACAAATAGTTTTGTTTAGTGCTACAACACATTGATTGCAACACTCTAACCTGAATTATTGGCAAAAGCTAGCAAGGCAAATGAGGGATACACTACCAACCTGCAGACTACTATTGCCACTAATACCAATAACTAACTGCAGCATTAAACTTCCCAATGCAAAAGCACCATTGAAGAATACTCCTCCACCCCAATCCATTTATAGCTTCACTTTTGCCCCCTTTCAAATACTTAACTTCAAATCTTCTTTTAATCTGTTCTTGTTCCCTAGATCCAGCCTATTCGGACATGGCATACTTATCATTTACCTGCCAAGGAATAACTGATAAGCACAATCTTATGCAATTTATTATTGTTCTTCTGTAAGCAGGGCCTAGTAACCTAAAGCTTTCTTTCGGTACAGCCAAGATAGTGGCATTAAACCCCTTTTTCTGAAAATCTTATTTTTTTATGTAGTGTCAGTCAAACAAGTGCGTAAACCTATCTGAAGACATTTCCTCAAGGACATTAATCATATCTTCCTCAACCTTCTGAGGACCCATATTTGACTATAATCATTACTATGGCTTCCAATATTCCAATAAAGGTTTGTCAACATATTTTCTTATTCTTCCTTTTTGTTTTCATCTGCAAAAAAAAGAAGAAGAAAAAACTGCACTTAAGCTATTCTATTTTTATATCTTCACTACATTCCCCCTTCTTTTCCAATTCATGGTACAAGGTATACAGCATCCTGTTGTGCTTGTGCTTTTGTACCCTACTTGTGCTTATGCTATACTTAAGTTTGTGCCATATTTGTGCCTTGCTTATATGTTGCTTTATTTTGTAGGCATCCTGGGTCAATAAATCTTGCTAATAAAAATATTGCATGGTGTCAGAAGTAAATCTTTCAAGTTACAATGGATGTTCAACAGCCAACTATAAATTGAGACCCTATTTCCATTGCAGAGGAATTAACTTGAGCAACATGCACAACCCATGTATGTTGGACCTAAGTCTAGAAAAACTGGAAAGTTTTTCTGGACAGGAAAACTGTGTACACTTACCTTCTAATTCGGATGGGAGAAAAGAGCCAAAAAAATCTTCATTACCTTTGAATTTGAGGATGTTCACACCCATAAAATAGAACCTTTCCTAGTACAGTTCAAGAAACAAGCTAGCCAACCCCCCCCCCCCCAAAAAAAAAAACACTCTTTGTTAGGCTTCTTTTTCAAAAGCAGGACCAGAAAGAACATTACTGACTTAAAAGACATTAGCCAAACCTTGACTTTGCAAGAAACCTGATGAAATAAACCAGGCAATCAAGGAGAGACTCTTTGCTAAAGGGGAATCTTTGACTTTAGAAAATGCTGCAACAAAATGCAGAGCCAACAAAACAACCCAGGCTCAGTTAAAGTCTTTCAGTAGAAGTAAGGCTATACCAATAAACAGGAAATAGATGCTGTTACTCTCTCATAAATACAATTATTGTAAGGTACTTTTTAGTATCTTATATGCTGCAAGTCTTTTAACCCTTTCACGGCGTGTGATTACAATTGGAATCACAGTCTTTGCTGCAGCATAAGTGCCATCCAGTTATAAGAAATTGAATCGTAAATTATACCATAAGATAGCGGACATCGAGTTCTTTCGAATAAATACCCGTTTAGACACAAAAACATCTGTTGGGTTTTACCCAGGTCATTTCAGTTCTTCGTTTTGTAATTGAAGGAACTATTGAAGGTAAGGGAAATATTTTATTTTTTATTTTCTTTGTTTGGAGTGTTACAGTTAAAGAAAAAATTGGGCAGATAAAGAATGATTAGAATATCAATTAAGACTAATTATTTGAGGTGGGGGGTCTCTGGTTTACCGGTAGGGCCACTCATTTGTCTTGATCCCATAAGGCATCAACCGGCCATGAAGGTAAAACAAACGTTTTAATAGTCGGTTTTGTGTTACGGGGGCTATCATTTTGTTCGCATGTTTTTGTTATTTCTTTGTAACCTTAGAATTTTTAGTTGTGGTAGCTTTGTAGTTGTGCTACCTAGTTTGTGACTTTTAGTGATTATTTTTCAAAAAACAAGTGATTTTTTATGATTCTGGTAATTTTTAATGGTAAAGCATAACAAATTTAGTGAAATAGATTAGCCCTGAATATAATTATAGGATAAGGGATATTTTAGTCAAAACGTTACTGAAAGCTAAGAAGACTAAATGTTATTAAATTTTTGACTTGAAGCAAAATGTCTGGATGCAGAAAAGCAAAAAAGTTGGATTCTTTGCTGTTGTTTTATTATCTGTGTGCTGAATCTGATGAAAGATATAAAGATATAGTGTTTGATATAGAGAAAGCTAAGAAAACCTAAACAATTCTTTTGTCCAAGAAACCATACTTATCCAAATATTTGGTCAAATTTGATGGAGACCGGCCTGATATCTGTAAATTTCAATAAAAATGAAAAATATTACACCTACTTTTACATTAATAACCTACACCTACATTACATAAATTACATTAACTTCTACAATTTAAATTAATTTCAACAATTAATGATTTTTTTTATTTTTAGTGCTATCATGTCAAAGCGGGAGGAAAGATTATTCAGAAGCCAGACTACACGAAATGCGAACCACATCTTTTCACGGGACGAAGCTGTTCAGTATACTCTTGAACCAGATGGAGAACTGTCTGATCTGGAAATAGAAGACGAGGAGGACCTTGACCATGAGGAAGATGATAACGATCCTGACTGGAACCCCCCTGTCGACCCCTCCATTGAATACAACGTTGATGAAGATGATTTACCTTTATCATCACTGACTCACGTACACATCGTCAACCGAAGTGCATCTCCACCACCATACCCTTTGGTTGCCTCTGTCATTAGTGACCCATCTACCTCTGGTAAAGCAACACCTTTCCAATCTTCATCTTCCAGAGAATTTCGATGGAGAAAACGAAACTTTGAATCGCCCGATGTAACCTGGAAGTCTTCTCTTCCTCCACCTCCTCCGGAAATTCCAACCCCTATTGAATATTTCAAGCAGATGTTTGACGATGACATGGTCGAACGCATTCTTTTTCAGTCCAATTTGTATGCGATGCAGAAAGAGGGTGTCCAACTGAAAGTCACCAATAAGGAAATGGGACAGTTCCTGGGAATCCATATGCTCATGGGCATAATAAAACAGTCCACAATGTCTCAACACTGGAATAGAGCTACAAGGTTTCCCCTCATTGTAGATGTCATGCCCAGAGACAGGTTCAAAACCCTTCGAAGATCTTTTCATGCAAACGATAACCACCTTGCTGTTCCAAAAGGTCAAGACGGCTATGACTCTCTTTTTAAACTTCGGCCGGTTATAGACGGACTGCAAGCAAGTCTAACTAAAATCCCTGCAGAGGAAAGGCAGAGTATTGACGAGCAAATGGCCCCTTTTAAAGGAAAGCTAAGGTTCAAGCAATACCTCAAGGACAAACCCCACTCCTGGGGAATCAAGATATTCAGTCGTGCAGGGGCCAGCGGAATCATCTACGACTTTGAGGTCTATACTGGGAAAAGTTCAGTTCCGGTCACTGAGCTTGGTCAGGAAGCAGAGGTTGTGCTCAGACTAGCAGAGGAGATTCCAAGAAACAAAAACTTCAAGCTCTTTTTTGACAATTATTACACAAGTATACCACTGATTCGCTAGCTTCTTTTACACGGGATTCATTCATCTGGCACCGTCAGGACAAACAGACTGAAAGGTTGCAATATCGAAGCTGAGGATTTACTGAAAAAAAGGGAAGAGGAAGTTTTGACTACAGAGTTGAGACCAATAGTGGTATAGTGGTTACGAAGTGGTTCGACAACAAGAGCGTCTGCATTGCTTCGTCATTTGTCGGCGCCGAACCTTCAGATAACTGCAAACGCTGGGACCGTACTTCAAAGAAGTACGTCGACGTTGTCCGTCCCCTGTGTATTGCTGAGTACAACAAATTCATGGGTGGTGTTGACCTCAGTGACATGCTCATTGAGCTGTACAGGATAGATATACGTGGAAAAAAATGGTATATGCGTCTCTTTTACTATTTCTTGGATCTTTCAGTCGTCAACGCATGGTTGCTTTATCGGCGTCATATGGGTCAGCAAGGCCGAACCCAAAATAAGAGCCTCTTAGATTTCAAGAGCGAAATTGCCAACTACCTTACTTCTACAAATGATGGAACTCCAAAGCCTCGTGGAAGACCCCTCAGAGACCAAACTGTTCCACTCCAAAAAGACCAAAGCTTGCCAAACCAAAGCCATACAATAGTTTTTGCTATGACGGCATCCAGCATTGGCCAGAGGCAGTGGCTGATAAGAAGCGATGCCGGCTCTGCTCGGCTTATGCTCGAATCCAGTGTTTCAACTGTCATGTTTCATTGTGTCTGGTGAAGAACAGAAACTGTTTCAAAATCTTTCCTACCCAATAACTATTTTGTATTTCTTCTTCTTTGTATTGGCATTAAAAATAAATTTCCATTTTAGATCATTATATGGATTTAGTGGCGTGTGACAGCGGAAGATGTCAATTGGAGTCATAACTGTAGGTCTGGAATGAATGAATGAAATTGATATTTTGCATCAAACTCATAATATGTGAGGTCATTTAAGGTTAAAACCTGAAAATGGATTTTTTTTTCTTTAGCTCTATCATAATTCCGTCCTGAAAGGGTTAAATTACTCTGTCACATGGCTGCTGAATCTGTTGTAAATGGCTATTGAATCTCTTTTTAAATGAGTCAACAGAGAAACTTTTAGGGACCCTCTCACCCCCAAGGGCAATCATTCAAAATTGAGGTACAATTCTGAAAAAAAAAATCCATTCTTAACATACATAGAAGTAGCAGTACATATAAGAAGCAAGGCTAGTGTCTTATGTATACCTTTATGAAGCTAGTCAACAATAGTGTATAAGCCAGTTGAGTTTGGTTCTAGTGATTGCTTATTGTTTGACTCAAAGAAATATGGTCTTTCAAAGGACAAAAGAAAGAAGATTTTTATCCTGCTATGCTTGTGCTTGTACCATAATTGGGTGTTGCTTTATTTTGAAGGTAGCCTTGATCATTCAATCTCATTAATACAAGTATTGTTGGGTACTTTTTAGTATCTTATATTTTGGAAGTCTTTTGAACTACTCCATCACATGGCTGCTGAATCTGTCGTAAATGGCTGTTGAATGTCTTTTTAAAGGAGTCAACAAAGAAACCTTTAGGGACCCTCTCACCTCCTAAGACAATCATTCCAAGTTGAGGTACAATCTTGAAAAAAATTCCATTTTTCGAGAGCTCTGATCTTAGTGAGCCTTACCTAAGATAATTAGACTGAGCTGTGTACCTTTATGTCTACTTTGTTAGTTGAACAATAGAGGCATAATGCAGAAAAACTCCATAGAAGGCAGTAAATTTATGTATTTACGGAAACACTAACAGATTTGAGAGTGATGGGAGACACTCAGTTACAGAACTACTTGTGAATGGCAATATAGTTTATATCCCAAAAGATGTAGCAGCTGAATTGAGTAGTCAATTTAAGTCAGTGTTAATGCCTCCAGACAATGCCTCCTTATCAGAATATTCTATTGAGGAACCTATGCAAAAGATAACTGTGGTTGCCTCTGATGTGGAGAGTCATCTGAAGCTGCCTAATCTTAACAAGTCAGTTGGCCCTGATGAAGTTCACCCACAAGTATTGAAAGAAGCTCATGTGGAAATAGCCCTTCCCCTTACAAACATGTTCAGAAATCTCTTGATACTAAACAAATTCCTCAAGACTGGCAGAATGCTAACGTTAAACCTGTATACAAAAGGGGTAGCCATAACGACGTTTCCAATTTTTGACCCATTGGTCTTACATCTGTAGCTGTAAATCTTAGAAGGAATTGTGAATACTCACATTGTTGAACACCTGACCACCAATGAGCTGCTCAGTGATAGTCAGCATGGCTATCACATGGACACTTGGTTGAGACTAATTTGATTGATGCATATGATTATGTTACTGAACATCTAGATCAAGCAATCCCTGTCAACTTAGTTCAATTGGATTTTGCAAAAGCCTTCAATAAAGTAGGTCACCATTGACTAAGGACCAAGTTATTTGCAATTAGAATATATAAATGAAATTGTAGAGTGGGTGCTTCAGTTTCTTTCCAGGAAAAAGCAAAGGGTGAAAATTTTTGGAAAAAATGGACACGTATTCTTTTCAGAAGAAGTGGAGTGCCCCAGGGAAACATCTTGGGACCAACTTTATTCAATATTTATATTAATGATGCACCAACCAAAGTCAAAAATAACATAAATAACATAAGACCTGCTGATACACCTGATAAGAGAGCCTCTATGCAGAGTGACCTAAGGGCACTTTCCCAGTGGGCAACTTCATGGAGGCTTGAATTCAATGTAAATAAATGTTGAACAATCCACTTTAGAAAGAAAAAGGAGAAATGCCCATATCATATGTCAGGGAGGGATGAAGCAGTTCAGAGACAGGCTACAAAATTAATTGAGGGATGCAAATACTTGAACTCCTCGTCCTGTCTAAAGAAACTGGAACTTCCCATTCTTGTCTACAGACATAAAAGGGGTGATATTGTTATGATGCATAAGCTCCTGAATTCTAACTCTCCAATAGATAAGCCATTTCAGCTTGACTGGTGTGCCAGAACTAGGGGGAATAGTTGGAAACTATGTCAGAAGAGAGCTGCCACTAGACTATGCAGTAACTTCTTCACTAACAGAATAGTGAGTTTGTGGAATTCGCTCGCCAAAGAAGTGGTCACTACCTCCAATACTGCTGCCTTTAAAAGAGCCATTAACAGAGAATGGTCATCAAAGCTGTGGTGAACTGAGTAGGATGCTATTGAGATGTCCAACCATCCTCATTACTAACCAGCAATTCTATAGGATTTAATCCTTATTTTGCTGGACAATGTGATTTAAGGTAATTAAAGGTAATGAGTAATGATTGAACCTGCTCTATTTTGGATCTTCTGAAGGGGTGCCAACAATGTTATTGGAGCACCAGTATACAGCGGGTCTCTACATTTGGTAATAAATTTGAGGCAAGGGGTCTAGGGCTAATTGAGGTGGATTGTAGAAGACTTCTCCAGCAAAGTGATCCCTAGCTTTCTCATACATGACATTCTATCCAATCATTATGTTTTGAGGTGACCATGTGTACTGCAGTTTTGTTGGAAAAGTGATAAAGAGGGCTGACAAAATTTTCTTCCATGCCATTTCTGTAGAGAAGGAAAAGAACAGGTCCAAGGATAAAAGCCTTAGAAACTACTTAGATATTACTATAGACAACTAACATAAAAAAAACAAGCCTTCTATATAGATATTATAAGAAAATCTAAGAAATAATTGAAAAATTAGCAATTTTTGGGAGATACACAGTCATAAACCCCATATGGCCACTTCCTTTGATGTCTTACAAGCAAGAATGTTGGCAAGAATACAGTAATTTTTGCTTCTTTACTCCATAAAGCACAGTTATTTTTGTCTGTGTATTCTGGTATATTGCTTATTTTTATAATGTTTCTAGTCTAAAGAGTTTATTAGTTAATTGTGGTACCAATCAATACTTTGGGGTTTATGTCCTTTCTGTATTGTTGCTTATATTTTGTTTACTGTTAAATTGTAACAAGACAAGCCTGTGGCTCAAAGAAATAAATAAAGGATCTGCTATTTTAAAATTTTGTTATTTGAACTCTTGACAGGTAAGCACTGACTTTTTGGGGCCAAATATAGCCTTAGACTATACACAAAACTTTGCTGATTTGAATATTTAGCAGGTTTTTTATGGAATCTTTCTCATCAATATTTAGTTCATTATACCAATTTGAACAAACAGCCATTTTTGTCATATAGTCAAGGGGTAGCCTATATCCCAAGCAAACCTCTTAAAGTTGTTTTAACCCAGAAATTTTGGATTTACTTGTAAAATTTAGGTCTACCCTGGAATTTCATACAAAGCCTAAAATTATATCTGACCCTAGTATGGGATGCAACTGTCACACTATCAACCATTACACTGGGAAGCAGTGTTGAATAGAGAAACATAATGTACCATGCTATTCTTTGAGTAATAGTCCACTAATACCCCTAGAACTACATCCATCAACAAAGGGGGAGGGAATATGACAGCAGTTCAATGTGCCAAATGAATCCAATGGTACATATTTTCTATCTGATCTGTGCCTTACAGCACAATCCCAACTCCCTAATTGGTCAGTCCTCTGTGCACCTTCATTAACCTACTGAACAAACCTTATACACTATAAAGCTAGCAGGCTTAGCCTAAAAGTATCATTTTTTTCTGTCTAGGCCATATTATTTAACTAGGGTAGCCTATAGCCTAGTGTTTACAAAGGCTTCTTAATCAATAGTGAATATTGAATAGAATTTTCATAATGAGAAACAAAGAAAAACATGGTTATAAAAAACGTTATCCAACAAAGATAGGCTAGATCTGGCACTAGCCCAATGAAACAATTTATAACCTATGACTCAGTTAGTAAGCTGATCATATACAGTCTACTAGCCATTACAAATAGACACTACCAGTTCTTTTTCATTCAAATATCAATACGAGTTTTTTGATTTAAGAAAGGAAATGCTACAGCTTATTAGAGGAAAAAAAACCCTTTTGAGTCAGAATTCAACGTTTAATACGTTGTTACAGCGTTTAAATTAGATGGCACTGAAAAATGAGCGTTGACATACTGAAAATATTTCTGCTTAATAAATTTAGCTAAAACCTTGAATGAACCAAATTACGAACAGCTTTCGCAAGACAAAATTTGCCAGAAATTTGAAACTGAAGAAGATTAAATCTTAATTAGTGCGTTTTGGGGTAAAACAAATTTTAATAGGAAAACTTAAGAATGCTTCTTCTAAGCAGTTCTTGTAGTTTGACTCACAGACAACAATAAAATGGCATTTCAAGGCTCAATGAAGCGTAAAACAAGCGGAAATTGAGTTATAAAAATGTCAAACTTAGAGCAACATAAAACACAATAAATTAATCAAAGAAACCTAGAATGGTTAGAAACTGAAATGAATAATCAAGTCATACAGTTAATGAAAGGATGATACTTAAACGAACAGAAAGTAGAATTGAATAAAAGTCAGACTTAATTTACAAATTGGGAAGGCTCAAAATGTATTTTCAAAGTTTACGTTGGGACAATTTTGATGTTCTTTTCAATTTGCTTCAATGAAAACACTAAAAAAGAGCATTTTCAATGGAAATAAAAAAAAAAAGTTTCCTTTTTCAAAATATAAAGAAATCCTCTCTAGATAGGTCTCCCTGCCATATTGGAACATAATTACCCACAATAAGAATTGAATTAACACCATCTCACACCCCTTAAAAGCGTCATTCGTGCCTTCTTGAAATCAAAATACACTTTAAACAAGTTTTTTCTTCATTACAAAGAAAAACGGCCCGAACTTCCGGGAATTATTATTTTGTATGTCATAATATTTTAAACAATCAATATAGTTTCATTGGATTGATATGAAACAAATTCTCATCTTTATTTTCCTTCTTTTAATGCCTTAGGCTTTAAATCCTCCTTTGTTGATGGATATAGTCCTAGGGGTACTAGTCGATTATTGCTCAAAGAGTAGTATGGTACCAGATGTTTCTCTATTAAACACTACTTCCCAATATAATGGTTGATAGTGTGACAATTACATCCCATACTAGGGTCAGATATAATTTTAGGCTTAGTATGAAACTTTCGGGTAGACTTAAATTTTACTAGTAAATCCAAAATTTCTGGGTTAAAACGACTTTAAGATGTTTACTTGGGATATAGGCTACCCCTTGACTGTATGACAAAAATGGCTGTTTTTTCAAATTAGTATAATGAACTAAATATTGATGAGAAAAAGCACATAAAAAACCTGCTAAACACCAAAATCAGCAAAGTTTTGCATATAGTCTAGGGCTATATTTGGCCTCAAAAAGCCAGTGCTGACCTGTCATGAGTTCAAACAACAAAATTTTAAAAAAACAGATTTTTATTTATTTCTTTTAGCCACAGGCTTGTCTTGTTACAAATTAACAATAAAAAGATAAAAAGCGACAATACACAAGGACTGAACCCCAAAGTATTGATTGGTACCACCATTAACTAATAGACTCCTTAGACTGGACATATTACAAAAAATAAGCAAAAACACCAGAATACAAAGAGACAAAAATAATTGTGTTTTATGGTGTAAAGAAGCAAAAATAAATGTATTCTTGCCAAAATTCTTGCTTGCAATACATTAGAGGAAGTGGCCATGTGGACTTCATGACTGTGTATCTCCCAGAAATTGCAAGTTTTTCCATTACATCTTAGATTTTTTTACAATTTCTATATAGAACGCTTGTTTTTTTTATGGTAGTTGTCTATAGTAGTCTCTAAGGCTTGTATCTTTGGACCTATGCTTTCCTTTCTACACAAATGGAATGGAAGAAAATTTTGTCTACCCTCTTGTCACTTTGCCAACAAAACTGCAATACAAAAGGTCACCTAAAAACATAATGATTGGGTGGGATATCCTGCATGAGAAAGCTAGGGATCACTTTGCAGCAGAAATCTTCTACAACCTACCTCAATTAACCATAGACCCCTTGCCTGAAATCTATCACCAAATGTAGAGACCTGCTGTTTACTGGTGCTCCAATAACATTATTGGCACCACTTCAAAAGATCCAGAATAGGGCAGGTCAAATCATTACCCCTGACTCTCCAGTATGTTTATGCAAGGTTTGATGCAATGTTAACGTTATGCAACTATGTAAATCCGCTGCCTTCTATGGAGTTTTCCTGTATTATGCCTCTATTGTCCAACTAACAAAGTAGACACAAAGGTACATAGCTCAGTCTAATTATCTCAAGGATAACACGCTAAGACCACAGCTCTTAAAGAATAAAGATTTTTTCAAAATTGAACCTCAACAGATTCAGCAGCCATGTGATGGAGTAATTATGAAAGACTTGCGGCATATAAGATACTAAAAAGCACCTTACAATACTTGCATTAATGAGATTTAATGACCAAGGCTACATTCAAAATAAAGCAATATATAAGCAACACCCAATTATGGTATAAGCACAAGAATAGCAGGATATAAAATCTTCTTTCTTTTGTCCTTTGAAAGACCCATATTTCTTTGAGTCAAACAATAAGCAATCACTAGAACCAAACTCAACTGGCTTATACACTATTGTTGACTAGCTTCATAAAGGTATATATAAGACACTAGCCTTGCTTCTTATATGTACTGCTACTTCTATGTATGTTCTTATATATTAACCATCTTTATCAAGGCATACATATGAAGGAAATTTGCTTGTTGTATGTGCTACTACCCACTAACCATTTTCAATAGCATGCCAGGTCTTCCTCTTACGCCAATTCTACCTAGAGATTGATCTTTTAAAGTGGCCTGAAAGCTCTTCAATATAAGAATTCAAACTTAGAACGAACTAAAATCAATACAAATAAATAAACGGGACCACCTTAAAAAAAAACAGAAATTATTACAAATAAGAGTTGGGCAACTGGTCCTCAAATCCCCTTAACGCTAGATTTTATGTGGTAATTCCCTTTCGTTTCACATTCAACTTGATTATTAATTATAATTTCTATTCATTTTAGCATTCAGTTATCCATTCATAGTAACTTCTGATTGTTAACAGTTTGACTTTCTGAATTTATATCTACTCCTTTTAAGCTTCAGATTGCTCTACTTGTCTTAGAAACTGTTTGAAAATGTACTTTTTTATAGTTCTTTTTTAAAGAATCTTACCTTTTTTGTTTCGTCGTGACTCCTATCGTGTTTGAACAAATACAGGTCCAGGTCATCTATAGAAAAATCTCTTTGCGTAATATTTAAACAAAATTAACTTTTAAAGATTGATCTTTTAAAGTGGTCTGAAAGCTCTTCAATATAAGGATTCAAACTTAGAACGAACTAAAATCAATACAAAGGAATAAACGGGACCACCTTAAAAAAACAGAAATTATTACAAATAAGAGTTGGGCAACCGGTCCTCAAATCCCCTTAACGCTAGATTTTATGCGGTAATTCCCCTTCGTTTCAAATTCAACTTGATTATTAATTATAATTTCTATTCATTTTAGCATTCAGTTATCCATTCATAGTAATTTCTGATCGTTAACAGATTGCTCTACTTGTCTTAGAAACTGTTTGAAAATGTACTTTTTTATAGTTCTTTTTTTAAAGAATCTTACCTTTTTTGTTTCGTCGTGACTCCTATCGTGTTTGAACAAATACAGGTCCAGGTCATCTATAGAAAAATCTCTTTGCGTAATATTTAAACAAAATTAACTTTCTATCTTTTTATGTAATATTAACTTAATTGACATAAAATTAGTTTTCAAAGAAAAGTAAAGAATCATATGAAGCCAAAAATGAGCTAAATAATTTACTAAATCAACTTAAAACGAACAGAACTGACTACAAATTGATAAACAAAACTCAAAATGATTCAAAAATAAAAAAAAAACCTCAAACATAAATGAAAGATACTCCTGGGAAAAACAGATCGATCCTAAAACAGAGACAAATTACAATGAAAAATCAAGTCAAACTAAATATAAACAGAAACTACAACAGACACAACCCTAAACCCTCAATAGGCCAGACAGTCGTTTGCGCTTTATTGAAAACAGTCTTTAGTGGGTTTTTGGGGGCGGTGCTCTGACTCTTATTTTGTGGTAATTCATGTTCGGTTTAAGTTTAACTCGGTTATTCAATCAGATTCTGTTCGTTTTAGGATTCATCTACTCATCCCCAGCAGTATCTATTATCCTTATGTTTAATGTGATTGTTCATTCTAATTTCTGTTCGTTTTGGGTTTCATTTTATTTTTTCACATTAATTGCTGTTTCATTTTTAGATTTGACTTCTTATATGACTAATTTTGCGCTTTAGAATCCTTCCAGTTCCAAAATTGTAGGGAGGTATACGGACTAACAACAAGTCCTTTTACCTCTTTGACTTCTTCAGAAAAACTAGCCACTGGAAGCACTATTCTTTATGGCACTTTATTTTTCTTTGAATTGACATATTTTTTCAATATTGACATAGAATTGACATTTTTATTTTTTTTTCAATTGACATAGTTTTCTAATTGATTAGTTATAGGAATGTTCATAAACTATATTAAATTTATCTGCTAACAAATTAAAATTTCAAATTGTAACTAGAATTGTGGACAAAATTTAAATATTCTGTCAAAACGTTCGATGAGCTGCAGATTTGTGCAATATTTCTTTATTTTTTTTTTTTTTTTTTTTTTTAGTATTTTTATTATCAAGTTTTGGGTGACTGGGCCAGGGGATGTTTAATTGGCACGGATTAAAAATCTGTATAAGCTTGGGTGTTCTATAAGGCTGAAAACATCCTGTAGACAGACCTGAACATAACCTGTCTAAACCCCCCATTCCAATAAAAGAATCTTTTCACGCATGTTCTATTTTTTTTAACTGATTGTTTGCTTAAATAAGTGCATGCCAGAGATGTTTATGAGAAAGAGTTATGTTTTATTGCCTTAAAAGTGAAGAAATAAGGCTTACGTACCAATGCAACCAGATAAGTTCCATTACTTTTTATCTTGATAGTCGATGTGAGATTCACTTTCCCCAACAATAATCCTTCTAAGTTTCAAGACAATCATAAAGAACTTTTTTTTGGCCACCTTCTGAGCCCAATTATGGGAGGGGGCTGTGCCCCCAACAAAAATATTTCTTGTACATTATGATCAGCTTGGTCCTCCGACTTACAGTTTAAATTTCTATCTGTTCATAAAAAAAGTTTGTTTGGCTTTTTTAAGCCAAGTTCCCAGATTAGCCAATGGTTCTTGAATTCTATTTTGTTTGTGAATAAGAATCCCCTAGGTTCAATGAATCATGGTTACAAGTTTCAAGCCAATCGTAACGGTAAGAGTTTTTGATGTATTTTTAGGGGGCCTGTGCACCTCATATGATTTTTTTGTTTTTTACATTAGGCTCCAGTTGGCGCAGGAAATTATGAATGGAAGTTTCAAGCCGATTAGAAAAAAAAGTTTTCTACCAAGGCTAGGCAGATACTTATAACCCAATCAAAGGTCTTGTGATGGCATTGTTACTTCATCTTCAAAGGTCAATCTATCCACCGAGTTAATAAAACTTCTCTTTTGGAAATTAATTGTCCTCATATATTCCTTGGAGCACACATCTCGAGTGGATCCAATTCTGCTATGTTAGAAAGCTGGGTGTGATTCTTCATTCAAATAGCCTGTTAACATCTAGCTCGATTATCCCTCTGTACATGGGCTTATTGTAAAATATAGGTGCTTACTTTTTGCAGGTACTTCTAAGGCCCTAATAGCACCACCCCAGACAATCCAAAATTTGGCCTCAAGGGCAAGTTATAGCATATATTATGTACCTTTACAACCTCTAAAGTAGGGATTTGATGCGGCATCAATGACTGTTTTCACAGCCATTGAATGGAATGATCTCCCTGGTAATCTATTGGATTATTCTTTTAAAAGGATGTTTGACAAATATAATTATAGTGTGAAAAGCCTAGGTAAATGGTTAACCAGTGGCATGCCAGGCCCTTAGTTTTTAGTGATCTGGCATCACAAAAATTGTTACAAAAAAAGAAGTAAATTTTCGCATTTAAAAACCCGTTTTTGAAACCACTTGGAGATATGCCTTCTTTGTTGGGGGATAGAATGATATATTAAACAAAGCATAAGAGATGGAAATAATAAAAAAAAACAGAACAGGTAAAGCCAAAGTTTTAAGCATGGAACAGTACTCACAAACTCTATGCCACCAAATGCTTCGACAGGTTTATGCCAAGGGTCAGGAGAAAGACTTTCCATTTTAGGCAAATCAACTTCCATCACTTAATATCCCTTTTATGACCCTAGAAGACAAAATATGGAGAAAGCTTAAAGAATGCTATTTAATGACAGCAATTCACTATCAGTGTGACTCAAAGCGTCTACTCAAAGTATCAGCGTCTACTCAAAAATATGCTGGCCCCAGCCTGCTCTTATGAAATATGCAACTTTGGCCAAGATTATAATCCTATTCATAGCACATATTACATGACTTGGTTCATAGTTGCCACCAGCCGATAATTTATGTTTGGTAATTATCTTATACGCAGGGGCCATACCACTCAATTGGCTAGAACAGGTTACAGCTTCAAAGTTCCATTATTAAGAGGCCTATTCATTTCTATTTAAACAATAATCATTTTACAGAACAAATAAATATTTAAAATGTTGCAATACAGTAGAGTTCACTTCAAAGAGGGGTACAGACATCACATGGTATTAATCTCAAAAATAATAAAGATATGGGTCTGGAAAAATACAATAGCCACTTCACTAATAATTTCTCCAAAAAAGGAGTGGAGATTCCTCTTGTCCAATATTGGAGTATTCAAACCCTCAAAGAAGTTGGAAAGGCCTTCTTTATTGAAAAACATGCAGGCATGCTCGACTAATCATAGGACTGCCGAACTGTCGGAAATTAATTGGAGTTCTACCTTCATTGTCTCTTGCTTTTTAAGAGTTTTGTGACATCCTATTTCATAAACACTTCACAAGAACACATTTACTGTTAGGAATGTTGGAGAATGTTCATCCTTTACTCGAACCTCTAGTCTGCTTGGCCACCTGGAAGAGTGATCATTCTCCAGCTGCTCCATGCCTTACTAGAAGGAACACAATGTGTGTGTAGTGAATCATGCAAGGATCTATATTCACTAGGCCACTTCTACTAGGAGTAACCTTTTTCTTTTCACCAAAGATTTCAAATAATCTATCATTTAAGTCGGGTCAGTCAGAACTGAAAGTCACCACATTTTCTAAAGTAAAATAATTCTTGGACATACATCTAAACAACTTGTATACAAGATCATCAGCTGCACTGTAGCCAATGAAAAAAGTCTTAAAATGCCTGCCAACAACCTTCAAACTTGCCTCAGACCAAAGTCACACTCACATCCAAAGTTTCTTTGATTCTTTAACACACGTTGCCTTATTGTATTCAAGAACAAAACAAGATTTTCAGTTTAGGTTAGTTCATATTTAATTTGCTGAAACTTATGCCAAGAGCTATGATAAGTAACTGCATGTTAGATGCATTCCTATTATAAACAATAGTGCAGCCATTTTCAACTGCAGCTAAAGTTAGTTTTATGGCAGGAACAGTAAAATCAATGCTGCAATATTTTGGAAACAAGTACGATACATCAGATAGGGAAAAAATATACCATTTGGCTCTCCACTCAATGCATTGCCAAACACAAAAAAAATTAAAAAGAGCTTTCAGACATATTACCTGATTGATGCAATTCAAATTTAATGTTTATTAACCTGGGGAAATATGATGTGCTGAATTATCCAGTGAAAATAGTGGCATACCAATATCACATGGATCATTTAGAGGTATGCTCTGTTTTTCATGGATCTTGGTATTATTTTCAATCATCAACTGGAATTTAATAATAAATAAAAATATTGGTTGTGTCCCATAAGGCAAATTGTAGTTTGCATTTCATTAAATGATTGTTGACAAGATTTAAACTGCAAAGGTTCACTAGGCTGTACAAGAAAAGACAAGAGCTAAGAGCTCATATGGCACTTGTGACGAGGCGAGAAGAGCTAAGAGCCAAGAGATCATATGGTATAAGCTCTAACAAAATTCTATGAATCAATAGATTGATTTAAAAAGGAAAATAAGAGGCTTAATGCCGGTCAGGATTTAAAATAAGAGGTCTGAGTCACGATGTCCTTCTAAATATCAAAATTCATTAAGATCTGATCACCCACTCGTAAGTTATAAACACATAATTTTTTCTTATTTTTTCTCTCCCTTAGCTCCCCAGATGGTCGAATCTGGGAAAACGACTTTATCAAGTCAAATTGTACAGCTCCCTGACACGCCTACCAATTTTCATTGTCCTAGCACATCCAGAAGCACCAAACTCCCCAAATCACTGAACCCTTCCCCCAACTCCCCCAAAGAGAGCGAGTCCAGTACGATTTTGTCAATCACGTATCAAGGACATTTGTTTATTCTATCCACCAAGTTTCATCCCGATTCCTCCACTCCAAGTGTTTTCCCAAGATTTCCCCCTCCAACTCCCCCCAATGTCAAAAGATCTGGTCGGGATTTGAAATAAGAGCTCTGAGACATGAATTCCTTCTAAAAACCAAATTTAATTAAGATCCAATCATCTATTCGTAAGATAAAAAATAACCAAATTTTCATGTTTTCCAAGAATTCCGGTTTCCCCCTCCAGCTCCCCCCAATGTCACAGGATCTGGTCAGAATTTAAAATTAGAACTTTAAAGCACCAGATCCTTCTAAATATCAAATTTCATTAAGATCTGGTCACCCTTTCGTAAGTTACAAATACCTCAATTTTCAAAATTATCCCCCCCACCCAAAAAAAAAACACCAAAGAGAGCAGATTCGGTCTGGTTATGTCAGTCATGTATCTTAGACAGGTTTCTATTCTTACCATCCAGTTTCATCCTGACCTCACCGCTTTAAGTATTTTCTAAGATTTCCAGTCCCCTCAACTGCCCCCCTCCTCAATTATGCTTGATCCAGTTGAGATTTAAAATAAGAGATCTGAGTTTCGAGGTCCTTCTAAATATGAAGTTTCATGAATATCCGATCACTCCTTTGTAAGTTAAAATACATCATCTTTTCTTATTTTTCAGAATTAACCCCCCCCCCCCCCCCAATAGAGCAGATTCGTTCCAATTATGTAAATCACGTATGTAAGACTTCTGCTTATTTTGTCCACCAAGTTTCATCCTGATCCCTCCACTCTTAAGTGTTTTCCAAGTTTTAGATTTCCCCCTCCCAACTCCCCCCAAATGTCGCAGAATGTAATAACTATCGTGAAATAACTCTACTCTCAAAACACATCAAACTCTTCACCATGCTGCTCCTCAAGCAGCCAACAAAGTACCTCCATTTTCTTCATCACCACCAGCAAACTGGGTTCATACCAAGTAGGTTCACTACTCTGCAAATCCATACAATTAGACAGCTGACAGAGAGAACTCTAGAACATAAAAGAAGACATACACTGTCTTCTTTGATTTTATCTACTTTCAACACTGTCAACAGACAGTCACTATGGCTGATTCTTGAATCTGCTGGTATATACAAGAAAATTGTCAATCTGTTCAAAGAACTAAACAATAAAATCGAAATTGTTGTCCCTCTAACTGATGTATCACTGGCCAAACAAAGAGTCTATTGCAAATTTTACAAATAATATTTCCAGAGATACATGTGAACCAATTATACATAAACTCATAAGCTACATCTGTGGGAAAAAACATCCCCCTCCAGTACGAACTACTATATAATAATGCCCATTATGATAATCATAATGAAAAGGCAAAGTTATTTGCAATTCTTTTCTCATAAAAGCTAATATCAAATAATAACAGCATTACCAGCCCAATCCTGACAAACCCAATATACCAGCCTTGCCCAAGATCACTGTATACAACCTGTCCATTCTCAATTCATGAACTGAATAATGCAATACAACATATTAGGGCTAATGCTACTAGTAGCTAAAAAAAAACATACATCCTACATGGATAAAGAATCTTGCCTCTTCTTACTAACTGGAACTCCTAAATTGCTATAATCATGCCTTCAGAGGGGCATATGATAATGTAAACCACCAGATCCTTTTATCTAAACTTGCAAGTCTTGGATTACTCCCCAAGCTAGTATCCTTTATAAAATCTTTGATAGAAAATTGAAGTTTAATTGCTTGTGTAGGTTCAGCCTCCTCACCCAAAACTACAATAACTGAAGGTCTTCCACAGGGTGCAGTCCTAATGCCTCCTCTTCTCTCTATTTCTCTGGTACAAGAACCTCACACACACCGATTTACAATATGCTGATGACATGGTACTATGGGCAACTGGCAACACCTTTGAAATTGCACATTCAAAGTTGCAAAAACTACTTTTCCAATTTGAAAAATTGCAATTCTGGAATTCTTGAGATTCTGATTTAGCAATTGTGCCCACCAAGTCAAAATCATCCAATTCCATCACAAGCACAATAATGTTAATGTAAGACTAATTCAAATGGAATAGTTATTCCAGAGGACAATCAAATTAATTACCTAGGTCTCATACTTGACCAAAACCTTAATTTCCACCTTCACATTACAAATATAATAAAAAATGCCATAGAAAATTAGAATAATAAAAAGACTACTATCTGCACTCTGGGGCTATAATGAGGAAACTTTACTCAAATTTTACAAATCACATATAAGACTCCATATTGATTATGTACTCATTGTTTATGGTTCTTATGGAAAGACTATGATGCAAAAAAAATTAAACAACACAAAATGCTATAATCCATCTCATATTTGGTCTGAGGAAAACAACAAGTACTAAGCTTCAGCTTACTGAGAGTGGACTATCAACAATAAATGTAAGATGAAAATTTCTCTTGGTAAATTATCTGACAAAAATTGAAGCCAATAGCTCACATACCCTGCATAACTAGTTAGGAAATCCATCCATGCATAGAGGTATTACAAATGAATATGCCAATACCCAGAAGAAATTTCCAGTGCCAGTAAGTCTATTGCACCTACATTCCTCCTAAATCCCCCAAGGAGTTGATCCATACCCATAATAAACACTAATTTCTCAAAGGACTAAACTCAACCCCATTGCTTTTGTCCAGAAAAAATTTGCTGAATTACATATAAAAACCATTTTCAAACTTTTGTTGATGAGTCAAAAATGAATGAAAAGGTGGCAAGTGGAACTTTTCTCCCACCCCTTAATATTGCAATGGGTGAGAGAATATATGATAATGTGTCTATAATGTTTGCAGAGTTAAATGCCATAATTTTCAGGTGTTTTCATATCAGTTCTCTAATTCAAGTGGCTCAGTTCCCTCTTCTCCTCTTTGTAGGCATTGTAATTTAAAAAATAGAATAATTAATCATTGTCTATCTGAATGTAATATGCTGATGTCTGCACAGTGTATCCTGCAATGTAAACTGTTAAAGTGCTTCAAACACCATAAAATCTCACTATCAGCTATCTGATAGTGATATGATCTGATATGAGTCTATCTGAGTATGCACACAGAGCTCAGAACTCAATATTTGTCTTCTTATGAATCAACTCCTAGAATCAAAAGATTTACTGAAAGAGATCTGACCAGATTCAAGATAAATAAGAAGCAACCAATTCAGTAGCTCTGTTCATCTCATGGAGTGAATCAAAAGGAAAACAGCTGAATAGTTTTGACTGAAAAGCCTGTGTTTGCTGAAACAGAAGAAGAATAACCTAATTAAAAGACAGGTCAAAACCTCAAGTACCTTAAGCAATAATATTTTGCCTAATAACCCCTTAATAAGTTTCAATCTTATAAATAAAGGTGAAAATGAAAGTAACTCTGGAAAGAGTCAATGCACTTTGGCTAGATTACCAAATGAAAACATTATTTCAATTTATAATACACAAAAATGTTTCAATGACTTGTACTTAGTTACAACCTTTGACTACTTATAGAGTCTATTTTATTTTGACCTTTAAAACTAACTCAAACCTTGGTCACGAGTAAGATTTTTAAACAAAAACCCTGTTTTTTTGCTAGTCCCCTTCACAAGATTAATTTAGACTTTTTTCTGTAGGCTATAGCATTTGTTTGTTTTTTTTTTTTCATGTTTTATTTAAGCTAGTTTTCTGTTGTTTTTTTTTTATATTGATATATGTGTATTTCCCCTGTTGATTAAGGCTTCAAAATGTGAAGACAAATATTTTTTTTTTTTTATTAGACCTATTATAGTTTTGTTTCATTTTGTTCACTGTCTTATTTAAAACACTATAGACAAGCCCATTTTTCTATATTTTCATTTGTTTAATTTTGTAAATGAAAAGGCATTGTGATTTAAGAAATTATTTAAAGGAAATACTAATCTAAATTACTTAAAAATGTGAATAATAATTATAGAAACCATGATAATCTGAGCAATACAAATATGCTGCCTATTATGGATCTTCAGGTAAATATTGAGCAGTCAAATTCCTTCCTATAAATAAAGTGGACTCTTTAATGCTCGTTTTGAATATATTAATTGTTTTTCTTATGAATTCAATTTTAAGCCCTTTATAGACCCTCAAAGATGATACCGTTTTCTCTTAGTCTAATTGAGATACAGATTATATACCTCTGTTTGAGTCAATGTTCTTAAAATTGGCTTATCTATATATTCAATTGACAGTTACAAAATTATAATTCAAGAAACATTTATGAGCTACATTTTTGGGTAAGGTCAGATTACAGTTGAATTTGCAACAAAATGATCATTAGCCTATATTCAAAAAGAGCTTAAAAAGCATCAAGTGGTATATTCACATTATTTGTGGTTCAGAAATGTAGACTGTTCAATATTCACCAAATTTCATTGTTTTATAATTTTTTTTTTTTTTTTTAATTTGATTTCTAACATAGCCTGTCCAAAGGCTGTGTGTGGGACCCTCAGGGAGGATGGGTGTTGATTGTTAAAAATTTTACTTTAAACATAAAAAACAGCATACAATAAGCAAAATAAAATTCCTCTCTTTTTGTTATAGCATGCCTCCTTCTACAGAGCAACTATTCCAGTAGTGGCAGAGGAAGGGGGCAAATTATAGCCTACCACAGGAATGAAGAAATATAAGATAAAAGGAATTTAATGCCAGACGTCAGAAAAACTGGGGGTTGGCAGCTGACCTCACCCCCTGTCCAGGCCTAGAACCACCACCGCACTATTCTAAATATTTACCAGTTGATCCAGAAAACCATAAATTTACCTAGAATTAAAGACTTCAAAAAATTAGTGATTTTTCGCCTATAGCCTAGGCCCATGGAGCATTTATTTACAAAGCCAAATTAAGTTAATCACCTCTTTTAAAATTTGTTCCAGTTCCAGTTCCAAAAATTGTAGGGAGGTATATGGACTAACAACAAGTCCTTTCACCTCTTTGACTTCTTCTTCAGAAAAACTAGCTACTGGAAGCGCTATTCTCCTCCAGTCTGCAAACAATGGATATATATGATTATGAACAATAATACACTGTTATTGATTGTGGGAAGTGCGAGCACCTGAGCTACCTGTCCCCAGCAGTTTAAGGCACTAGGCCGGCCGGTACCAATACGGCTCTTCCTACTCATTCCCGCTCTCTTCTGCACAATCAAAAACTATGGATAAATCGCCTCCCATTAAAAATTGACTTCTTCAAGCTTTAATCCTTATTAAACAATATTTCTCTTCTTTAAGGTATCAATTGCTGCCTTAAATATCTTACGATCAATTTCCCATGGCAGGTTAGAATCCAGGATAGCGGTATAAGTATTTGGAATCTTAGCCAAGGAGCAGAAACGCTTAAGAGCAACAGTCTCCTCACTCTGAGCCTGGCAATCAAATAAAATATGCTGGATTGTTTCCTCTGTTGAAAAGCAGATTCGGCATAAAGGGGAATGATGTAGCTTCCAATTAAATAACAAGCTATTTAGAAGTAGGGCACCTGATTTCAGCCGGTAATATAGCACTGTATTTAATCTTGTATGAAATGGAGATAACATTAATGTACTGTGATTAACTTTGGATCTTTGCCTGATAATATCTCGTGAATTGAGGCCAGAGGAAGGACTAGGAGATAACATGGAAGCCTTTGCTGCTAGAGAATCAGCCATATCATTATATTTTATACCTTTATGACTAGGAACATGTTGAAAATAAACTTCATTTTCCTTGATCCTTAGATTAAGAAGCTGTCTTCTAATATTATATAAATCTTTGTCATTAGCAATTCTATTAATATTTTGGATCAGTAGTAATGCTGATTTAGAGTCGGAGAGACAGAGTATATTTTCAGATTCAATGTTATAATTTATGAGAGCATCCAAGGCCAGGCGGATGGCACATAATTCAGCAGACAAGATAGAAGATCCCAATGGGAGAGGAGAATAAATATTCAAATTCAGGGATGGGATACATGCTCCTGCTCCAGCTCTTTCCCTCTGGACGGATCCATCAGTATATATTTTTCTATAGTTGGGGTAAGCCTTTGAGATGTGTTCAGCCAAAATAGTCTGGATCTCATAATTAGGAATCAAATCTTTACTAATAGAGATAAGTTCTACTTGACAGCTTGGAGGACTCATTTCCCATGGGGGGGACTCAGTAAAGGGATATGCATGAAGCGAATGTTGATTCCAGTTTGGGACCTCCAGTTGAAACTGATTCCATGATGAATGGGCATTGGGACAGGCTGACTTCTCAGCAAAGGTATGTGCATATACAGCATGCTTGGCTCCATAAGCCTGGATTTGCGAGAAATACTTTATCCTTAGACTAGATGCTCTTTCACTTAGGGACACCAATCCCGACAGTGTTCTTAACTTTGACAGAGGGGTATGCTTATGCACACCCAAAGCTATTCGAATAGCAGAATTTTGTAAAGATTCAAGGATTTTGAAAGAGGATGGGGGACGAGCTGAAAATATTTGAATCCCATATTCTATATTTGAACGAATATATAATTTGTAAAAATCCAAAATAATCTTTGGGTGACATCCCCACTTACTTCCAGCAAGTCTTTTTAGAATACAAAGTCTCTGAATAATCAGAGATTTCAAAGAATTAATATGTTCATGCCACTGCATTTTAGAATCCATTAATAAACCAAGTAACTTCACTGAATTGCAATATGGGATCTCCCTTGAGAAAATTGTCAGTGGATTAGGAGGGTCTAGAGTACCATTAGTAAATATAATGGCTTTAGTTTTACTGATTGATATTGGGAAGCCAAATGCTAAAGAGAATCTCTGGACTAGACTTATATCCTGTTGAATAAGGCTTTGAAGAAGGCTAATATCCCTTCCTGACTTCCAAATGATCAAATCATCTGCATAAAGGCCAAATGATGCATGAGATACTTGAAATTCAGAAACATACAAGTTGAATAGAAGAGGACTCAATATTGCACCTTGAGGAAGTCCTCTCGTAATGGGGCATTGCTCACTTCTAGACTGATTTACTTGAACGTAAAAATATCTATCAGTTAGAAAAGACTTTATAAAACTTATAAAAGGATACGGGAAGTCAAGATTTATTAGGATTTCCAATAATTTATTGTGGACTACATTTCCATAGGCATTCGACCAGTCAAACAGAACAGCCATTGTGACATGTCTTTTTTTGAGGGAGTTACAAACATCAATTTCTAGCCGGGTAATGTTATCTAAAGAGCTATGTCCTTTTCTGAAACCTGTTTGTTCACTAGGAAAGAGATTGTTGACTTCAGAAAACCACTCAATTCTTGATAAGACAAGCCTTTCCAGAACTTTACTAAAGGAAGGTAATACTGATATAGGACGGTAAGACTTGAGATCATTAGATGAATAAGAAGGTTTTAAAGCTGGGAATACCTGAGCAATCTTCCAGGCATTTGGCAACTTTTGACTTGACCAAATAAGATTATAAAGACTTAAGAGGGCTGTATGAAACACCTTTGTGGACTCAAGAATCCACTTCATACAAATACCATCATAACCTGGGGAAGACTTGATGTTAAGAGAATTAAGTGCTACACAAAATTCATCTTGGGAAAAAGGTTTCATCAGATTACCCTTATAAGAACAGGTAAGAGGGAGATTACAAAAAGGAGGTCGGCTGGGATGAAAATCTGAGCAATCGTTTTTAAAAACATTGGTAAACAGATCTGCCTTCTTTTTATCTGATACAATTGGATATCCATCCTGAATGATATCATATCTACGGTCATCATTAGGCTGCTTTCCACTATTTAGTTGGCTAATGAAATTATGGACCTTTGAAATTGGGGTTCTAAAACTGATACTTGAGCTGAAATTCAGCCATGTACTCTGTTTAGCTCTCCTACAAATTAGTTTCACCTTAGCACATGACTGCTTATAAAAGATTGCTGTTGACTGAGATGGGTGCTTTTGAAACCTTTTACGAGCCTTTCTTTTTGCCAGAACTGCAACCCTACACTCATCATTCCACCAATTCTTGGGTCTTTTGGAGCCATTGTAAAAACGTACCCTAGTCATTGGAATTGCCGATTTAGCTGACTCCAGCAGGATTGATCTCAAATTAGACTCAATGGCATTAATATCATAATTAGGAGAAACAAAGGAAAAATCTACTTCATTTAATATCTCACGAAAAAGGGACCAATTTCCTTTGGAGTTGATAAATGTAGGGACGTAGGGTTTGGGAGTGTAGCATAAATCTTGAAATGATGTAAGAATTGCACAATGATCAGATTGAAGAGACGACACCTTTACCATCTGAACTAAATCATAATATGAAGAAGGACCTAGAAGCAAATCTATAGTTGAGAAAGAGTTAGAAGAAATATTATACCTGGTCTGAAAGTCAAATGGAGTGAAAATCAAGGTGTCAGGAAAATTGGACAATATGTACTCTATTCCTCTTCCTGCTTTGTTGCTACCTGCTGATTGTTCCCAGAGAGGACTGTGGGCATTAAAATCACCAAAAATAAAGGTATTATTACCTGATAATTCTGTTTCCAAGATACTTTGGATGTCCTTACTCCCACATGGATTATAAAAGGATTTTATGGCAAGATGGTTACCATTAGCTAAGGTAATTAATATGCCTACAACATCTATTTCATCCCTGTAGATAGTTAAGGGTTGAGGGGAGTGTTGGATTGAAACATGAACAAAAATTGCCACACCCCCTCCCTTTCTGTTAGTTGATCTATCCTTCCTGTAGCACTTGTACCCAGGCATTTTGATTTTCTTATACTGATGAAGATTAGTCTCTTGTAGACAAATAATTCCAATTCTCTTATCATTTGCACATTGGATAAGATCAGCAAGTTTATTTGAATTTAAAGAGACGCAATTCCATTGTAGGATCTGCAGCTTAGTTAACATAGGAAGGGTTGAATAGATGACCTGCATGATATTTTGTGAGAATGGATGATAATTCTGTTCCTATTTCATTGAAAATAGAATTGGAAAAGTAGTATTCTGCAATTTCTTTTGTAATACTGGCTTTTTTATCTTTAGCCATATTTGATTGTAATATTAGGTCCACTGATGCAACATATTTAATTAAATTAGTAATATGAGGTCCAACTCTATCTTGCATAGTTATGGCTTGAGTAGAAATATTAGGAAAAGCTGCCACTCTTTCAGACCAAGATTTAGGCTTAGTTTTAGGATTGTTGAGGGATGGACTAGCTTCAGCCACCTTGGGATGCTCCTTAGCCAATGGAGGGTAAGAAGTCTCAGTAGGAGGTATGAGTGCCTGATTTGGGTGGTTCTTGTGGACCTGTAGCCAGGGTTTTTGAGGAAGGGCTAAATTCCCTTCTTTGGCCTCATTAACTCTTGGACCTGATGGTACTTTGGACCGCTTGGCCAGCTCCATTGCAGCTATTGGGAAAGGAACATTTTCTTGAAGAGCAATCTTTAAAACTTTAGCTCGTTGAACATATTTAGGACATGAATTGTGATCTGCTGATTGATGTCTACCATCACAGTTTGTACATTTAGGCACTTCAGTGCATCTACTTTCTGTAGACAAGGAGTGATTACCAAGGCAATTAGGGCACCCTGGCACAGAAGAAGAACAATACCTAGATGAGTGACCAAGCTTAAAACATTTTGAGCATTGAAGAGGTTTTTCTTGGTATATTTTATGAGCTTTTTGCTGACCAAAAAGGAATACTGAGTCGAATTGGGAACTAGCAGGTAAGATAAAGAGAACACTCTTACTACTTCTTGTTCCCTTAGAATCTAGTTTGCCCATACGATGAACATCCAGAACCTCCAGCATTTCCCCCTTATTGTTCATAAGGCCATCTTTCAAGTCGTCATTTGACAGTTCCAATGGTATGTTGTACAATACTATTTTCTGAGAATTTTTCAGGGTTGGTTTCCACCATTCAGGTGTAACAGGAATATTGCCAATTTTATTCAGGCTAAGGGCTTTGTAGGCTTCATTTCTGTCAAGAAACATAACCATTAATGAACCATCTCTGTTCACATTCACAGTGAAGCTGCATCTAAAAGTTTTGAAAAGATTCATTCTAATGTTAGTAATATTTTTGATAGAGAAAGATTGATCTTTTACTGTTGGAGTAAATAGGATAATGGATTTGTCCTTTATCTCCACAGCTGGATTTGGGTTTGAGAGTCCCATTATTTCAGGAGGACTCATAGAAGGTTTTTTTCGTTTCTGTTTTCTGCCTACTGTCTGAAAATCCTCATTTAGCAGGTTGTCAGTTTCAGAGATTGGTGGCTCAGTGACAGTAATCATGGTTTCATTCAGGCTATCATCATTGGATATTGGAGATACAACAATAGGAATATCAGCTTCTGATAACCAATTAGATGTTTGGCCCCCTTCCCTGAGGGGGCTAGAAGTGTTAGGAAACATTGGGTTCAGGAAAGGGAAATTCCAGAAACTCTAACCACGCAATAGATTTATATGAAAAGGCAAAATAATACTTCACACACAAAAGGAGTAGCAAGAGCTTTACTTCCTTTCACTCAGAAAATAAATGAAATCAATAATATAAATTTTTCATCAATTGATTTCTTCTTTTCTTCACCCCCCCAGTTTAATTATTCTCTATTCAAGTAAGTAGAACCGAAAAACGAATCTGGGCCATCCCATCCAGTGTTTTTGCTAAGCATGGTTCAAAAACAAGTAGGAAGGAAAAAAGTAAAAAAGTAAGTGGAGCTGAAGTAAAAATAGTTTCAAATCATTAGACATAACTTTATTTTGGGTTAGGGAGTTTCATAGACCAACTACATAATTCGAAAAAATGTTTTTTGCAGCCTGGTATTAAAGCGTTAAACTTCAGGGGGTCATTTACGGAACAGGCTCAGGATGTAATCATGATCTCAAAATCACTGTGTACATTTTAAATGCATCTCCTCGCTTACGTCTTTATTTGAGAGATGGTCTTTTGAGTGTTTGAAGTTGGATAGAATATGAAAACTTTTGAAAACCCCTTATACATTGGATTTCTCGCTGCTGTACAAATTTTAGAACTGATTGGTCAAACATATCAATTGTAGTGGCAATGTAAATCCCAAATTCCTAGTCAAAATTGGCCTAAGGGTCATGAATTGAGTTGACTTTTCTGGAGTAGTCTTCACAAAAGAAAATTGTGCTCCTTGTGGTCGAAGATGCATCATTAATACGAATTTATAACAGTTTTGGGCCCAAAACTTTGCCTTTGGGTACCCTGCACTATACTTCCACCGATTCTGACAGCAAAATGTATCTGCAATCCCAAAATACTTTTAACACCTGTTTTCTGTTGAGAATAAATGGAATCACCCAATTTATAACTCCTTCTTGAAGGTCTATTGCGTGGAGCTTAGAATCTAAATCTAAAAGCATCATATCGACTGAAAATCCCAATACCATAAGTTTCGGCACGTTTTCATAGGCATCTATGAGTTTTGCAGCAACTGATCAACTGAGACTGGAGCCACAATAGCTTGTTCGTTTTTGGATGTTCTACAATAGCAGTATTTGTTATTCCTTCAAGAAGTTTCCCCACTCCTGAGGTGCGACTAATTGTTCGATAATTTTTGCCCTCATCTCTGCCTCTCCCCTTGTCAACATGTGTAGTTTAAACATCCTTCCTATTGTGTAGGGCAGATTTTGTACTTATGTATTATTTGAATAGTAGGGGAAAAGCATCATATTATACCGCATGCATCTCCTTTAATAGGTGGGGATACTTCATCTGGTCCATATGATTTATTTGCGTTAATCTTCTTTAGTCGATTCTCTACCCCTATTTTAGACGGAATAATTTTTATTATTTCATGCTGTGGGGGATCTGTAAGTGGGGCATTATCTGAAACTCTAATTACTGAAAGAATTTGCTTTTTTAGTGATTTTGGTAATAGCCTGGTATTGTTTTTATTCTTTGTTTACAACTTGCAGCATTTCTTTTTTTCGTTCCTAGCCTTTTTAATTTGTTGGGTAATATAGAAAAGTTAGTTTTCGTATTTTGTATTTTGTATTTTATAAAAGACATATAAAAGACTTAGTTATATATGATTATTTCACTGTCAATCAAAGACCAATCACACTGTATCAGTTCCTGACGAATCAGATTGTACACAATCTAGATAGGTTTTTTGAATTCTGTTCTTTGAAGATATAGTGTAAAATTACAACTAATCCCAGTGTGGTCCGTAGCTTCAAATGCCTTCTCATCTCCATCGTGTTCGAGTTTTGCAGAATAAAGCGCTTCGAGTGTTATGTGGTGTAGGTTTTAAAGACTCGGTACAAAAGAGGTATATAGAATGCAAAATCTTGCCTTTAGCAGGACTTATTATTTTTTATCGAAGCCTGTTTATATATAAATATTTTCAAAATTGTTTACCAATATGTTTTAAAAGTATGTTTGAATTAGGAAGTGATATTCATACACATTCTACGAGACAGTCCGATATAATTCGTCGTCCGCTTGCTATTACCCGTAGATCTCAATTTTCTATTCGGCATCTAGGACCCCATGCATGAAATTGTTTACCTACGACTTTGAGAAACATGGATAGTTTTTTTGAATTTTGGCGGGAATTAAAGTTATTTTGCCTTAATATTTATGGTTTTGATAGTTGAGTGGACCTCAAGTGGAGCCAAGATGTTGGTTTTGATTTTGGCGATACTGGTAAAGTGGTTTTAGTTTCTTTTTGTTTTATCTCTTTTGAAGTGTAAATCCGTTTCGATTGAAATGCAGGGTAATTAATTTTTTTCTTCTTCTTTCTTTCTTTTTTCTTTTCCTTTTCTTTTCTTTTTATTTTTTATTCTTTTTCGTATTGTTTTATTTGTATGTGTATTGGGGTTGTAAGCCCAAACAAGCTTTGCTTCGGGCCATTTGCTTGTTTTGTTTTGTTATTTATATTAATAAACCCATCTTTCTCTCTAAAAAAATGCCAGTATAATCTTATAAGACTCATGGTCTTTGGTAATATAAAATAAAACAGCGAAGGAGTCTGGCCATTTCTATATCTAGTCGAGAAGCTAACTGCCTGGTGCAAACGATGACCAAATAGGCACTCTGGGAGTATTGTATTAAAATAATTTAAGAGAGTCCAGATCTGTTGACCCATTGAACATTTAGAACATTAAAGTTATAATTAATAATCATATTTCTTTGTTGCTTCATTTTAATATCAGTTGATGTACAAATACCGAGTATGAAGGATTAAAGCCTGAAGGAATAGAGCTTCTGCATATGCAACCGATCTCGAATGACTTACACGGTAGGAGGAAAGACCTCCACACTTGATCACATATGGCTCATAATCTAAGTTAATATCTTTGCTTTCAACCTTCAAAAAGCTCCAGATATACACGGATATTCCTCTTCCTAATTATTCACATAAGTAGGTGACCAGGGTACATTCATGTTTCTGGATCTGGGCATCCCCAAGAGGGGTATTTTGCCATTCAGTTTGAACTTCACAGACAGAATAAACGTCTTTTTTCATTCGTGACAAAAAGTCTTATCTCATGGAGCTTTGATGTTAAACAATCTACATTACTGAAGAAGACTTTCAAGCCATTTTTCAGCCAAGGCGTGCAATTTTATATCGGGCTGTGTGTGTTTCCTTAGAAGCGTACACAGTGTTCCGTTACGTTCTGTTAATTTTATACTGTTGTTTTTGAAAATACTCATGAAAATAGCCTGCTCGAAAACGAAACAGCTTACTGATTTTGCACCGTAAAAACGTTTACTTGAATCATCAATTTTAATTATCTTAACACAGGAAGATACAGAGTTATTTAAGCTGCTTATATTTTTGAGAGTCTTTTAGTTTGTATCTATTGCAGATGGCGCTGTGGAGGGCTTTGCGCTTTTTGGAACAATTGTGTTACCTCGAATGACTATGGTTTTCGTCATCATTAGTTCGTTGCACATGAATTACTCCTTACAGCTTTGCTCTTTTGATATGGCAAATCTTCGAAACTTGATTTCTAGACTGAAAACCAGCGCACATCTATATATATATATACATAAATAAGTTATATAAGGCTTTGTATATGACGTCATTATAAGATGACATTACAGACCGGGACACAAATGACGCGGGATACAGGGAATATAAATGACGACCGGGAAACAAATGGCAACCAGGACACCGGGACACAGGGAATATAAATGACGACAGGGACACAACTACAACGGGGACGCCGGGGGCACAGGGAGAATATGTAAATGACGACGGGGACATAGGAAATATTCGATTAGCACTCACCATCGACAAACATCATGGGCAATCATTAGAAAAATGCGGTATAGATTTGAATACGGATTGTTCTTCCAATGGACAATTATATGTTGCATGTTCAAGAGTCGGTAAACCTGACAATCTATTACACAACTAAAATGGCGCGTAACCAATACGGCGCGCCACGCCAACAGCTAGTATATAATAAAAAGGAGCAGATAGGATAAATACTATTAGAAATTTTGAAGCTTGACAAGATTCTTTTCGGATATATGACCTTTGGATTTTGAACAAGCGCAAGGACATAGTATAGTAAAATGAAAAGGAAAACTAGCTAAGCTTCATGAGATGAATAAAATGTGATAGGCAAAGATTCCAAAGGTCTAAATATAACGCCTTTAAGAAGATTTTACTTAAGGTGCTTCAAACGTTTTTGAGCAAATCATGAAAGGACCAAGTAGTTTCTCCCTCTCCTTTTTTTAGAACACACTTCGTCTAGAGAGTAGTATATAATATAAAATTGGCTTGATGCGTTGAAAAGGCTAAAAAGACCTCCAATTGCAACACCTGAAAACGTAAAGAAAAGATAAGAATAGTAAAAGAGTTCAGATATTTCTGCTTGTACACCCAAAGGCTCTGCAATGAAATAATTCTAGCAAGGCCAATGCTTATTTAAGCTTACTTTTTTCTTCACATCCTCAGATATCGAAACTGAGCGCTTAGTAGTCTTTAAAAATATATCAAAAGCTATAAACATTGTTTAATTTTACAAATAAAACTTTTTATTGTCTCTTAGACAGCTGCAAGCCTGGAATCTATAAGTAGCGGCTTATTTAATGCTTAGCTAAGAGGCCACAGACACAGCCACAACCACAGACACGGCCATAACTCTTTTCCTTGATATTCATCTTGTCATTTTATACCTAAAAACGGTAATAATACAAACCTTAGAGGTTGAAATGGCCATATTTAAAAAACACGTGAAGCGAGCTTACATTTGCATGCCGGGTGGAAAGGCAATTTTAAAACAGGTGCCTTAAGTTTCAATTTCTTTTTAATTTTTAATAGAAAAGGTTAAGTCAAACACTGGTCAAGGGATGATACACCACGAGCTGCAGGTACAGCCTTTTATGATGTCTTTAAGCAGACCGCCGTCTGAAAGTTCTAGGCACCCCTGTTTCGTTGTTATTACTTGACAAGAGAGAAATATAACTTGTTTATTATGATCTTTCTAAACATAAACATGGATAGATAACACTGCAAATCCTTGTCTTTGGGACATTTTCTTCCCTTGCCTGATTTCTTAGAATCAACATTTATGCGCTATCCACTTGTAAAGACTATCAAAAACAGCTTGCTTCTGATCGAATTATGAACCAATACCATATTCTTAGTAAACTGCGTATTGACAGCATTTTGGGATTTCATGCACGATGAATTGAAGATTGATAATATCTTAGTGGCGTCCAGAAGTTTTTAAGCCGATTGTAAGTAATCCACCAGATCAAAAATGCTTTAAATTTTAAGTTAAGTTTAGGCTATTAATGCTTCTAATCTTATTAAAATCGCTGCTTCTGGAGTTCTTGATTGATGTAAAATATCTTTTGGAAAACTTTACGGGTCTCTTTGCTTTGTCTAATCAGCAATTTTGTTTCAGTGTTTCTCTTGTATCATTAGTAATAGTTTTAGCACAAAAATAATTATTGAGCTTAAGATGCTAATAGCCTATGATGAAAATCAAAGATAATCGGGAAACAAAAACAAAATTCCAAGATATAGTTGTTAGAATTTCTGACTTGAAAATTTTTATCAAGGAAAATGAGCTTGTAGAGAAAAATTTAAAGTAAGTAGAATTTTCAGTAAGTATAAATTCTTGTTAACATTATTTTTTTTTCAACCCATGTACCCGTAAATTTGACCAACGCTGAAGAAACCAAGAAACGGAAAAACAAATGGAAATTATACAATTTGTGCTATATATTTCCAACCACTTTTCGTGTTAAGATTCCAGAAATAAATCCATAAGTTTTCTGGGCTGCCTTAAGGAAATGTAAGGATGCCAAATGGAAAGAAAAACACAACCATCCTTTTGATTTCATGCTGACATTGCGTCGTCTACGACAATTCTTAGCAGCTACAGAGAGGCAGCTTGCGCTATTTGGTAACATCCAGAACAAATTGAAGAACCGTTTTCTGATGCAAACAACTACGATAGCTCTTTAATCCCAAAGGGCCCAGATGGTCCGTTAACTGGAAAAAATACTACACATTAATTATTTGCAGGCTACTGAACTAGGCCTAGATAAAAATGAATAAGAAATACTGCCCACACAAAAGTTCACACGAAGATAGTCAATCTTCACGACACCAAACATCGACAACAAATCACACTTTGTCAGTGACTTCAAGAGCCAACGCCAAATCATTAAAAAATATTAATAATAAGAATAAAACAAAAAACACTTCATCAAATATCCAATTTTAACTACAATATTTATAAATTTTTAAAATCAATTATTCTTTCCCAACAAGATGAGCCTTAAGCTCCCAAGTAGTCTTTTCACTGTTCAATGGTATTTATGAGTTTTGTGCTTTTACACTAAGTTCTTTCTGTGTGGATGTTTAAATGATTTTTTTTATTATGTTTGAAGTTAGCTGGTGGTTTTGAACGAAGTTTACAAAGACTTTTGGTTAATACAAGTAGTAAAAAACAACCTCTAGTTTCTGAAATTTCAAGATGAAGATACCATAAACAAACTATGGATACACTCTGACTAAAAATGACATGTACTTGATGGTTAGAAGACCCATCAACGGAACGGGAAGTTGGCATTCTTGTAAGTGAAGCAGCTGCGGCAAAATATTTGAAATTGAGCTTTGTGCTGGGTAGATGACTGAATTTAATGCTAAATGTTCCAAATTTTGCTCAGACACAGAAGCAGATTTGTAAGTGCACGCCTCTTCTTTTATTATAACTAGACACATGCCACAATTTTTTGTGTTTATAATTTTATTTATTGTCTTTTAGAATTACAACTATAATTTTACCCAGTTTGGCTCAATCACAATTTATGAGGTTTCAAAGATCTCCAAATACGTTTCCTAAATTTAGAAAAACCATTTGATATTGCTTAAAATTCAGAAGAATTCCAGTTTAGCTACTTTTTGCTATCTTGGAGAGGGGACATGTTAGGAAAAATGAAACTTTCAGTGATGAATCCAGGGCCAAAAAATGCTCCTTAAAGGTATTGCCAAGCATTTATGATAACCCTCTTTTGGTTTCTAAGTCTTATAAATTGGCCTACTTGACAGGTCTATACCTAGCCTATTGGAATTTTGACAAAACATTGTTTTATCTTAATTTTCAGTTAGCCTCTTAGTTTCTTTTCATCTGGTTTAATTCTAAAAATGTGAGGTAAATGCTTAGTTTTGTTCCAAGTTCTCTAAACTGGAAACTATGCTGTACAGTTTCCTGTTTAGAATACTTAGAAATGCCAATTCTAGAAGCACATCAATTTCTGGTTGACCCTCATCCTCCATGGGGCAAAATATAAATACATAAAGTGAGCTTGCTTATAGGTAACATGGTAAAATTCTAGTTGACTGACTTCTGGCTAAAGGGTTAGGTTAGGAAAATGAAACTTTCAAGGATGGGTCTAAAGGCTTAAGTATATCTTGGGAAGGTGTTTTGAAGTACCCAAATCCGATCCTTCTCCCTCAAGAGGGCCATGAAATTTGCCTACATGACAGGTCTATACCTATTAAAATTTGACAAAACAACATCTTACCTTAGTTTTTAGTTAACAGTTGCTTTTTCTCTGCCTTTAGCACTGAAAATGCAATGGTAAAATTCTAGTTAATTGACTTCTTGCTATCTCAGAAAGGGTTTAGGCTAGGAAAAATGAAACTTTCAGGGATGAATCTACAGACTAAAGTATGTCCTGGGAAGGTATTTTGAAGCAACTACCTCCACTCCTTCTCCCTCTAGAGGGTCTTGACTTTTGATGACCTTTAAAAATATGTGTGTTAAAAAAATGAAACCTTGCAAAATAGATCTTCTGCTTAATTGAAGTACAACAAAATAGTTTTCAGCTTCATAACTTAGCTCAATTCCATTTCATAAGGTATTAAAGATATGCAAATACATTTCCTAAGTTTTGAAAACAAAACATTGATATGGCTCAAAATTCTACTGAAATAACAGGAATTGCATTTTCAGAACTAAAGGCAGAGAAAAAGCAACTAGTAACTGAAAATTAAGGTAAAATGATGTTTTGTCAAAATTTCAGTAGGCATAGACCTGTCATGTAGGCAAATTTCAGGGCCCTCTGGAGAGAGAAGGAGTGGAGGCAGGTACTTTAAAATGTCTTCCCAGGACATACTTTAGCCTGTAGACCCATCCCTGAAAGTTTCATTTTCCTAACCTAAACCCTTTCCAAGATAGCAAGAAGTCAATTAACAAGAATTTTACCAATGCAATTCCTGCTATTTGAGTAGAATTCTGAGCCATATCAATGTTTTTTTTTCTTCAAAATTTAGACAATTTATTTACATATCTTTAAATCATCATAAATTGGGATTAAGCAAAGTTGTGAAGCTGGAAACAATTTTGTTATACTTCATTCAAGCAGAAGATCTATTTTGCAAGGTTTCACTTTTATAGCACACATATTTTTAAAGGTCATCAAAAGTCAGGGCCCTCTAGAGGGAGAAGGAGTAGAGATGGATATTTTGAAATACCTTCCTGGTATTTTGCCTTTTGACTCATCCCTGAAAGTTTCTTTTCCTAACCTAACCCCTTTCCAAGATAGCCAAAAGTCAATCAACTAGAATTTTACTGGTAACACTATCTATATAGCAAAGCATATTAGTCCATGGGCAGCAGGGCAAGGTCTGTATTCTATGTTTATTTAATAAACCTTGTTTGAGGGTTTTTTTTACTCTTTGTTAAATAAATATAGAATGCAGACCTTGCCCCCACTGCCAGCAGGGCTCATGGACTAAGATGCTTTGCTCTATAGGTAATGTTACCTGTGAGCAAGCCCACTTTACACATTTTTAATCTTGTCGGAGATGGATTTTAGAAAGCTAAAAAATGGATGTGCTTCTCTAATAATGACAAAGAACCAATATGTAGTCATCAGAATCTTGCTATATGCCATAATACACACTTTAGAGCACTTGGAACAAAACTAAACATTTACCAAATGCTATTTCTATTATTTGAGTAGAATTTTAAGCTATATTAATGGATTTTGCCAAAATTTAGGAAATGTATTTGTGAATCTTTGAAACCTCACAGATTAGGATTAAGCAAAGTTGTGAAGCTGAAAACAGTTTCATAACACAAAGAATTTTTAAGGTCATCAAATGTCAAGGCCCTCTAGAGGGAGAAGGAGTAGAGGTAGGTACTTCAAAATACATTCCCAGGATATACTTTACTCTGAAGACCCATCCCCGAAAGTTTCTTTTTCCCAGCATAACCCCTTTCCATGATAGCAAAAAGTAGCTAAACTAGAATTCTACCAGAATATGCCTACTTGACAGGTACCTATTGCAATTTTGCAAAACAACATTTCACACCAATTTCCAATTATTAGTTCCTTTTCACTAGTTTTAGTTTTGAAGACATAATTCCTGTTATTTGAGTAGAATTCTAGGTAAAATTATAGTTTAGCTACTTTTTGCTATCTTGGAAAGGGGGTAGGTTAGGTAAATGAAACTTTCAGGGATAGTTCTACAGACTAAAGTTTGTCCCTGGAAGATAGTTTGAAGGACCTGCCTCCACTCCTCCCTCTAGATGGCGGTGACCTTTGATGACCTTTAAAAATTTCCTGCTTAAATGAAGTACAAGAGTAATAACAATAACAAATCCATGTGGCTGCATAACTCTGAACCCTGGATATATATGTATTAAACTGTGAGATAAAACTGTTTTTCTTTTTTTTTTGCATTTTCCCTGGTCTTGTGTTACCCTAGGTGTTGATTTAAGGGACCTACCTCAGTGCTGTGATTGATATATTTAGACTTTTGGTTTGCTTTTTGATTTGCAAGGAACTCCTCATTTCTCTTCTCCCACAACTGTATTAAGTGGCGTGCCCCAGGGCACTATTCTTGGACCAACACTTTTCAACTTCTATATTAACGAATTACCCACCCTTCTTTCAAATCTTATTTGCCTTTACACTGATGACTCAAAACTAGTTGGAAAAGCGGCTACTCCCTCTGACCAGCAACCAATTCAAACAGATCTTGATAGTCTAGAAAGATGGGCTAACATGTGGCTTCTGACTTTCAATGTTGACAAATGCCATGTAATTCATTTTGGCAAAAATAACAAGCATCATAAGTATTTCCTTCAAGACAACTTCCTTTCTGCTGTTTCTGATGAAAGAGATCTTGGGGTTATTGTAGATCACCAATTAAAGTTTAGCAGCCATGCTAAGTCTGTTTCATCTTCTGCAAATAAAACCCTCAGTATCATAAAAAGAACCATCTCCAGCTGACACCCTAGAGTTCTTATTGAAGTTATACAAGGTGCTTGTACGTCCACGCCTGGAGGTTGGAATGTCATTGGCAGCCGCTTTCTTCAAAAAAGATAGGAAGTTGCTTGAGGATGTCCAGTGTCGTGCCACTAAGATGGTTACCAACATGAATAAACTTCCATACGAAGAAAGACTACGTCGTTTGAAGCTGCCAACGCTGACATACCAACGGAAAAGGGGTGACATTATTTTAACCAAAAAAATCCTCTCTAAAAATACGCTTCCCGGTCTCTTTGCACAGCCCTTGCATTCTGGTACTAGAGGACATTCTTTGAAGCTCTCCATGCAGCGTTCCACGAGTAGACATAGAAGCCACTTCTTCAGCCAAAGAATCATCAATATGTGGAACCAGCTCTCTGAAGAAACAGTTTCTGCTACTTCAATTGACATGTTCAAGTCCCACCTTGATAGGGAATGGCTCTGCCAGGAGTTCCTTTACAATTGGGAAGCTGCAGAGTCCTTTACAAGAGTCTAATCTAGCAGCCACAATCTACACCAAACGAATTCTTTTTTTTTTCTCATGGAGCATCACAAGGATGGATAATCCTTATATCGCTCCAAGCTGCAATTTAAGGTAATTTAAGGTAAGAAAACTGATTTCAGGTTCACAACTTTGTTCAATCCCAAATATATGAGGTTTCAAAGATCTTCAAACACATTTCCTAAATTTAGAAAAGTTTACAATGCTTCTTTTGGTCAATTGTACAAGTAGTAAAAATAGTCTCTAGTTTCTGAGATTTCAAGATGAACATATCATAAATAAAACTCGATATTTTTTACAGGAAAAAATATCAAGGAAAATGAAAGTTAGTGACATCCTGGATGAGAAGGAAGATTTACTTTGTGAAGAAGAAGTAGTAACACTAGGCTGCTAAACTAAGTAAAAAATAAAAGGCTCTAGGTACTGATAATGTGGTCAATGAGTTTCTTAGGTATGGTAGCTATGAGGTTAGAAATAAGTTACTGAAGATAATTACCTTAAATTGCACCTTCTATCAACTATGGTTGAAGAACCTGCAGATGTTCCCTGGTAATGTTGACTCAATATTCATGTCACAGTTCATGAGTAGGTCATCCCTATTTATTTATATACAGGACAATTTGGTTTCATTGTTGGGTTTTACTAGATGTATTGCCAGCTGGGCATGTTTGAAGGCTAAAAGGGGCAGGTGGCACCTAATAGACCCTGCTGGGTGATACTGGTTTGTCTCAATGCATCTTCAATGACTTGCTGCTCTAACCATGATCAACACCAATCTTGAAGCTGTCAACTGATCTGGCTGACACATTAGATTTAATGAGTGAATCCCAAAGTGGAACAACAAAATTGGTGAAGAAGTTGAACTTCTCATGCTTTCTGCTAAATTTTTGATGTAGTTTTATAGGATTTCCTTGTGTTCCGGTGTATTCACTGTGAACAAAAACAGGCTTAATAGTGTCACTGGTAATCATCTTAAATGTAAGGATGACATCTCCTCTCTTTCTGCTGTATTTTAGGGTAGGTATGTCAAGCTTCTCGAGTTGTTGCTCATAGGAGATTTGTTGTTTGGCAAAAGGGGCCTTGGTTGCTGTATGCTGGACCTTCTCAAGTATCTCCATGTTACACTTAAAGTGTGGGTTGGCCACCAACATGCCAAACTCAAGAGGGGGACAAAAAAAGGGCTGCATAAATCTTCTTGATACCTCTTGGTTGGCAACTTGTCACTGAACACTTGATTAAAATGAGGACCGTGTTTTCCTTACCTGCTTGGTTCTGACAGTGACTATGAAAATTAAGCTTATTGTTAGTGTTTAACCCAAGATCACGCTTTTCCTCTGCACTCTAAATGGGTATATTGGCACCTACAGAGTCAATCATGTGATAAACATGGCAAGGGGGGTTTGGAAAGAAATGCAGGATATTGCATTTGCATGGGTTGAACTTGAGTATCCAGGTTGTTGCCCACAGACAGAGGTTGTTGAAATCTTCTTGCAGAGAAGAGCAATTTTTTGTTGAGACTGCTGGATCAAAGAGTTCGGAATCATCTGCATACAGTTCCAAGCCACTCTTGACCACCTCAAGAGCATCATTTATGTAGAAGTTAAATAGTGTTGGGCCTAGTTTGGTCCCTTGGGGGACACCCCTCTTAACATGAACTGGTGTGGAATAGATGAGGCTCTCCTTTCATCATATACAGTAACAATCTGGATTCTATCAGGTAGGAAGCTGTGGATCCACTGGGCACTATCATTGTCTATCTGATCTGCTTGTAGTCTGATTATCAGGTAGCAGTAAGACATTTTATTAAAGGATTTAGCTTGATTCAGTAGGAACACATCCACTAGAAAATCCTGCTCCAGCAGATCAGTTATAGATTCATAAGCTATTATTAGATTAGATCAGTTATAGATTCATAAGCTATTATTAGATTTGTTTTCAATAGACATGCCTTTCCTTAAGCCATGCTGACCACCAAAAAGAAGATCATTCTTGGTCATATGCACTATGGTTGCATCATTTACTATCCTTTTGGTAAATTTGGTCGCAACAAAGGACATCCTAATGCATCAGTAGCTCTCAGACTGGGTTCTAGATCCTTTCTTGAATATTGAAGTAATTATGGCTGTCCGCCAATCTGCAGGTAGGGTACTAGTCTAAAGAGATAGCTTCAATAGCAAATAGAGCAGCTTGGCTACTACATCTGCAAGTTCTTTAAGGAGCCTGGGATGTATAATGTCAGGGTCTTTGGCTTTGTTGGGGTCCAGCTTAGCCTTTTCTCAATCCTTTCCATTGTGATGTAAACTTTTGGCATTGGGTTCTTGACAACCCTGAGGGCAGGGCATGGTGGCTTGTCAGGAAGGTCCACTGAGAAGTTGGATGCAAGTGTGTTGCTCAGTAAAATTTAAATGTCCTCCAGATCTTCCAGCTTTTTTCCTTCAGGGTTGAGCAGGAATAGAATAGTTTGTCTACTCTTATCTTTAGCAGTTATCTATCTCCAGAACCTCTTTGAGTTGTCTTTGATTTTCAATGCCAAGCTATCTCATAGTCAGCTATGAAGTGCCTAGTCAGTTGTCTCAGTTATTCCTTGCTTTTGCAAAACGATCCCAGTGTTGTGTGCATATGCATTTCTTATACTTTGAAAAAGCCTTCCTCTTGCAGTTCATAGCTCTTTTAATATGCTGGTTCAAGTGTGGCAGTGTTTTTGGTGCCTTCACAAATGAACTTGAAGTGCATATCCTCTCAGCTTGGAGCAGAGCGTTCTTAAAATTTTTTTTCCAGGCTAGCTCAATGTCTCCCTCAACAGTTACTTGATCCCATTCTACTGCCCATATTATCTCCCTGATTTTGCTGTAGTTGATGTAAGTTTGTTTAGTACAATTATATGTTTGTTGACTAAGCAGCAAGTCATGGCAGGCGTACATGTGGCCCCTTGCACCAATGGGAGGGAGGTACTCACTGTTCACTAACATTTTTGGGTTGTTAATGATTGTCAAATCTAGTTGGGATGGCGTTTGGTTATTCATATACTGGGTTGGTTGGTCTATTATCTGATGTAAGCTATTGCTATCAAAACATTCAGCAAATGGGCTACTGACTATAGAGCTTTGTTGATAACCCAAGCCCTGAACCCATTTGACATCCAGTAGATTTAGGTCTCCAAGAAGAATTAAGTCATGATTATCATGATTTGATGCTTGTTCAGACAACTGAATCAGAGCTTAATACGATGTAAGGGCATCTAGGGCTTCTATATATGCAATCTATCAGTAATTGTTTTCCATCAATATACTCACTAAAATACTCTCAACCCATGGAAAATAGCAACCAGTGGGTTGCTGGAGTTCTTAGGGGTCAATTCACAAAAACACAGTATATCATAATCTTCAGTGATGGCTGGCTGTTTCAGTTCTGGAAGCTTGTTTGTAACTATTAATGTTGCTACCCTGGTTTTTGATAACCCTGTTTTTTGGTGTCTGATTCTGCTTTCGCTTTTCTCTTTCTGCCTTTGTGTGATCAAAGTGAAACTGCATGTCCCCCTTCAGCTCTCTTGATTTAAACACAATTTCTCTTTTAACCTTGTAACTATCTGTGAGGAAAAGAACAGGCCTAGGGTAGTCACCTGGTTTTTGAGATGTGTTTCCAAGTCATTGTGGCTTCAGAACATTGACAGATGGTAGGTTAAATGAATTGGCAAGATGGTCCTGAAGAAACATTTGAATGTCAGCAGCCTCTTCACAAGATTCTGGTATTCCATATGCCTATGTCAATACCAGTTTTTCACACATTTTACAGCTTTGATTTATTACTAATTAATTTAAAATTTAATTTATTAATTTATTTGATGTTTTACGCTTTTTAATTTTATTTCAGGGAAGGAGTATATGAATTTTGTTTTAATCAGGCTTTAAGAGTTGGAGACTTTATCATTGATGTCATCATTCCTAACGGTAGCCACTCAGTTTTCATTTATAATCCAAAATCAACAAGGCCACCACTGGAAATCAGTTGATCAGAGAATTCAGTAATAGGAAAAGTATGACTAATGCTGGGGAGAGGTTTCAATAATAATGAAATGGTAGCTTCCACCTTAATGGGGTAAGTGGACTAGGAGGGCATAAGAAGTAGGCATATTTGTGGATATCAAGAATTGTACTTTCTTTAGTTGTGGGCATTTTTGGTATATCTTTTAAACTAAAGAAATTTAATTAAAGGACATTGGCAGCATGCAAAACCAATAGACTGACAGAAATACAGAAATTGCCATTGCTATATGTCACTTGTTAAATACCACGTGCCATAAAAACTGGTCAAAAACGGGGGAGGGGCAGAAATAAGTGAATAAACACAAAAAGGAGAACAAAATATAAAATATATAGGAACTAAAAGGGAAACTAAAATAAACAGGGGGGGGGGGAACAAGCAAATAAGTGCAATAGTTTAGGCAGCTCCACCAGCCAATAAGAAAAAGGAGAAACTAGTGGGATATTTTATTCATTTTATCTGTGATGAAGGGGACACAAATTTTTCATATCTGGTAGTTATGCAGCGAGTAAGGGACGAAATAGAGATAGGCTCAGAAACAGGTTGAGGCCGCCGTAATCTGGATGGGGAGTGACGTTTGAGGAAAATAGTTGCTGTCCAATGGTTTGTTATTGGCAAAACGGAGGCACAGCAAAACCCTCCTTCACTCAAGGCTTTCCAAACTACCTTTTTTATAGGAGCAGAAAGAATGACACCTTGCCTTCTTTGAAAATTATTTGCAAGGCTTTTTTTGGACTGATTCAATTTTTTCCGATTCTTCGCGAGAGATGACAGGGTGGCAAACTGGACAGGCATATTCGAGACGCTGGTGGACAAAAGACGTGTAAATCCTTAAGAGTGGAAAGAGGGACGCTAAATTTATTAGGAGGATAAGGAGAGTGATAGACACATTAGCTCTATGGATGATGTCTTTAATGTGAATATCCCACTTTAAGTTGGAAGAAATTGTAATGCCAAGTCGTTTAAATGAGGACAAAAATTCAAAAATTCATTTTCAAAATTAAATTTCAGAAAGGATAGGATTAAGAAAACATGATGAGGATTTGAGAAAACAAATCTTCATTATCATGGACTTAAAGGGGTTTACTGTCGTGTCTAAGTCCAAGGCCTCATCTCCAATTTCATTGAGGATAATCATAGGGTCGCTTACTAAGTTTTTGAAGCAAGTTTCAACCACCGTTAGGTCATCAACAAATTTCCGTCAGTCAGGATATTCCTTCGCAAGGCTGTTAATTGTGACTGAGAAAAGGAGGCGGGCCTAGAAGAGTACCTCGGGTATCCTATTGTGGACAGTGAGAGGATTTGGATAATGATTCTGGTGTTTGAGACAACCTGCAATCTATTTGTTAAGAAGGAGGCAACCAATTTCACCAGTAAGGGACCAATATTGAATCCGCTGACAAGTTTCTCAATTAAAATATTGTGGTTAACAAGGTCAAATGCTTTCTGAAGGTCAATGGAAACTAAATTTAGCCAGGAATTAGGCTTTTTCAGGCGTTTCCTGATGTGGTCAATAAGAGAAACGAGGTAGTGGGAAGTAGAAGTGGATTTTAGGTTCCTGAGATGTCTTGGGTCAGTAAGAGGTAGAATTTTCTCCTTTAGTCAATCTGCAAGAAATCCTTCATACAGTTTCGAGAAAATAGGAGTAAGAGTAATAGGACGAATGCCTTCAAAACCAGGCTTTCTGTTTTTATGGCACTTGATATTTACCAAGTGACATATAGCAATTGCAAATTCTTTTGGTCTGTCCTGCTTTTGCTAGTTTCGGCACTTCCAGATAAGCTAGGACAGTGAAATTTGGCAGGCGTATCGAGGACCAGACCATATTAAATTATAAATAGTTGTTTCCCCGATTCGATTATCTGGGGGGGATTGGGAGGACGGTTAATTTGGAAAAATTGGAAAAAAATGAGGTATTTTTAACTTACGAACGGGTAATCAGATCTGAATGAAATTTGACATTTAGAAGTATATCGTGTCTCAAAGCTCTTATTTTAAATCCCAACCGGATCCAGTGACATTGGGGGGAGTTGGAAGGGGAAACCTAAAATCTCGGAAAACGCTTAGAGTGGAGGGATCGGGATGAAACTTCGTGGGCAAAATAAGTCCTAGATACATGATTGACATAATCGAAATGGATCCGCTCTCTTTGGGGGGAGAGTTAATTCTGAAAAATCAGAAAAAATGAGGTATTTTTAACTTACGAAGGAGTTATTGGATCTTCATGAAATTTCATATTTAGAAGGACCGCGTAATTCAAATGTCTTACTTTAAACCCCAACCGGATCCAGTGCCATTGGGGGAGGTTGGGGGGAAATCTTGGAAAACGCTTGGAGTGGAGAGATCAGGATGAAACTTGGTGGGAAGAATAAGCAAAAGTCCAAGATACGTCACTGACATAGCCGGACCGAATCTGCTCTTTTTTTTTGGGGGGGGGGGGGGGGTAATTCGGAAAAATTAGAAAAATGAGGTATTTGTAACCTACAAACTGGTGATCAGATCTTAACGAAATTCGATATTTAGAAGGATCTTGTGCTTCAGAGCTCTTATTTGAAATCCCGACCAGATCTGGTGACATTGGGGGAAGTTGGAGAGGGAAACCAGAAATCTTGGAAAACATGAAAATTGAGGTATCTTTATCTTACTAATGGGTGATCGGATCTTAATGAAAATTGATATATAGAAAGATCTTGTGTCTCAGATGTTCCGTTTCCAATTCGAATCTGATCCGTGGACATAGAAGATTGGAGGGGGAAAACAGAAATCTTGGACACTGGAAATCTTGAAAAAATGCTTAGAGTGAAGAGATCGGGATGAAACTTGATTGGAAGAATAAGCACAATTTCTAGATACGTGATTGACATAATTGGAACAGGTCTGCTCTCTTTGTGGGAGTTGGGATAATTTCCAGTACTTTGGCGAGTTTGGTGTTTCTGGATGTGCTAGGATTTCAATTGACAGGCGTATCAGGGACCTGCACAAATTGACTTGATAAAAGTCGTTTCCCCGATCCGCCCATCTGGGGGACTTGAGAGAGAGGAAAAATTGAAAAAATGAGGTATTTTTAACTTATGAATGGGTGATCAGATCTTAATGAAATTTGATATTTAGAAGGAGCTCGTATCTCAGAGCTTTTATTTTAAATGCCGACCGTATCTGGTGATATTGAGGGAGTTGAAGGGGAAACTGGAAATATTGGAAAACGCTTATAGTGGAGAGATTGGGATGAAACTTGGTGGGAAGAATAGGCAAATGCCATAGATACGTGATTGACGTAACCGGAGTGGATCCACTCAAGTCCTAGATACGTGATTGACATAATCGGACTGAATCCACTCTCTTTAGGGGAGTTGGGGGGGATGTTAATTCGGAAAATTTGGAAAAATTGAGGTATTTGTAACTTATTACGGGTGACCGGACCTTAATGAAATTTAATATTTAGAGGAACTCGTGTCTCAAAGCTCTTATTTTAAATCCCCGTCAGATCTGGTGACATTAGGGGAGTTGGAGCGGGAAACCGGAAATCTTGGAAAACGCTTAGAGTGGAGAGATCGGGATGAAACTTGGTGGGTAGAATAAGCAAATGCTGTAGATACGTGATTGACGCAACCGGACTGGATCTGCTCTCTTTGGGGAGTTAGGGGGGGGTCCAGTGCTTTGGCGAGTTTGGTGCTTCTGGACGTGCTAGGACGATGAAAATTGGTTGGTGTGTCAGGGACCTGCACAAATTGACTTGATAAAGTCGTGTTTTCTGATTCGACCATCTGGGGGGCTGAAGGGAGAGGAAAAGTTAGAAAAAATGAGGAATTTTAACTTACGAGTGGGTGATCGGATCTTAATGAATTTTCATATTTAGAAGGACCTCGTGTCTCAGAGCTCTTATTTTGAATCGCAACCGTCATTAAGCCTCTGATTTTCTTTTTAAATCAATCTATTGATTCTTATAATTTTGTTAGAGCTCATACCATATGAGCTCTTGGCTCTTCCGACCTTGTCACAAGTGCTGTATGAGCTCTTAGCTCTTGTTCTTTTTCAAAGGGATTATGAAACCCTATTTCCAAATTGTTGCAATTCGCCCAGACTCGGTAATCTCGTTAAACAGGAAAGACAAGGGCAAATGACGGGTGGAGGTCTGAATCAGTCAACAACATGTGCCCCTGGAGCGGATTGGGTATGCAAGGGGGCTTGTGACTGTGAGGCATATAAGTAAGAGAGGATTGTTGGAGGGTTAGGTGCGATGGTGATTTGACTGACTGTGAGTAAATTTCTGGATTAGAGGGGTGTTTTGGGGAAAGGATACCTTGTGCATGCTGCTTTGTATCGGATAGGAAGGGAGGTAATGAGAAACGTGTGAATAATTAAGGGATTTGAGAAATGTTTTTTTTTTGAGTGGATGAAGAAAAAAGAGTTGTGGGTAGAAAAATTGTTTGGGAATCAGTGTTTTGCTAGTATTAAGAATCTGGCATAGTTTATTGTGTAGGCATGACCCACCTGGAGGGTGTTCTATGATGATTATGTTTATATCAGTTTGCTATTTTGTTTAGTTGTTTCAATTGATTTTTTTTATCATTTTTGTACACATTTTCCATTTTTTTCCTCTTGTCTTTTGTAGAGATAGCCTTGCGTTTTTTTTTTATGTTAAGCATACTATATGATAAAACCAAATGCGAAGTCCAGTGTATGGCTGTTGAAATAATTGAAAAGAAACATCCAATCAACCTCTCACTACCCTTTACTTTCTTCTTGAACTTTTCCTGCCAAATATGGATACACATGTTATAAACACTGCTAATGAATTCAATATGTTATTTAGAATCCGTGCTACATCTTGTCTTCCAAAGTTGGTTGATATGTTAGTTTGAACAGAAGAATTCAAGAGTGACTTTGTCCATGTTCTAGAAACATCTTGGTTATATATATATATATATATATATATATATATATATATATATATATATATATATATATATATAATATGTTTATATAATCAAGCCTTTGACGTTAATTAGATAATTATATTTAATTGCTTGAAAAAATCTGCTGCTGTTACAGTTGAACCCAAAATTCCCTCGTCATTACCCGAGGCTAAAAGCCCTGGACCACCAGGACATTTAGTGGTTCTTCCATAGCCTTTCACTGTAGACTCTAGTATTCCATATAAATCAAATAATTTTGATATAAATCAAAGATCACTTTTATATATCATGTAAGTATAAGCCATATAAATCAAAGGCACTTTTCCAGTCTGAAGATATAATCGTTTCTGTAGATTTTATCATAATTTTACAAACTGTTTCTAGGATGATGGAGGGGGACACAAATACTGGTTTCTCTATGTTTTATTTTTCAGCCGGATAAAGAACAACCTGGTGCATCCACTAGAAAAATATTGGCCTTCAGGAAACAATAAAAACAGAAGAAAAAGTAAGGATTATAATAAACAATTCAATTCTCACCCTTTAATTAACCCAGGTGCATGTCGAATAAGAGATGATAGTGTAAAAGATGATGGTGCATTAATTTTAGTCAAGGAATATACCAGATCAGCCGCTGGGACACTAAAGCCTTTGGCAAAAGAAGTAAGAACCCCAGACACACTTTGGAACACCATCTTACATTTATTTAAGAGGTATGACTAATGTTTATTTTTAAAATCCATTTTAACACCTTCCACACCAGGCGTTAGAACAAACTACAATCCATCAAGTGCCGTGTGGATAAATTATCAAACTTGTTGATGTCCTATTTCGTTTGTGCATGTAGCAAGGTGTCCTTTTTATACGTTTTTTCGCGATTGTAGAAGTAGCGTTTTTACTACTAAAAGGAGTGGACCCATTATCCTTGGATTGAGGTTCAGGCCTTCAAGACCCATTGCCTCCACGCACCACAACTATGCTCCTTTTTTTGGGGGGGGGGAATGACGGATCCTCCAGTCCTTCATCTTAACATTAAAATTATAAGAGATCTCAAGCTGGTGTCTAATTCTAGCCGGACATTCTTCTATCAGATGCCTTTCTTGTTTCCACAGTGGCCATCTTGCACTTTTGGCATACCGGGGTTTCAGCTTTCCCTATTTGGGAAAGATGTTTCCCGAAATTTCTAATTCCTGTTGTGGCTTTCTATAGTCATTCTTGTCTCAGACCATTTCAGTCGTAGAAAATGTTTAGTTAGGGTAGGGTTGAACTTTGGAAGTAATTTCTTCGTTTCCTCACATCCTACCTTCCTATGCCAATTTTGTCCTGCTGTCTCATCATGCTCCGACTCCTCACCGCTATCTTCCAGCAAGTTGAAGAAATTGGGATGAAATTTTCTTAACCATAATATCTCAATGATGTCCCAGCCTTATCTGTTTCATCTTCCATCTCATTGCCCTCTATTCTGGAATGTTTTGTGACCCACATCAGGGTAATTCGTTTTCCTTTGGATGGCAAGCTGTTCAAGGTTTCGTAACATTCCAATTCTCTCTTTTGCTGGCTCTCTGAAGTCTGAAGAGCCTTTAGGAATGCTTGATTGTCAGTTAAGATACGTATAACGTTTCCTGTACTTCTTGTTTGTGACAGACTTCTAGCCGGCCGTTCTGTTCCAAACATTTCAACCTGAAAAACTGTAGCAAATTTTTCCGGGTGATAACTAATTACCTCCTTTTCCATTTCAAGAGCTGGTATGTAACTACTCTAGCCCCCGATGTTCCATCAAACAGCGAACCGTCAGTATAACAGGCTATCGTATTACTTTGGTGGGCAACTCTATCTCTTGCTTTATTTCCTTTGCATCCTTCATGACAATCTAGAACTGCCTCTCCCGTTTTACTGTTAGGATAATATTATCCTAATGTTAGGATAACTGTTAGGATAATATTATCCTAATGTTAGGATAACTGTTAGGATAATATTATCCTTAGGCATCAACAGCTCCCTACACTGAAGCAATGAGCTTCAGATGCCAACATGGCCTTTACCTTCCTATTTCGTATCTGCTGTCTTTGGGCCTGTTGACCGTCTACCTTCAGTCTGACAGAACTTTTTACTGCTTCTTCCTCTAAAAAGATTTCATGGTTTGAAGTCCTAGGATAAGCTCCATTGATTCTATAGTGGTTCCATGATATGATGATGTAATCATTAGGTATACTAGCCTTTGCACCCTTATTAAGAAGGTTATGCGCCTTGTAATTCGAGTTAAATTGAACCATGCCACTATTCCATATAACAGAATATACCTAATTACCATATATGATCAGTAGGATCCAAGCCCCAGTTTGCTTCTACCATTCATTTATATTGAATAGGGAATAAGCGCCTTTCTGCGCTTATCGAGACAATGAGTATTCCAGCTCAGTGGGTGATCGATTGTGCCCCCTAGGTATTTCACCTGTCTATCTTTATGTCCTGTCTATCACCCTCGGATGATGACTTGAGTGACAAGCTCAAGGTATGGCCCAAAGGCCTGGGCCCCTCAACAAAATGGCGACCTTGGAATCGGAAAAATCAAGTTTGTTCCCCTGTATCCTTTCCCTCAATCATCATCCGAGGGTGGTTATAGGTCCCTTCATAACTAACATCCACCTCCATCATTCCATTCCTCGTCCGTGTTCCTCATTCACCGCCTCAATGGCCGGCAAGAGGTCTAGAATCACCCAGAGTTGGGGCGGGGCTTAACTAGGCTGTATCGGGCCCTTATAAGGAGTGGGACTTGTCCTGGAGGGATGACGCCGGCCCAGAGTTAGACTACATATGACGGAAGCGCAGGAGGAAGTGTCGGACTTTCGTCTTAAATGCGTATTAGACCCGCGTTGCTTATATCTCTTCCTTCGGCCTCCAGATGCCCTCTATCACCCTCCGCTGTTTCCGGATCTTGGCTTAGGGTTCTCTCCGTTACCTTCAACCATTTTGAGCTCCAAACTTAGGATAATCTCCGTCACCCTCTGCCATCCCAGCCTCCGGGCTTAAGATTTCAACCCCGAAGAAGATAAGCTCCGACACTTGTCTTATACCACGTTCATTTTGAGACCATGACCCCCCCCCCCAGCATCTACTCGAAGGTGCACTCAGGGAAACCACGGGAAGGTGGCCACCACTACCCCCTTGGAAGTACCATAATTAGAGCTCTCTTTTTAGTGCTAGAGTAGCTGTTTAAATAAACAAATGCAAATAATAAAACAATTTCTTTTTATTTTGCTGCTAATTTGATTAATTTATCAGTAAATTAGTCCGTTTCAAACACTGCTACTACCGCGTTTCGGATATTCATTAAATTGACTTGCTGCTCAATTCAATGCTTTGTAGCAGTAAAAAGCTTTGTAGCAGTGTGAATATGATAGCGTGCGAAATTGATTTACCAGGATAGACATACATAGTATCTTAACAACACAGGGTAAGAAAAGAAGTCTTTTTCCATTGGAATTACTTTTTTTTTTTATTTAATAAGTCAACAGATGAAAAAGTAATATCTAACAACTTTGAATGTTGAAAACAAATCAAATATTTTTAATTAATGTTTGTCTAAATGTGCAAGCCCTTCATATAAGATCGACAAAAGAACTGATAATACAAAACTATTTTTAGTAGGCTGAAAATTTGTTTCCAAGACCTGACTTTTTTTTCACCCCCCAACCCTGCCAGCGGTATAATTGACATTTTCTTCTAGAGTTATAAAGAGGAGTGACTACGGATGGCCTTTAATTTACGAATTTATATTTGATCGTCTTCGTGCCATTAGAAAAGATGCAGTTATTCAAGGTCTTGCTGATATTAATCTGATAAAAATCCTTGAAGCCTCTGTTGTCTTCTATGTTGGTGCTGACATCTATTTCAGTCAAATTGAATTTGAACATTTTGATTCCTATATGAACAGATATCATTTGAACTCGACTTTGAATCATCTAATTGGTTTATATGACCGTTTAAAAGTGATTTCTAAAAACAGAATAGTTTTTGAGCAAGTGTACCTTTTAGCTGAAATCTCAAATCCAAGAGTGTTGTCACGATTTTATGGCCTTTATAAAACAATTAGGTAAGTTTTATTTTTAATTAAAAGTAGTCTGTTCAGAAAATCCTAATTTTACCGTTAAAAAAATCTCAATCTGGGGGGGGGGAAGCGGAAACTACCATCTCCCCCAAAATTTGAAAAACATATTTTTGGTAATATTATTCAAAAATTTCCCTCATCTTAGATTTTCAAAAATGTTTTTTTTCTTGAAAATTGTAAAAAATCCTTGCCCTTCCTCCTCCCTAAATTTTTATGAATTGGCAGTGATCGTGCTAGGGGGAGAGAAGGAGAATAGGTTTCCCCAAGTGCAACCTCTGAGAGGGTGCAAACTGAGTTTTTTGTCAATACTAGATCTACTTATATGGTGGTAGTGATGGGGATGGCGGATTTGGGCTAAAACTAACGTTGTCTCCGGGCGTCGGAAAACATAGCTACGCCTCTGGGAAACGGTATTCCTTCATCAAAGTTGTTGCAGAGATATTCCTGTGAATTTCCTGTGAAACAGGTCAAAAACTAAATTGATTGTTTCCTCTTAATAAGATAATTCACTTTATACATCTTTTGTCAAGTATGCAAAATTCTCTTTGACAAAATTTTTCTCCTTTTTTTAGACTAGATTTCGAAATAGTTTCTTCATTTTTTTTTTTGTCTTATATGAAGGAGTCTATTTCTGCTCCTATATAATGGGGAAGGGATGGAAAGAAATATTGTTGTAATTTTATTAGCTGTGTATTTAATCTTGTAGATGTTAATATTTATGAACCAAAAATTGAGCCAACTAAAAGTATGAAAAAAAGAAAAAAAAATTATAGCTACATACCTCGAACTTTTTAGTAATTATGTATCCTATCAAAACGTTGTCAAATAAAAACATCGTTTTGCGCGAATCACTTTCAATTTCTTAAAAAGGAAACTGAAGCAGCGATAGCGTTGTTTTTAGCTTTACTGAAACTAGCACTAACTTAATTACTGAAACTTTACTGAAAGCTACTTAGCTAGCGCTGTACTGAAAACTACGCTTTTTTAAATTTTTTTTTCAAGAGTTACAATCGTTTCTTTATGAATTATTATTTCATTTTTGAAGGTATCTTAAGAGTTTATCTTTTTGTTCTGCCGTGTCGGTTTTGTGTTTTCAGTTAAATGGTTATTTTTTCAGGTTTCTACAAATATTGGAAAATTAACCACGAAGCAGTAATATTTGTCTGTTTTACTTTTCAACTCCGCTCTTTATTTTTATAAGAAAAGCTTCGTTTAAAAAAATTCTGTCAGAGATGTTGCTGTAGTTAGTTTGTGACACTTCTTTGAATGTGATATTATCCATTTTTCATTTTTATCTTTTTTTTTAAATTTATAAACTTGCGACTCGAGACCGATAAATTTGGACTTAAATGAGAATATGAAAACAGAGAAATATCAAAAATTAGTCTTGAGGTGAAGCAAATTTTTTTTTTTTTGCTTTATTTTTTTGCGTTTTTTTGTTAAAAAAAAAGTTTATAAAATTATTTACTCTAAGTGACGATTCTTCTTCCGTTTTGATTCAAAAGAGAACATGAAAAAAAAATACAATATTCGTTTTAGTTTAACCACAATTGTTTTTTTTTATGAAAAAAAGAAGCAAGAAAAAGAAGAATATCAAATGTTAGTCATATGGTGAAACCTTCAGTTTTTTCAAATAATATATAAGTTATTTACTGGAAATTGATGTTCCTTCCTCTACGTTGCCTCGAAAGAGATGAAAAAGAGAAAAATTAAATGTATTTCATACGAAAAGCTCAATTTTTTGAAAACAATTTTTAAATTACTTCTTGAAATTGAAGTTTTCCCCCCATTATGACCTAGAAAAGAACCTGAAAAATACATTAGGCTTAACTAGAACAAAATTGTTTTCTCTTCTTCAAATTACTTACTTCAAATTGATGCTTGGCTTATCCCCACGGAAAGTCCCCTTCCCTGGAAACCACCCCTTCCAATGAAAAACTTATTTTTCCCATTAAAAATATTTATTTTGCAAATAATTTATAACTTTCCTACGTGAAGCTGGTATTTTTTTCCTTTCATATTGACTAAAAAAGAACCTGAAAAAGAAAAATACCAACTTGAGTGAAACTGACGTTTTTTCTTCCGTGTTGACTTTAAAGGAACTCAAAAGGGAATCTGGATAAGAAAAATATCTAAAGTTAGCTATATATTTAAGAACAATTTATTTTGCAAATAATTTATAATTTACATAAAACAGAATTTTTTTTTCTTCCATGATGACTTTAGAGGGATTCCGAAAAAAAAATCTAAAGTTACTCATATACTTAAGAACAATTTGTTTTGCAAATGATGTATAACTTATGTGAAACTGAATTTTTTTTCCTACCATGTTGACTTTAAAGCAACTCTAAAAGGAATCTGAAAAAGAAAAATAACAAATATCAGTCGTATGCTTAAGAACAATTTTTTGCATATGATGTATAACTTACTTACGTGAAACTGAAGTTTGGTCTTCCATGTTGACTTTAAAGGAACTCTAAGGAAATCTGAAAAAGAAAAATATCAAATGTTAGCCATGCACTTAAGAACAATTTAATTTTGCAAATAATTTATAACTTACATATGTGAAGCTGAAGTATTTTTTTTTTTTTTCATATTGACTCCAAAGGCGACGTGAAAAAGCAAAATAACAAATATTAGTCGTATGCTTAAGAACACATTTTTGCATATGATGTATAATTTACTTACGTGAAACTGAAGTTTGGTCTTCCATGTTGACTTTAAAGGAACTCTAAAGGAATCTGAAAAAGAAAAATATCAAATGTTAGCCATACACTTAAGAACAATTTAATTTTGCAAATAATTTATAACTTACTTACGTGAAGCTGAAGTATTTTTTTTTCTTTCATATTGACTCCAAAGGCAACCTGAAAAAGAAAAATAACAAATATTAGTCGTATGCTTAAGAACAATTTTTTGCATATGATGTATAACTTACTTACGTGAAACTGAAGTTTGGTCTTCCATGTTGACTTTAAAGGAACTCTAAAGGAATCTGAAAAAGAAAAATATCAAATGTTAGCCATGCACTTAAGAACAATTTAATTTTGCAAATAATTTATAACTTACATATGTGAAGCTGAAGTATTTTTTTTTTCATATTGACTCCAAAGGCGACGTGAAAAAGAAAAATAACAAATATTAGTCGTATGCTTAAGAACAATTTTTTCGCATATGATATATAACTTACTTACGTGAAACTTCTTCCATGTTGACTTTAAAGGAACTCAAAAAGGAATCTGAAAAAGAAAAATATCAAATGTTAGCCATACACTTACGAACAATTTAATTTTGCAAATAATTTATAACTTACCTACATGAAGCTGAAGTGTTTTTTCCTTCATATTGACTCCGAAGGCAACCTGAAAAAGAAAAATAATACATATTAGTCGTATGCTTAAGAACAATTTTTTGCATATGATGTATAACTTACTTACGTGAAACTGAAGTTTTTTCTTCCATGTTTACTTTAAAGGAACTCAAATGGAATCTGAAAAAGAAAAATATCAAATGTTAGCCATACACTTATGAACAATTTCATTTTGCAAATCTATATATATATATATATATATATATATATATATATATAAATAAGTTGTTTGTTTGTGTGTCTCTCTACTGACGTCATGTTTGTGTGTCGACTGACGTCATGTTTGTCGACTGACGTCATTATAAGGATTGAGCTGTATGTCGTCATGAAGTTGTTTGTCGTCTGACGTCATATTTGTCGACTGACGAAATTAGAGACCGGGACACAAATGACGACCGGGACACAGGGAATATAAATGACGACCGGGACACATCATGTACCAATTCAAAAACGAATGTATTCAAGCCGAAGTAGCCGAGTTGGTAAAGCGTTATTTTCCAGTTCCGAGAGGTTCCAGGTTCGAACCTTAGTCTCACTGAAGTTTTTTCTTCCATGTTGACTTTGAAGGAACTCTATGCTTAAAAAATGATTTTTAACTTACTTATGTGAAATTGAAGCTTTTTTCTTCCATATTATTCAAAAGGAAACCTGAAAAGGATAAATATCAAATATTTGTTATATGCTTAAGAACATTTTTTTCCACATAATTTTTTTGTTATTTATGTGAAACTGAAGTTTTTTCTTTTAAGTTGTCTCAAAGGCAACCTGAAAAAGACAAACATCAAATATTAGTCATATGCTTAAAAACAATTTTTTTTCAAATGATTTTTAACTTTCTTACGTGAAATTGAAGTTTTTTCTCCGATGTTGACTCAAACGGAAGCCTGGAAAAGATAAATCTATATATATATATATAAATAAGTTGTCTGTCTGTGTGTCTGTCAAGTGACGTCATGTTTCTGTGTCGACTGACGTCATGAAGTTAGTTGTCGTCATTTTTGCTATGACGGTGACGTCATTAAAGATATTTAAGACATATATGTTCACGTAGAAATCTATTAATGTTTAAGTATAAAATGACTGATGAACTTACAATGGCAAAAGCCGATGAAGATGCTCAAAGAGTCTATGCCAAAAAACTTGCTGCTGATAGAGAAAGTCAGAAAAGAAAGCGTGCCGAGGAATCAAAAGAACAGCAAGGAAACAGGCTTGAGGCTGATAGAGAAAGAAAGAACAGAAAGCGTGCCGAGGAACTACCAGAGCAACGCGAAAGCAGACTTGCTGCTAAAAGAGAAAGTGAAAAAAGAAGGCGTGCCGAGGAATCACAAAAACAGCAAGAAATCAGGCTTTCTGCTGATAGAGAAAGTAAGAAAAGAAAGCGTGTCGAGGAATCACAAGAACAGCAAGAAATCAGGCTTGCTGCTGATAGAGAAAGTAAGAAAAGAAAGCGTGCCGAGGAATCAGAGCAACCTGAAAGTTATCGCCTGGTATTCAGGTACAGCCCAGTCGATGATTATAGCTTGAGTAGATGTGTTCAAATCGGGACAATGTCTAAAATTTGTCCCTATTGCAAGGCCTTGAAATTCAATGGTGAAACAATGGGAATGTGTTGCGCCTCAGGAAAAGTTAAACTTCCTCAATTGGCTGCACCACCAGAGCCATTGAAGACTTTCCTTACTGGAACTACGTCAGAATCTAAGCGTCTTTTGTCACAAATCTGAAAATACAACTCATGTTTCCAAATGACGTCGTTTGGAGCCCAAATCGAAAATCCAGATCAGTTTATGTCTACTTTCAAAGTAAAAGGGCAAATTTATCATAGAGCAGGGTCCCTTCTACCATTCTCAGGCTAGAATCATATATTTTTACAATTGTACTTCATCAGTGATAGAAATTCTGAATTGAATGCACGTTGCGAAATTTCTCCCAACGTTGGAAGGACAATCGTTCCCCATTTGCAACATCTTTTCCATGAAAATAATAATTTAGTGCGTCTGTTCAAAATAGCCATCGATTTGATGCCTACTGATACGCATAAAATTGTTATTTCCGCTGACAAAACGCCTCCTGGCCAACATGTGCGTAGATACAATGCTCCAACTATCGACGAAGTGGCAATCGTTATGGTCGGTGATCAGTTTTTACCTCGAGATATTATTCTTCATAAGCGAAACGCTCAGTTGTTAAGAATTGCTGAAACTCATCGATGCTACGATGCCCTACAATATCCTATCATTTTTTGGGATGGAGCCGACGGCTATCACTTTAATATTAAATTGATGAATCCAGCCACTAACAAAGAAATGAATAAGAAATGCAGTGCAATGCATTATTATTCCTATAGACTAATGATTCGGCAGGATGAAGAAAATTATATTTTAAAATGCCGTGAATTGTTTCACCAATTCGTCGTTGATATGTATGCTAAAATTGAATCAGAACGTTTGCTATATATCCGCCTGAATCAGACCAAGCTCCGCTCTGAACAATACATTCATTTGCGAGATGCAGTTATAAATGACGGTAATACCACAAACGTTGGAAGATTAACAATTTTACCTTCGTCATATGCTGGCAGTCCCCGTCATATGCATGAATATGCTCAAGATGCTATTGCGTATGTTCGTCTCTATGGTCTTCCAGATTTATTTATTACATTTACATGTAATCAATCTTGGGACGAGATACTGCAGCTTTTACTTCAAAGACAATCGGCGGTTCATAGGCATGACATTACGGCCCGTGTCTTCCGGCAAAAGTTGAAATCACTGATAAACTACATAGTAAAACTTGAAATGTTTGGGTCAGTGCGATGCTGGATGTACTCAGTGGAATGGCAAAAACCAGGTTTGCCACACGCACATATACCAATCTGGCTACATAAAAAAATTACTTCGAACGAAATTGGTGATGTGATTTCCGCTGAAATACCTGATAAAAATGTCGATAAGGGGTTACATGATATTATTGTAAAAAATATGATACATGGACCTTGCGGTGCACTGAACGAAAATTCAGCATGCATGGCCAAAGGAAGGTGCACAAAGCAATATCCTCGACTTTTAGTATCCAACACAATTACTGGCAATGATGGTTACCCACAATATAGAAGAAGATCTACTGAAGATGGCGGTAAAACAGCAATAATAAAGAAGCGTAACGGTACCACCATCGAAGTAGATAACCAGTGGGTTGTTCCACATTCCCCATTATTATCAAAAACATTTAATGCACACATAAACGTTGAATACTGTAACTCCGTAAAGGCAATCAAATACATATGTAAATACGTCAACAAAGGCAGTGACATGGAAGTTTTTGGCTTGCAGCCCGAAATCAAAGATTTCGACGAAATCGTACAATATCAGGCTGGAAGATACATAAGCAGTAATGAAGCTGTTTGGCGAATTCTTTCATTTCCGATACATGAACGTAGTCCAGCTGTTGTTCACTTAGCGGTACATTTGCAGAATGGTCAACGTGTTTATTTATCGGAAACCAACGTGCAACAAAGAGCCCTGAATCCACCGGATACAAAATTAACAGCTTTTTTTTCGCTATGCAAAAATTATTCTTTTGTAAAAAACTGCTGTATACTGAAGTGCCTTCGTATTACACATGGAATACTAAAAATAAAGTATTTGAACGTCGAAAACAGGGTAAGTCAGTCGACGGCCAACTTACCATCTTCAAAGATACCACGATAGGAAGACTCTACACCGTTCACCCCAATCAACATGAATGCTTCTTTCTACGCCTGCTTTTGGTGAATGTACCCGGTCCGACATCCTTTGAGTATTTGAGAACTGTAGACGGTACTATTCATGACACTTACCGTAGTGCATGCCAAGCTCTGAATTTATTGGAGAATGACCAACACTGGGATAACTGCATCAATGACGCGTGCGAAACGTCAACCCCAAGTCAAATTCGTGCATTGTTTGGCGTCATTTTAACAACTTGCTCTCCATCAGCTCCTATAGAGTTATGGGAAAAATATAAGTCAAAAATGTCCGAAGATATACTCCATCGAAAACAGTTATAGACGTCAGATATGACTTTTGATTTTACATCAGAAATTTATAACCACACTTTAGTTATTATAGAAGATTTGTGCGTACGTATGGCAAACAAACCTCTTCAGGATTTGGGAATGCCTTCACCTAACCGTATCGCTGCTGTTTCGACATGTGTAGAATTGGATCGTGAACAAAGTTACAGTACGAGTGATCTATTGTCGTATGTACAAAATAACATTTCCAAGTTAACGTCGGAACAAGAAGACATTTATGATACGATAATGCATTGTGTCGATAACAGCGTTGGAGAAATTTTCTTTTTGGATGGGCCAGGAGGTACTGGTAAAACGTTTGTGATAAAACTGATTCTGGCATCAATTCGATCAAAAAATGATATAGCGTTGGCAATTGCGTCGTTCGGAATAGCCGCAACATTGCTGCCTGGTGGAAGAACTGCTCATTCCGCTTTGAAATTGCCTCTGAATTTGCATTCTACAGAAACTCCCACGTGCAATATTTCCAAATCATCTGGGATGGGTAAAGTATTGCAGCAATGCAAACTTAATATTTGGGATGAGTGCACAATGGCACACAAAAAATCGCTCGAGGCTCTGGATCAATGCTTGAAAGATTTGAGAGGGAAGTCGAAACCCTTTGGCAGCACATTAATATTGCTTGCGGGAGATTTCAGGCAAACATTACCTATAATACCTAGATCAACTCCTGCAGACGAAATGAATGCTTGCCTGAAAAATTCTAATTTATGGGCACACGTAAAAATATTAAAATTAACTACAAATATGCGTGTCCGATTGCAAAACGATGACTCTGGTCAAACATTTTCAGATCAATTGCTGGCAATTGGAAACGGAAAGCTCCCAGTAGACTCAATTTCAGGACGTATACAACTACCTGCTGATTTCTGTAATTTAGTGACGTCCAAAAATGAATTGATTGAAAAAGTATTTCCGAATATTCTAAAAAATTATAAAAATAATAAATGGCTAAGTGAAAGAGCGATTCTCGCACCCAAAAATATAGACGTCCACGAAATCAACAATATTGTTTTGACCAAGATTCGAGACCAGGCAGTCCTTTACAAGTCAGTCGACACAGTTTTGGAACCAAATGAGGCGGTTAATTATCCATCTGAATTTTTAAATTCCGTGGATCTTTCAGGGTTTCCACCACACTTGCTCCAACTAAAAATAGGCGGACCAATAATACTGTTAAGGAATATCAACCCACCAAAGCTTTGCAATGGCACAAGACTCGCTGTAAAAAAAAAAAACAATGGAAAACGTAATAGAGGCCACAATCTTGACAGGGCCTTTTGAGGGTGAGACTGTTCTTATTCCTCGCATTCCCATGATTCCAACGGATCTGCCTTTTCAATTTAAAAGATTGCAATTCCCAATTCGATTAGCATTTGCAATCACCATTAACAAAGCTCAAGGTCAATCATTAGAAAAATGTGGTATAGATCTTAATACTGATTGTTTTTCCCATGGACAATTGTACGTTGCATGTTCGAGGGTCGGTAAACCTGACAATCTATTTATATGCAGCGACAATTGGACAGCGAAGAATGTTGTATATTCGCAAGTTTTACGCAGTTAATTTGTATTGTATCTATCTATCTATCTATCTATATAAAAACGAGTTGTGTGTATGCATGTTTGTTTGTTTGTAAAAAGAGCATTTGCATATGACGTCATTATTAGTACATATGGCTTTGTATATGCACAGACAATGGGAAAGCCAAGAATGTTGTATATTCGCAATTTTTACGTAGTTTAAATCCTGCAGACGAAATGAATGCTTGCCTGAAAAATTCTAATTTATGGGCACACGTAAAAATATTAAAATTAACTACAAATATGCATGTCCGATTGCAAAACGATGACTCTGGTCAAACATTTTCAGATCAATTGCTGGCAATTGGAAACGGAAAGCTCCCAGTAGTGGGAAAGCCAAGAATGTTGTATATTCGCAATTTTTACGTAGTTTGAAACACATATATAAATCTATCTATATTCACAGGTGGGACACAGGGACACAACTACAATGGCGCGTAACTAATATGGCGCGTAACGACTTACGCGCGCGGGAGGGGCTTGGGGGCGCGAAGCGCCCCACCAACTAGGTGTTGGGGTGGCGCGAAGCTCCACCCCCAACAGCTAGTATCCAATATTAGTCATATGTTTAACAAAATATTATTTAACAAAATTAATTTAACAAAATTTCTCCCTTGTTGACTCAAAAGGAAGCCTGAAAAAGAATATCGAATATTAGTCACATGCTTAAGAATAATTTTTATAAAAATAATTTATAACTTACTTACGTGAAATTGAAGTTTGTTTACATGAAATTGTTTTTCAACAAGGGAATCTGAAAAAGAGTATAGCCATATGCTCAAGAATAATTTTTTAAAATAATTTTTAACTTACTTACGTGAAACGGAAGTTTTTTTTTTCTTCTGTGTTGACTCAAAAGGGATCCTGAAGAAGATAAATATCAAGTATTAGTCATATGCTTAAGAACAATCTTTTTTTCAAATTGTTTATGGCTTGCTTACTTGAGAAATATTATTCATATTTTTTTTTATTTAAGAATTAACGACGCTTTTTGACTTCTATGGTCCCTGCGTCGGATTATTCATATGCTTAAACACAACAGCTCTTTTCAAATAATTTAAAATTTACTGATTTGAAATTGAAATTTCTTCCTCTTTGTCAACTCATAATTGAATCTTAAATAGAGAAGTATCAAAAATTAGTCGTATTTGGAAAATCTTTTTTTTAATATTCATTAGTTACTCACTTGAAACTGCAGTTTTTCCGTACATTTTATATTTTTCATGCTAAAAAGAGAGTCTTAATAAACAATGTGTTTAGTATTAATCAAATAATTCCAGGTTGTAGTCCTACTCTAAGCAAAATTAGTCAATACCAGGCGAGTAATTAGCTAAAACTACTTCTCTTATTCTAAGCATTAATTTTTTTTTCTATTTATTGGTTTACCTTTGAATATTCAATCCTTTAGCAAGCGTTTTGTATTTTGTTTTACTTGTATCTGACTAGTACCTTTATCTTCATGAACAGCAAAAAAAAACTAAAGTGACGCGAACGTTACTGCCACTTATAGCCTTTCTTTTAGTATGACGTCATCTTACCTTGTGACTGCATCATGTATTAAAGATTTGCTGTATTTAGTTTGTGATATTTCTCTTTGAAAATGACGTCATCCCATTTTTCGAACACATCATATCTAAAACGTGATTCATAATAGTTGTGCTCTCCGCTCTCCGCTCTCTTTTTCTTACTTAAGACGGAATTTTCTTCCGTAATGTTGACTCAAACAAGAAATTGAAAACAGAAATACACAGGAAATTAGTTTTGCTTTAATTTTTCTTTAAACAATGGAAACTTCTATGCTCGAAAAAGGTTCTTAACTCCATACTTACTAAAATCTAAAAAAATTCAATCAAATTTTTGACATATACCAAACAAAATTGTTTTTCTCAAATGATTTTTAACTTACCTACTCGAAATTAAGGTTTTATCCTCTGTGTTGATTCAAAGCACATCCAGGAAATAGTACTGATATAGTACTGTAGTGGTATTGAGTTAGATACTTTTCTGATTGACACAAATAATTCCCTAGACTATTCTTAAAACCTGATTTTTTTTTAATCTGGACTATTTGAAAATGAAGTTTCAAGTTAAAAAATATATATTTTTACAAGAATAATTACCAAGTGGCAACCCCGTCATAAAACCTATTGGTACTATTTCGTCATAAAACCTATTGATACTATTTCGAATCCTATTTGGGATGACTTTTAGGCCATTCCAAATAAATATATAAGCAGCAATAATCAATAAACAACTAATAACTATGTTCCAAATCCTTGTGAACTTGATGAAAAGATCTTTAATCACACATTTCCCACCTTTAAGAATTTCACTAACTTTAATTGGAGAACTGCTGAGCGTTTCGAAAATTTCTAGCCGCTTTTGCGCCCTACTAACTTCTACTAGCACTAACAACGGAGTTCAAAAACCTCTTTATGATAAATTTGTTACGTTTAAGTATTTTGTTTTATAATAATGGCAATTTTATTTTAGGGACGATCCTGGAGTAAAAACTGCTCACAGCATTAGCCTTGGTTGTCAAATAGGATTTGTCCATCAAGCATTCCAAAAACTAGGTTCTTTGTCGAATCTAGCAACTCTTACTCTGTGCCTCCATCTACCTCGACTAAGAAGGTATAGTAACCTTATCTTTTTAATAGCAAAGGCACGTTCTGATAGAAGTCAGATTATTCTTTGGTAGCAGGCTTCTATGTCCCTAATGGAAGAATATGTCTTTATGTGCGCGAATATTCTCTTTGGCCCGGTTTCGAATGAGACTGAAAAAATGTATTTCTCCGACTGGAAATTTATACTGATAAAAATAGGGATGGGAATGTGAAAAATGTTCTGATTTCAATTTCACCTTAAAGTACTGGTGCCTATGTAATTACCGCTGGTCCTTAGCCAATAGAGGTTTCTATCATGTCAACATCTTTTATCTACAAATAGTGTGACTGCTGAGCGATGCAATAGCCCCTCCGCCGAAAAAAAAATGTTCGTTTAAAGTTTAGAGGTGGTGCTTGTATTTTAAAACCTTGGTTTTACAAGATAATGTACGCCTCCTATTTATTATTCTTTCCACCTGACCACTTTGTGTGGAAGGTTTAGCCGTAGAACTTTGGAAGGTCACTTTTTCACTCGGAAATTTGTGGTTTAGCATATTTTTTTAAACCAGGAAGTATTTGGAAGGCAACCAATCCCTGTTACTTTATGCACAACGGCAGCCCTGTAAATACCCATGGTATTGGATCTAAATTTTAGAATAACCATCTTGTTCAAAATAGCAGCTTAGGTGGTGGGTCAATTCGAAACTTTCAGGGAGTGTTGGGGACGACTAAGTCATTTTACTTTCAATTCACTTTACATTTTGGTACAATAAGCCCTCACAAGACTAGAATTTACTCAAATTGGAATAGTGGTGTTGATGAAAAGTCACTGTATACCCGGGTTAACAAAATGCTGTATCTACAATGTGAGAACAGAAACGGGTCAGGGTTCAAATTAGTACTTTATAGATATGTTGGAGGGTCAATCCAACGTCAAACGTTGACTGGGGGGAGGGTATAGAGGTAAATCGAAAGATACTGTTTATCCGGGTTATAAAAAAAAATATGCCTGCAATATCTCGGAAACTGTTTGAAAGATGGAGTTGGAACTTTCAAGTAGTATTGGAAACTACAAATTTTATGTTCAGAATGGAAAGGTGGTAAAGTTGTTTTCTTTCATGTCCCTCTAAACATGTCTGTACTATAAGCCCCCTATGGGAGTTAATTTGTTCGCAGTTAAGTAGCGATGCAAGGTCCAAGACTGTGAAATAGCCTATCTGTAATATCTTGGGGACGGCTTTGAGAATCAAGTGGAAACCTTCTGGGGATGGCCGGGCAAAATGACCCCAAATTTTGAACTGGGAGGAAGGCAAATTTTTTTCCCCTCCCAACTACCCCAAAGAGAGCAGATTCATTCAGGTTATGTCAATCAATACAATACGTTTGTCTCCAGTCTGCCTGACGTTTTTGCATTCCAAGTCCTTTTGGGGCTTAGAATCTAGTCACGGTGAAGTAGCAAGGTTTAAAAAAAAAAAAAGAGTGCTACAACGTTATCAAAATAATATGTCTGCAGTATATTGGAAAGGGTGGATGGGGATTAGTATTATAAAACAAACAAAAATCCCATTTATACACCGATTGTGGCAGAGGAAAGTGTCAATATAAGCAATTAATTCAGTTTTTCTGAAGTTACAGTCAGTGCGGGAATGTTTGTTTTATAATGTGAGTTTTGTTTCTTATTTATTTTATTGTTTATATTTTTTTGTGTTGGTTTAGTTGTCGTGGCATTTTTATAATGTCTTAAAAAAGGTCTTAAATTGTTGGTGTGTAATTTTCTCTTTTTTTTCCGCTGAGAAAGGCTCCCGGACGTGGGGCCGAAATATTTGGAGTATTTTTATTTTTGTTAGCTAAAGTGTAGTTTATATTTTATTTTGTTCACTGCTTTATAAAAATTAAACCCGTTTTTTCTTCAATTATTTTTTCGTAAATGGAAAAGCAGTGTGGTCTAAGAAAGTATGTAGTTGAACCTTTAAGTGGCTGTTTAAGGGGCTACTTGTATCTGGAATTTTTACTTGGGACAGGGGCGAGTAAGTCTACTTACTTGAACAACCTATGCGACCCACAGTCAAGCAACAATGTAAATCAAAAGACAATGTGCTTGTTGAGCTTACCAGATAGTGTATGATCTGCAATATCCTGAAAATGGTTTGGGAAGTCGATTTCAAGTTTTCGGAAAGTGTTAGGTAGACTAAAAGGACTGTACGCTTTTAATTGGAGGAAGAGGATAGAGGGGTGTGTGCTAAATTTTCTATGCTCTGATCCTTGTAGGTTTTTTTGCGCTGTGAGCCCTTTTTGAGTTTCGAACATATGCACGGTAAACTTGCCCGGTAATTCGAAAGAGACTATGCGAGCCCAGTTTGTCAAAGTGACATATCTGCGATTTCTTGCAAATGGGTCGGAGCATTGATTTGTGACTTTCTGTCAGTGTTGGGATGTGATAAAGGCACTTCAATTTTTATTTGTTGGTGGCATGAGGGGGGGGGGCAGGAATCATGTTTTATACCCGGGTTACCGATCTGCATAAAAGTGTTTCCTCTATGAATCCAACTTTTTTCACGGTTGAGTAGTAAGTCAAATTGAAATGCACAATGTGTAACCATACTATCAAAATAGTTTGTTTTGTTAATCTTGAGAGTTGCTTGTTGGATCCAGTTGTACCTTTCCTGTAGTATTGGAGAAAGGTGAAGCTCCTGGAGTTTTACTTTTTTTTAAAGGGAGGGATGAGAGGTCAAAATTATTTCGGTCACAAAAATATTGGCTCGCCTGAAAGGTGGCCAAATTTTTTTTTTTTTGTAACAGCTTGAAACTTTGGTTTCTTAATTTCCTGGGTTGAGGTGAATCCTAACACCATATAAAAACCTAGAAATACAATTTCATTTCGCTAAAAAACGGATAAAGACTTTTTTACGATCGGCCAGGATTTGTAATATTTTTCTTGAGCCCAGGCCAAAATGAGTTACTAGACTTCGAATATTTGTCGTCATCCCAGGTGAAAGAACCGACAGATTCATTATGCACCATGGCCATGAATTCCGTGTTTCTAATACTATTACTAATAAGAATTTACTGCAATATCAAGCCACCCGAAACCAACTGAGCTACGCATCCTCCTCCTCTATCCCAATCTATTCAAAGGCTCCCTCATTGTACGTTCCAGCAAGTTTCAGTTTCCATTCTTTCTTATGATCTCCACCTACCCCATTCGAGAACAACCTACTTGTCGTTTAGCCCTAGATGGTGGGCTGAAAAGAACGATCTCTAGCAGCCTGATTCCCATCATTGGTAGATCGTGTCCTAGCCACCTAAAAATGTCTCTCATTATAACCTTAGAAGGTTAGATAGAACCACATTTTTCGTAAAGCTTACTGTTTGAAATACGGTCAATCAGACTGGTACCCAGAAGAATCCGTAAACAATTCCCCTGGAAAGCATCAAATAAATCCTCCTCCGTCAGAGTGCCTTCCTCCGTCAGAAATTCTCTTCATAGTGTCTACATTTTAGAACCACACTTGACCACTGTCATCACTGTAGTTTCTAACATTCTAATTTTTGGTCGTAGACTCTTCTTCTTTTTCTTCTTAAACTTTTTTTTAAAATTATATTCGTAAGTTCTTGTTTCAGGCAGACCCCTCTACAGAAAAAGCTTAACGTATTTTGGTTGTGTGGCACCCAAAAAGGGACTCACCAATTATTTCATCTCTGATAGGCTTAAAACTTACAGGGCCTGGGAGATCTCACTGAAGACAAAATATCTTAAAATTTAGTCAAAGAATTTTTTGACTCATGATACTTAGCCAAAAAAGCAATATTTTTCCCTGGTTAAGTTAAAGTCAGAGGGTATGTAGACTGGATCAGGGGAAAGTTCCTTGAATCAAAAGGAGAAAGGGGATGCTCAAAAGAAAATGGAGATATTGGCTGCATCAATGTGTGACGCAACAATATCTAAAAATCCCCTATTGGCTTGATATCTACGGGATATAGAAATGGTCAAAGGGACCTAAAAAACGAAAAAAATCTGGTCATCGACGAAAAAATTATCAACGCCATCTATTGGTACCTTACACAATGCTAAATCTGTTTTTATTGCCTTGGCAGTGCTGTTGGATATGAGGCTTGTTTTATAGTCATTTTAGTATTGGAATTTGGTATTTGTTTTACGATTGTGAAAAATCTGTGTTGATAATATTATAAAAAATAAACTGGGTTGTGTTACTTGAAAATTTGACACATCAAAATGGGCTAGACATAGTTTTTTTCTGATCTCCCTGAAACTTTCAGGGTGAGTTGACAGAACCAATTGAACTTTAACAAAGGCAAAAAAGAGAAAGTAGATAGCGAAACTGAACTTTTTTTTTAATAAATGACCATGACATTCATTTATTCAGACAAGAATGATTGATTAAAACACACATATATCAAACGTTGTATACAGGATGGAGATCAGGATGGTTACGGCCCTGTAAAATACTAAGAATTCGGAATATTTTAGTCTTTATGGTTGAAAAGCCCCTCTGTATTCACCTCAAATTATATGGTAAAATAGTATTGAAACCATATCAGACAAAATCATTGCTGGTTCAACATCTGAACTGAATATTCGAATCTAGTTCAAAAGTGTTAGTTTTACAGTTCAAAAGTTTTGTCCTTAAGAAAAACACTAAAAAACTATATAGTCATTCCTACGAATAGGCTGTAACAATAAAAATGTGTCAATAAAAAGCGAAAAGGAAATAATGTAACTTACTTTTCCAAGAAAAGTAAAGAGTCACATTTAAACCTGAAACGAGCAGAAATAAATTCATGTAATAATCCAAACTTAAAACAGAGAGAATTTGCTATGAATGAATAAATAAAACCTAAAATGAACAGAAACTACCGCAAAGAAGACTGGGACTACCGTCCCTTAAACCTTCTAAAGGCTAACCTGCCATTTGCGCTTTACTGGAAACGTTTTATATTTTGGCCTGTCTGTTTTATTTGTCGTAACATTGAAAATAAAATAAAATCACAATGCTTATTAACGTTTACAAATAAGTGCTATCATAAATAAAAATGGGACTGTGCTACTTCCTTCTCTTGGACCTTTGAAACCCAACTGACATGCATTTGGAACACATATAAGGAATTGTGTAGAGAATGCAAATAACAAAAAAGCTATTCTCAAGTCACTTCCTCAGAAAGAACCCACCCAAAACATTTTGTTTTTTGAAGAGTTGCTAGGAGTTTGAAACTGTTTTCTCAATTTCCAAGGAGCTGCCAAATAGTTATATTGACTGTCTTATATAGACTACTTTACTATTGATTTTATTGTCAGAGGTCTATCATAATTAACTCTATTCTATTAAGTAATATTAACTATTAGTTTATCAATCAGATAATTTGTTGTGTTGGATTTTATTTAATTAGTTAATTACTAATTAAACTTTAACTATTGTTAATTTTTATTAACGGAATCTAGTCGGTTCTAGGAATTTTCTTGCCAGGTATGCCGTTAATCAGTTTATTCTATTTCAGTAACAGATTCTATTTTCTAGAATTAATTTAGAATTAATTTTCTTAGAATTAATTAATTTCTAGAAGTAATTCCTATTGACTGAATTACTAATTTTAGCCGTTAAATGTTACTACTACTGCTACTACTACTAACAATTTTTCTGCAGTACCATGACGCTTAAGGCTAACACAGCTGCATACGCTTTCCCTCGCCCAAACCTATTAGAGGCTTCATTCTTTACCTCCTCCAAAGAAGTTTCAGTTTCCTTTAAATCTTTTCTATGACTTTTTCATATGCCATTCAGGGACAAACTGCTCTCTGATTGACCATAGATGGAAGGCCGAAAAGAACACTATTTGGCAGTTAGTTAAGTTACTAGTTGACTTTTGTTAACCAGTTTTAATCTAATCTATTGATTAAGTTGTCAGGTCTCCAATTGTTTAGTCTAATCTCCTGCATTGCTTTTCAGAATCAGTTTGCTCATATTTGATAAAGGTTGTCGCTCAAAGAATCTCAGCTACTCGGTTGACGACTGGAAACAACTCTGTTTGTATAACTCAGCCAAAGAAGTAACCGCAGATTGTTTCCTGTTGAACTTAGCTGTTGATCGTGAAGGTATTCAGTTTAGAGGTCAAGCCAGTCGCGAGAAAATTCCAAAGGTATGAAAAGATTGGTGTGGCGACTCATCCTAGCATTTGATGAGCCTTGTAGTTTGTATGGCTTTTCATTTAAATGAAGTTGCAAAAATTAAAATTGTATTAAATTGTATTTATTTTAAATTTATTTATTGATACCAAAAACCTAGTCGTATCACCAGTCATGTATTAAGTGATTAATGATTTAATGGAAATGGGATTTTCAAAGAAGGTTTGAAGGTCGCTATAGTAATTTGATTGGATAAAGGAGGTAAGATTTCTGACCCTTGAAACAAAAGGTCCATCTCAATTCTCCTTTCTTTCCAGAAATAACTGAAAAAGTAATTGAATCTAGACTAGTTGAATACTCACTACTACTACTAACAATTCACTGCAGCACCTAGCCGCCTGAGGCCAACACAGCTACGCATGCTCCTCCATTTTAACCTATTCTAAGCCTGCCTCTTTACACCCTCCTAGGAAGTTCCCATGTCCCTTAGATTTTTCTTTACGGCATCCTTCTACCCACTGCGGACGACCTGCTTTCCGTTTAGCCCCAGGCGGTTGGCCAAGAAGGATAGACGTTGGCAATCTGTAAGCCTTTATCTGCAGAACTATCCGCAGAATCTATTGACATGGTAAATGACAAGGTTCATTCTTATACTTGACCTCAAACTTGATTAGGAGAAATAAGGAAAACAGTTCTTACAATTTGTCTCTTTTTTTAGCATAGAAAATATATTGCCTGTTCAGGGAATATATACCTGAGAGTGCTAAGAACACAAGAATACTGATTTAGCTTATCGAAAACAGAAATAGGGGGTCCAAACTCTCGTTGCTGAAATCTCTGAGGAAAAACTAATGAAGTTCCCAAGTTCGCAGTAAATAATGAACAATCAAGGTTGAAGAGAAACCAATACTTCTTTCCGGGAATATTACCAGCTTTAAAGATTTCCCGTCTTCCAGGAGAAACATCTTTCATCAATAGTCGACCAGTCATTCAAGGAGCAGAAGCCCCGAGTGCTTGAAATCAAGCTTTTTATGTGTAATACCTAAACTCCTGTAATGAACTCCGACCGACCTCTACTACCCCTAACTTGGTAAAAGTAGCTGTAACGTTTATACTTTGGTTGGTTAAAAGGGTCTAGCAATATTTATTACTTAGCTCAGCTTTGTCATGTTGTTACTCAGTGGTTAAACAGAGGAAATAGCCTCGTTGACTTACTTCTAGTCGCCTACCAGAAAGTTTTGCTATAATCCTCTATGAAGCAGTATATAGTGTAAAAATCATGGGTGCCAGAAAGCATATACTACTTTTGTTAATTGTTTTTCTACTAAGTCACCACCTCAGTGTATTCTCTCTGTTCCTGGGTGAAACTGATTCGGAGTGAGCTGAGCTGACATGCGCCGTACCACAGGATACGAAGCTAGCAGCCATCTTGATTTTAGCAGTAATTGATAACGTTCTCCAATAATTTTAGAAAGATTCAAATAAGTGAGTGCCGTTTTCTGCTTCTGAAAGACATCGCAGAGATATCTGAAGTACGTCCCCAATTCAAAACCAGGCAATCTTTCTCCAAAAATATTGGAGCATTGGCCTCAAAACTAACGAAAAGAATACCAGTGATGACATTTAATCTGCTGAATCGAAATCCCCTGTGCCTTGAACAGTGGCACCAAACCCCCTCTATTTCTGTCATGTTGGAGGTTATTTTTAATGATTACTGTTCTTTTGACGCGTATGCTATTGGTCTAGTGAAGAAGGGTAATTATGCAGTGCGGTCATTTATTAGTTTCTAACGTTTGGCTTTCCCTCAATTTCAGTTGAAAACGGTTTGCGTCACGTACACCCTATTCTGGGGTATGCGTGCCCTTAGTGGGCCCACAGGTGCACAATATAGACCATCTGGACGAAGACCTGGATATTATTCAAAAACGGACAATCATTATTACGCTGAACCAGAAGTATACCACCCCATATGTAATCAGAAGAAAGTCTCAATCATATGTAATAAGAGTTTCCAATTAGTGTTCAAATCCGAGGAGTCTGTCCTTTCCTCTGAAAGACATCATTGACTATTCCCTCTACCTGCACCAGTCTGTGCTAACAAATAGATATCATTGTAAAGCATACGTAATGGGTTGCAAACACCTTTCTTTCAGTCACTTAGAAGAAGAGGGGCTTCAGGCTCGTATTGTTCCCTCAAGTGTTGTACTTCTTTTCAATTTTCCCATAATTTCTCATATGCTCATATAAATAGTATGTTTATTGCTGCTCCTTTGTTTTATTCACAATTTTTTATTTTTTCATAAGAAAATAAAAATAATTTTTTTTTAATTTTTATTACACATTGTTTTATTTATTGACCCCAAAAAACCTGTTTGTGTATTTGCGTCGATCAGACATTCGTTGTACAAAAGTTGGATTTTTGGCCACTTCATGTAGACTAGACTCTGAAGAACGTTTCTGGTCTAGGTGATCGATGATTCGCCTCCAAGGAGGAGGGTAGCTTTAGCAAAGGATGGGGATATGATAAAAAAAACAGGTCAACAGTTTTTTTAGCCATTCTACAATTAATGTTTTGTACCAAATTTAAGTTCCTTCTGAATTTCAGTTTGCCGTCCTTTTCAGGAACAGAACTTTTAAGGATTATAAAAGAATTTCGAAAATTATATTTGGAGCACCAAATCGATGAATTTGGGAAAATTTTTTAATTGAAACATAGAGCTTGATTTTAGATGTTGAGATGTTCTCTGATATTCTGAGGTTCGGCGTCTTTTGAAAACGCTTGTTTTAATCTTTAGTAGTCATTATAAGATTGTAAAGCACCTCGTTTTTTCCATTTTTTTTTTTTTGGAGAAGAAGAGACTGGGGGGTCTAAATGTGACCCATCTCCCTGGGTTAAATCATGAAGGTGTACGTTACAGATAAGCTCTACATTAGGTGGCTGCATATGCACTATTACCTTGCAGTATAAAATCAATATAAAAGCAAAACAGTTAAAATTGAATTTTAAACAGAAATTTCGAATTGTTATGGTAATTAAATCAATAAAAAAATGAATTGTCCGAATGGAAGGAAACAGAGACGTATGCTTAAAAGAACAAAAGTTATGCCTCATATGAATGGAGCTGCCGCTCGTTTTTACGCTGAACTTCCGGACAATTTAAAACTCCGTAGTGTTTTCTTCCGATTCTTATCTTCTACGTTCCTCTTCATGGGCTCGTAATTCTTGTCTTATGAAAAACTATAATATTGCCGATCCAATTATGTATGTGGGAAGACAGTTGTCTGTTTACCATAACTGGTTATAGGAGCTAATCTATCCATATCCTTCAACACTGATCCAGTAGCTCTATATAATTTTTATTTCTTCCTTTTTTTCTTTGAAGTTATTGTATTGTCTGCTAATGCCTTTGTTTTCGTTAGTATTTATTGTTATGAGTAATGCAAAGTTTTTTTCTTTATTTCTATGCTATGTTTTCATTTTTTTTTTATTATATGGTCTTTTCATAAATATCCAGGGTTTTCTTCAGTTTCATGGGAGCTTTCCGACCTTTCAACTCCGTCTGTTTGTGTTCAAGTTTATTTTTTGTGTAATAATACAGCAATAATCATAATCATCTCTAAAAATATAACGTACACCAATATTTTTTTTTGGGAGGGGGGGGGGGGGTATTCAGAAATTCTGAGTCATAATTTTCATTTTTTGCTTGGGAAATTTTCGTACAAATGATGCTCTTTGGGGATTAGGCAATTAAAAAAAGATCCACTAACCCCCCCCCCCAATAGTTGTTGCTCAACAATGAAGTCCTGTGCATGATTTAGTGAGGCCTCGCATAAGACAGCTTATTCAAATGAGGCTTTAAATCAGCCGTTTACAATAACCATTACTTTTATATAGACTGCCTTTAATTTTATGGATGAATTGTATAACTTGTAGTAATGTGGTCTCTGTAACTGTGAGTCAATATAGATCGTTTGTGATAGCTTTAAACTGGATTAGCATCTCATATATTAACTTAATGAATATTCAGTGGATAGAAGTGTGGTAAAAAGTTAACTTTTTTTTATTATTGTTCAATATTCAAAAACGAAAAAAAAACGAAATTGCAACTTTTCATATGCGTGAGCTATTTCGTTGCTTAAAAAGAGCTGACGAATCAGCGTCTCAGAGCAGTACTCGTTGACAAGATACTTTTGTCTGTATTTGACAACGATGTATGCGTTGACTTCTTGAAAATTTCACCGGTGGTCTGCTCCCTCCATCGGCTCGTACAGTCAAGAGACACGTCTTTCAAGAGAAGAAAAAGAAACTTGTGAATTTGAAAGCGGATTTGAAAGAGGCCAAAAAGGTCTCGTTGACCTTTGATAGTTGGTTATATAAAGGAGGGGGCTATCTGGCAGTAACTGTGTATCTCAAGCAAATAAGTGGATAATTGGCCGTTCAGAGTTGCATATTGCGCTTCAAGCCCTTGAAAGTTTGACACACAGCTGAAAATATACTCGCAGCTATCAGATTGGCGATGAAAAAACGTGCAATTGAAGACAAAGTATTTTTTGTAGTATCTGAAACTAGTTTAAATGTTGTTACAGCCCGCTGCCCTAGGGGGATTGGAAAGACCCCCGCTTAATGTTCGAGATGTTAAGATAAAAGAACTGGAACTCTCCGAGCAGGAATGGTTGATTCTTCAGAGCACATCTAGTTGTTTGTGCAACTAGAGGGAGCTAAAATTGCCAGTAGATCTACCTACACAACATCGAGCAAAACTTACATGCTTGTGAAAGGGCTGGTAAGGTTCTGCGAGGTGAGATTGACAAACTAGTTAGGAGATTACCTCAAGGATCACCTCTTATTCCTGTGGAAGAAGTACTTCGCTCACAACCGTAAATTCAAATCGGAGCTTCACCAACGTGTAGCTTGCTTGGATCCATTTGCCTATGACTGAGTTTGATACAGAGAGTGGCGGGCAAACAGGCACTCACCAGTTGACTTAGCAGCTCGTGTGAGCTCGCTTCCTTAGGTGGCAATAGAAATAAGAAAGAACCAGAGAGTCAGAGAGAAGTTGATGACTATTTTTCTAAGTTTTTTAATACAATAGGATTAAGGTCCTCTGTCCAAAGATCAGATACTACAGCAGGTCGGAACACAGAAAATATAGTCAAAGTCCATTAAGAGAGTTCTCATTTGTCATAGAATATGCATGTCCTTTGTTCGCTGGAGCACCAAAAAGTCTTATCAATCCACTTTATTGAATTCAAAATTGAGCAGTTCGTGCTGCAATCTCTGGTAGCACGAAAGCTAAAATCCCATCGTTGATCCAGGAACGCCACGACGTGGCATCCATGCTGGTTTTCTACAAGTACATTTATAACCCTCCATCAACGGAGCTATCGAAGCTCACTCCTGAGAGAGCCAAGCCCTCGCGACCAACTTGCCGAAATACAGCTCTTCAGGTCTACCTTTAGCAGGATTCTCCCCGCCAAGTATATCTGAAAGCGAGTTTCGCCCGGCGATCGGTCGCCCATGGAATATATTGCCGGCAGAGGTAATCTTAGAATATCCTTCCCTTGACGCGTTCAAGAGAAGGTATAAAAAATGCCTCAGTGTTAGAAAATGAGGTAATTACCAGGACTAGCAGCATATCATTACCTGTGATGGAGCCGCGAAGCCTGTATTAAAAAAAAGCCTATCTACGAATCACTTGAAACTACGCTACTGATCTCAATTTACAAAAAGGGCACGAATTGTAAGCAAACTTTTTCGAAAGAGTCCTCAATCGTCTTTCTACGACCATCCAATGACCTGTGGGCCTTTGGAGGGAAAAAGAAGAAGCAGAAGATAAAGGTAAAGGAGATACATCAGTGCTATCTATGGTAAATACGATCTTCTTTAGTTTTTAGGATGGGGACTATATTCCTCCGGTTAGGTGTTTTCGATCATGGCAATTTCTATGATGTAATTTTCGTTTCGATCCAACGCCATTTTAGAGAGGTTTCGGGCTTTTTCTCGAAAGTAAGAAAGTTTGTTTTCGTTATCAAGATTGACCTGTTTCTGTTTTTTTTGGAAAAACAGAAAGCAGCTGTTTTTATAAAAAGAAACAGCTGATTTAACAGCTGTTTCTTGTTTTCCCTTATATTCCTCTTTTTTAGGATGCCACATTCTGTCATCTATACTGGTCAATATTATAATCCTGTTTCAAGCAGAAACAGGTCACCTAATTTTGTCGGACCTGTTTCTGTTCTGTTTTTGGGTCATCTGTTTTTATCCGTTTCTGTTGTTCTAAAAACAGAAACAGTGCTGAGGCTTAGATATGATGAATATGATGGTGCAATTTTTGTCAAGGTTGCTTCCCTTTTCTCGGAGTGTTTTACCTCTTTTTGTAAAATTATGCAAATTCCTTATGATTATAACTTTTCGTGGTAACTGCAAACTTAATGAATTCGGGATCGGGATCAAATATAAGTTATTTTGGTGTATGCGTCGTAGTCACAACTCCTTATATTAGTGCTTGGCTACTATTGGGATGAATCGGTCTTTACTCATTCAAGACAATTTTCCTTTAACATCAAAAAGATTTCACACTTCCCTTTTACAGTATTTTATTCGTCACTTTTACCATTGATTTCATTACTCGATATTTTCTATCGATATTATCTTATTGTGTTGACCTAGAAATAGTAATTGTTAATATTGATTTTTGTTGTAGCTGTTTTTTGTAGCTACTTCCATTATTGAAGTATGTGTTTTCATTTTAGTTACTCATGTTTATGTGATTATGTGTTCATCATTTTTATACTCTTGGTTTATGTGATGATTTGGAAGATGCTCTCCCAGCCTTTTGATGACACAGATACTTTTGAGCTTGAACAGCGTTGAGTTTTTTGGTGCTTGGTCTGCTGAACTGAATAAAGAGTACTGGTGAACTGCTTGAATATCACTCCTAGTTTGGTGCATTCTCCCTATATCCCCAGCCCTTCGACACCTCATTAGTGTTGCAGTTTCAGTGGCTGGTTAAGGTTTGCAAAGACTGGCGGACTGCACTAAGTTTTTGCATTAGTCTTTAAAAAAAAGAAAGAAGTTGAAACCCTATAATTTTTTCACCTTTAACTGGAAAGAAGGAGTATTCAATTTGTTGCCGTCAAAGTATTATTAGTAGTACAGGTTTTGACTGACGTATGTATACATTTCTTTTCAGAGGTTGGCTTAATGCATAGCTTATCCGGAAATATTGAATCTATAATCCCCTAAAAAAATTGCTTCATTCAGACTTGATCATTGCTCCAGTTTTAAGTGATAGGTTCTGCTTTGCAAATACTGCAATTGAGGTGCGTAACTATACCTCCTAACTTTGTTGTTATACAATAGAGGTTGCAAATGCCTCATCTGGATACAAAAATGACTTTTCTTTATAGAATTAGTTATAAAAGGGATTCTATTCTTTGTCTTGAAACAATATAATCGCTTTTCCTTTGAATTTGCAAAAGGGAATAATTGAGCTTGAATATGGAAAACTGACTTCCTGGGGTTAAATGCTTAAATAATTCTATTGTTGATATTCAATTTTTCCTCCTCACCAAAATTTTTTGTACCAATGAGTGCGAGGAAAGCTGCTTATGACATACGTGTTCGTAAGTGACTGAAATCGCTAGTACTAAATAGTGCCTCATAATAGGCGAGGCTTTTGATTAATTTCTGGCCTAAGGATTTGAAAAATCAGGCTCTGTCAACACAATTCAGAGTTTCATCTCCTCCTATTTCTTTCCATTTGTGTAAAATTTGAATGTCTAAGCCCAGAGAGGAGAAGAAAATCTACGGGTTTTGAAATCAATTGTCTTTGTCGTATTGCTTTCGTTGGACGTGTTCATCAAATGTAACCAAAGAATCACCTTTTAAAAAGGTTAAGTACAAGATCCGCATGCGTAGTGTCGCTCACACAAGAGGTATCAAGGAAAAATTTTCAAACACCTCATCGAAGGTTCGAGCTCCCGAGCAGAAGGATTTTTAATTAAACGAGCTGATGAAGTCTGGCTTTTGGTTATTATTTTTGCAATTAACAAGACACTGTATAAACCAAAGAACTTTACTACCTCTTACACCAAAATGAGAAAATTTAGAGAAGAACAGTGTGTTAACAAATCAAAAGTTTTTCGAACATACAAAACAAAGCAGCAGGAACCAAATGATAGTCTAGTGCAGAATGAGTATAAATAGAAATGTAGGAATGTATGAATTCGTGATTCAGATAAGCCAGAAGCTGGCTTATAAGACAGACTAGTAGAAATTATACTGGCTAGTTGCGAATAACGAGCGAAAAAGCAATTCATTTAAAAATTGACCATACTTAAACTATAATTTTTTTTTATAAACAAGAGTTAATAATGGCTTTTCGAAAATACTGTCATGACGATTAAATTAAGGGAAAAATTCTTCATTAAAGTCATGAGCGTGATAATTTGAATTTTTGATGTTGTTCGTAGAAGAGAGTAAATGTCAACGTCTTTGTAGCCTCCCCCTTCTCCTATTTGTAGTTTTCATATTTAGCTTATAGTTGAAGAGTAGCCTAATATTAATTAGATTTTTTTATTCTTTTTTTTTATTTCGTTATTTTGCTTCCCCCAAACTTGTCTTATTTGAAGACTAAATACGGAATCAGATAGCATTTCTTTTTATCGACAACTGTTTTCCAATTTTCTTTCTCCGCTTTCTCATCTTATCGTGTATTTTCCTGATGTTTTGCCGCTGCGAAGTGGTTGCAAGACTCTCTTCATAAGACTGTGGGTATGGATGGCAACTAGTGTGTGGTAACGAACTAAATTTGATATATGCTCTGTACATGCCCTGTACATATTATCCTCTTTTTATTCAGTATAAAAAAATTGCAATCTGTCACTGTTTCAAATCAATTCTTCAAACGATTTGTTCTTTAAAAAATTTCGTCTTGGCCATTGCCAAATTATGGTGGTGTCATTAATGCAGATGATCATTCAATTTATTTCTCTAATGACATCGAAATCACTGATTCCCACATGTACAAACCCAACGCATGTTTACCTCACTAGTGCAACTCTTATCGACAACCTATTTTAACGACACCAGGTACGTCTTCACAAGTTGGTCTATCAGATTTTTCTGATCACTTTTTTTTAAATTTCTGATGGGAAATACCAGCTTCAGACAGGCAAAGCACCAGAAACAACACACCGGATTATCAATAAAAAAAAATGGGACTGTTGAAAGGATAAATTGGATATTATTGATTGGTCTCGTGTATTGGATGCTGAAGAAGTAAACTCTGCAACGGCTTATTTCTTCGAAGAATTTAACGCTGCTTTTGTTGAGTCATGCCCCAGACTAAAAAAAAACGAAAAGGGAAATATAATCCACCCATTCAACCATGGATATTGCCTTCCCTTTTAACCTCAATAAAACAAAACAAAAATGGTCTATATAAAAAATTGTTATCATTCCCAAGTGAGAAAAAAACCTTTTTCAAAAACTACAAATATCTACTTTCAAAAATAATACGTAATGCTAAAATGAAATTTTATTTTGATTCTTTTAGTGAAGTAAGTAAGTCATCAAAGAAAATTCCGAACAACTTCGATCGCGAACAACTTCTACACACCATCAGAAATAAAGGACGCTCATGGTAATAGAATTGAAAGGGAGCTAGAAATAGCTAATTACATGAATTCGCATTTCGCGCCAATAGGACAGTCGGTAGCCCACAAGCTTCAACTTAACGTGCCCCATGGTCAATTTGATTTTCGTACATGCCTCGGAAAGCCTCCTGAAAAATTTATGCTTTTGACACCAGTAACAGAGGAAGAGCTTGCTAATTTTGATAAGCTCTTAAAGAATGGGAATTCCCCGGGGATTGATGAATCGTCTATGAATATTGTGAAAGCTATTTTGCCTTATTAATAAAGTAATTTGTCATTTAATAAATCTGTCAATTAGATCCTGAACTTTTCCAGATTCATTTAAGAAAGCAAATGCGATACCACTGTATCAAAGCAGCGACCGGAGTAATTGCACGAATTACTGACCAATATCTATTCTTTTGAGTTTTTCTAAATTAATGGAGCGATGTTTTTATAATCGAGTGTATAATTTCCTTTGTTCGAATGAATATTTTTCAAACAATCAGTATGGGTTTAGAAAGGGACATAGTACACAGGATGCTATCCTGACTGTGGTCCAATTTATTCGCGAATGTCTTGATAAAAATGATTCCGGCAAGTATTGTTTCGGATCGTGAGAAGGCATTCGATATGATTTGTAACGAAATATTGTTGTATAAATTGAGCCATGGCGGTATACGAGGACCAGCACACGATTTTATTGCATCTTACCTAACGGGTAATTTGATCTTCGTCGAGTGTCGTTTGGTTTGTGGGTGGGTTCCTGTCTAGTGGTGAGTCATGGAATTATAAATATTTATTTTATGCAATTAGTTTTTTTTTGTCAAATAGATGTGTTATATTATTACACCGGATTTTTGGTCAATCAACCTTGTGTCTCTGGCTTGACCCTTTTTATGTTGTGTATATTGTACAGGAGCTTAAGGTAAATCTCGAACCTTAAAGCCTTGAATCTTGAACAATAAAATATATAAGTGGACAAAAAAAAGCATTGTTTACTAAAGAATAATATTGTACTCCTTCACAAAACGCGGGGTGGCACATTCTTTCACACCGCTTATGTCTCACCTTTATTTTTGTCAGCTTTGGGACTGGTCCCACGAAAGCCCTTATAGGTCATTTGAGGATAATATCTGAAGGAATAACCTCATGGTATTTATGGGTATCTAAACATTTTTTTTTTTTTTTTTTAATTGGTACTCACCTTCAGCTTTCTTTGCTCCAGGAAAATTAAATCAAATTTAAATGATAATTCAGAACTTGGAGTTTTTGTGCGCAAAAATAATAACACTGTTTCGAATGGTTGATATTTATTTTCAGAATTTTTTTATTTTTTTACAAAGCCACTGAGCTACGTTGGTTTAAAGGAGTTGTATCTACTGGAATTTTTTCGTTCAGAAAAAGCTGCACATCTTCAGAAAAAAGAAAATGTTTTTTTCAGAAGAAAAATAAACCTAGTTGCTAATTCGAAAATTCATTAGAAAAGCTTTTTTCTTAGAAAGAGCAAAGCTACCTGCCGAGCTATATTTATTCTAATACATTGCACCTACTTGATTTATTTTTAATTAAAAAAAAACTTCACTTCTTTAAAAGAAAATATTTTTATCAGAATAAAAGCAAAACTAATTGCCAAACTATGTTGATTTCAAATTAGTGGAGCTACTTGAATTTTTGTATTAAAAAAACCTTTAATTTCTTTAAAAATTGTTTTTTAGAAAAAGCAAAGTTATTTGCTAAATTACTTTGATTTCTGTTTCTCGGTGTAGCATGAATTTTTGTCATTAAAAAAAAAGAAAACATTTTTTTTTTAAGAAAGAGCAAAGCTACCTGTTAAGCTATATTGATTTTTTTTTTTAATCTCTTTTTTCCGAAGAAAAGCAAAGCTATTTGGGAAACTACGTTGATTTCAATTTAGTGGAGCTACTTGAATATTCTTTCATTAATTATATTTTTTGTTTTTCAGAAAAAACAAGCTATTTGACAAACTACTTTGATTTCAATTTGTCATAGCTATGTGATTTTTTTCGTTCAGAAAAGTTTCATTTTTTATAGAAAGACTGAAGCTACCTGTCAAGCTATATTTATTTTGATACGTTGTACCTACTTGATTTTTATTTATTCATTAGAAAAGCTTCACTTCTTAAAAAGAAAATATTTGTTTCAAAAGAAAAGCAAATCTAAAAAAAAATTTAAGAAAAGCAAAGCTATTTAACAAATTACATTTATTTCAGTTTCTTGGAGGTTCTTGAATTTTTTCATTCAGAAAGGCTTCTTTTTTTTTAAAGAAAAAACATCAGGTTGATTTCGATTTGTTTGAGCTACTTGAATTTTCTCTTATTTAAATAAAGTTCCATTTCCTTGAAAAAAAGTTGAGGAGGGGAATTAAAGCTATTTGCCTAATTACACTTTTTTTTAGCTTCACGGTGGTACTTGAATTTTTGTCATTCTGAAAAGCTTGTTTCTTTTTTTTAGAAAAATCAAAGCTACCTACCAAACCAGATTGATTTCAATTTCTTCGAGCTACTTGAATTTTCTTTAGAAGACTAGAAGTTTCAAAAGAATAATGGACGAGTTCTTCCTCAACAGTGCCTTTGATTTAGCCCATGCCGCACTAAGTAATGGAGAGGTTCCTGTTGGTTGTGTTTTTGTCTATCAGAATCAAGTTATTGCCACAGGTAGAAATGAAGTGAACGAAACCAAAAACGCAACTCGGCATGCTGAAATGATTTGTATTGATCAAGTGGTGTCTTATTGTCAACAAAAGAACCTTGATATAGGTGAAGTTTTTAAAAATGTGGATGTTTGGGTAACTGTTGAGCCTTGTATTATGTGTGCTTCTGCCTTACAGCAGTTGAAAATTCGGTCCGTTTATTATGGTTGCAGCAATGATAGGTTTGGAGGCTGTGGTTCTGTTTTAGATGTCGCTAGTGTAAGTGATAGTTTTCCTAATGTTGTCAAAGGATTAAGAGAGCTAGAAGCAATCAATTTGCTGAAAGATTTTTATAAGGGTGAAAATCCTAATGCACCTAATCCAAAAAGGAAAGACAAAACGGTCAGTTAAGCTTATGCCTACTACTCTAGTAATCCTGGCATGAGAAAGAACGTATCTCATTTTTTTTTTTCAAAAACGTTAAACGTTAAAAAATAGATAGATAAGTAAATTCAAAACAAATAACTAGTTTAGACAATGATTGGTCTTTGTCAACAAATCAGATTTAAAATATATTTTACTATTTTTAATCTCAGAGATGAAATTCTATACGAAAAACGTCTTTAGAGAATAAAAAACTTGAAAGAGGTAAAAAATATTTTATCAGGGTGAAAATAAAAATGCACTTAATCCAAAAAAGGAAAGACAAAACGGTCAGTTAAGCTTATGCTTCAGTGCTACTTTAGCAATCCTAGCCTGAAAAAGAACGTATCTTAGTTTTTTTTTTTAGAAAACGTTAAACAACTGGCTTTTTTAAGTAAACTTAAATGAGCTATATGGAATCCTGATTCTTTAGTTTTATTTTATTTCATTGTTTCGTATACTTTATTTTTGATTGGACAACCTAGTTTTTTGTACAAGAGCACGCGTTAAAATCTTTCAAAAGAGGGAGGGAGAACCTGCAAAAACAATTCCAGATAAGGGAGAGATGTGTCTGATTAATCTTGTTTTTCCCGAAATTTGTTTGTACTTATGTGCATAAAACTAAAACAAACACGTACGGATGCATGGGCTCACCCTTATTTTCTTTGCAAAATTAGTCTAAAAAGAAGACATGATTACACGAATTCTACGGTTTACAAATTGGTAGATTCATAAGATAATTTATAAAAGATAATTGTTATAATATGTGATTTTCCTTATAAGAACTGCTAAAACTGGTTCTCTCTTGAAACTGATCTCTAACGTGTTTGACAGATGGGTTCATTATCAGTATGATGCAAAGGAAATAGGACCGGCCCTTTATTTTCCGAACTTGGTTCTTACAGGAGTTAAAACCCACTGGAACAACTGGCAGTGTAGCATTGTCGTCTTGAATTAAAAAAATAAAACGTTCGATAGCCCAAGCGACATAAGTAAAATAAATAAAAAATTAAAGGATTAATTTTACTTGGAAAAATTAGGTTTTTCTTCTTTTTTTTATTATTAATGTATAATATCTTTTCAGTTTGTTGTAGTCCGTAATTCTGAAAAGAATTAAAAGCTTTAGAATTATTACTTAGGAAAGATAGGTGATTTTTCCTTTTTGTTTTTTTCTTCCTTATTTTTTTACTATCTATGGTTTCCAGCCTTCTTAGTTCTGCGTAGTCTGTGTTAAAGTGCTCAGTAGTGATTTCTTTAAATGGTGTTTTATCTTGAGGATGATGTTGAATCGGAGCGTCAATTGAATTGAGGTGTCAATTGACCGACCTATGTTAACGTTAGTGGTATGTCTAAGTTGGGAATTATCTAAAACAAGTGAAAACCTTAGACTTTAGAAAGTATATTTAGAAACATTCTTATTTAGAAATTTTCTTAAGGTTGCTTGATCAAAATGCTCAATATTTTTAAGTTTGATACCTTTAGTTCAGCCTTTTAACACTAGTACAGCCTAGTGAGTTTTAACAACTTAATGACGACATATAGTATCGATATATCGATATCACAATCCAAAATAAAAAGAAAAAAAAACATGAACTACACTTTGACAGTTAATGCAGTTACTCTTTTGGGTTGTTGGTGTAGTTACCCGATTGGGTTGTTCAGTGCAGGTATTAGTTGTGTTAGTCTTTTTTCTTCTATTTAATGTACCTTTTTGCTTCTATTTACTTTTCTTCTCTCTTTTAGTCAATTAAGAGTTAGTACAAGATTATTAGATATATTATATGTGCCCAAATTGTTGATTACATTGACTTAAAATAATATCGCCATCTTTCGAGATTTGTTTTAATGTAATAGTTGTTTCTCTTATAGATCTTTTATTTAGTAGTTTGTGTGAACTTTAATTCGGAGTTTTCAAAATACAGTTTTGAAATCATATGAGCCAAAAAATGTGCAGAGATTACTTAATAAAGTATGAACTTATTTCAAGATTTCTATACAGCACGAGGGGGGGGGGTAGATGGCTTTTGATCCATCACCATGATGTTCTGCATAATTGAAATTTATTAATTAAGTATATCCTCCAAAGTTTTATGAATCTTCCCCCTGCAAAATTGAGGAGTCTATGTTCGTTCTTATTTCAGATATGCCTTTTTTTTCTCTTATTTCTTAAATCTTAAAAAAAAAAGATATTTTGGAATTGGTTGGTGTTTATATCTATTAGTGCCTAGGAAAAAAGTGCTTTAATATAATTTTCTTCTTATGAAAAATATACAGAGAAGTACAAAATATACTTTCTATCATTTAATTTTTGCACCATTCCACTAAAATGTGTAGGGATCATTTTTCAATTCTCTTAGAAAAAAGGGGGAGGATTGCCCCCTCCGTCCTTCTTCCTACTTGAGGTCCCTGCTCTTCTGTGCTAAATCTACAAATGTCGAACGTCATATGCTTGAGTTGTATTTTGGTCCCATGCTTTGATAACTGTATAATTTTCTCAATTAGGTAAAATGTGTCGTGTCAGGTTTTAAAATAAATTTTTATTTTCTCACATTAGTTTTTATTTGATCACACATTCCGCAAAATAAAGGCAGAGCGAAGATATATGAAAAAAAGAATCCAACTAAGCAATTTAAGTTTATCAGTAAGTTACTTCTGGAAAATTAAGAATGGATCTAAATTCGGAAATTAATTAAAGGAAGCAAACTCATTTAATTTAGTAATTTAAGGAGATGGCTCATTTTCAAAGAAGCTTTGTGTCTACCTTTGTTTCTTAATGATTCACGTGGAAGTTTTTAAAGTTTAATTGTAGTTTTAGGTAATTGTCAATTTTTCAAAATATTATCGTAGTTTGAATCAATGTATAGATTTTTACTAATACTACTATTGCTGGCAGCTCATTGCAGCACAAAGCTACTCGAAGCCAACACAGCTGCACACGCTCTTCCTCGAACTCACTCTCAACTCCAACCATTCCTGCCTTCTCATGTGAAGTTCTAGTTTCCTTAAAATTCTTCCTTAAGACCTCCCTCACTCCATTTGGCGAAGAACTAAATTTTGTTTGGCCCCTAATGGAGGGTCAAATAGTACAATCTGCCATCTTTCATTTATAGAACGTGGTCTTTTAAGTTATTCCTTAAGACCTCCCTCACTCCATTTAGAGAGGACCTATGTTTTGTTTGGCCCCTTTTGGATGGCCAAATAGCTCAATTTTTCATACTTCATCTATAAAACGTGGTCTTTTAAGTTCTTCCTTCTTCCCTTACTCCATTTAGAGAGGACCTACGTTTTGTTTGGCCCCTTTTGGATGGCCAAATAGCACAATCTTTCACCCTTCATCTATAAAACGTGGTCTTTTAAGTTCTTCCTTAAGACTTCCCTTACTCCATTTGGAGAGGACCTACCTATATTTTGCTTGGCCCCTCACAGATGGTCAAATAGTACAACCTTTCACCCTTCATCTATAAAACGTGGTCTTTAAAGTTCTTCCTTGAGACTTCCCTTACTCCATTTGGAGAGGACCTACATTTTGTTTGGTCCCTTATGGATGGTCAAATAGCACAATCTTTCACCCTTCATCTATAAAACTTGGTCTTTTAAGTTCTTCCTTAAGGCTTCCCTTACTCCATTTGGAAAGGACCTACATTTTGTTTGGCCCCTTATGGATGGTCAAATAGCACAATCTTTCACCATTCAACTATAAAACGCGGTCTTTTAAGTTCTTCCTTAAGACTTCCCTTACTCCATTTGGAAAGGACCTACATTTTGTTTGGCCCCTTATGGATGGTCAAATAGCACAGTTTTTCACCCTTCATCTATAAAACGTGGTCTTTTAAGTTCTTCCTTAAGACTTCCCTTACTCCATTCGGAGAGGACCTACATTTGTTTGACCCCTTCCTAAGACTTCCCTTACTCCATTTGGAGAGGACCTACATTTTGTTTGGCCCCTTATGGATGACCAACTAGCACAATCTGGCACCTTCATCTATAAAACGTGGTCTAGCCATCTTTAGCTCTCTTTCATGGCCCTAGAAGGTGACATCGAACCTCAATTTTTGTACAACTTATAATCAGACATGCAGTCAGTCAAATGAGTTTCTAAGATTGTCTTACAACAGTTCCTCGGTCTTTCAAGCGTCCACGTTTCAGAACCATGCGTAACCACTGTCATTGCCGTCACTTTCAATATTCTAATCATAGTTCGCAATATTACCCTCCTATTCTTTTAAGTTTTTTTCAGCTATGAAATTTTTTTACTATTTGTATCTTCACTGCATCACTATCTTAAATAATAATCCTACCCAGACAAGCTAAGCTATGTCCTTGATTGGTTTTATTGCTACCTTATCACTTCTTCACCTTCATTTATTCCTAGTGTAGGTGGTCTTATTCATGTTAATTTTAAAGCTTATTCTTGCACCCTGAGCTCTCAAAACCTCAAAAATATCGTTAATTTTGCTACCACTTTTGAAAGGACATTCAAATAATTTGGATAATCAAAGTCTAGGAGAGTTATACCTTCCCATTTTCTCTCATAGCCTTCGCCGTATAGCTTAGAACAAAGCCATCTTATACAAACAGCGATTGAACGCAACTCTCTTTATCTGTTAATTCAACACCGAACTAGCTACTAACCTCACTTTCAACTTTAACAGTAGTAATAGTCCTCTCGAACATCGCACTAGTGTCTTTAGTCGAGTTATTGTGTATACCATGCAAGAATATGACCTTCAAAAAGCCTATTCTATCAGTTGAATAAAACCCCTGTTCATAATATATAAGAGTGAGACTAAAAGGTCTGATGATTCAAATCTAGGTGCCAAATCTAAAACGGTATGTTGCTTTTCCGTCGCATATTTTGTCCATTTATGTGATCTTTATCGTGGAAAAAAGTATGTTCTTCAAGTCGAGTAAAACGAATTTTTTAATGACAAAATAGAATAAATATTTCGAAAAATGAACGACCCGTTTTCCTTGAAATTTCCTTTTTCACAGAAATTCACATTGTTGGTGGTTCACCAGCATTTTTTTTTGGGGGGGGGGGGGAATGAACTTAGTACCTTGTTTTAGTCTAATACACGTCTGGCTATCGTTAAAAAAAGGTGGTTTGGTGGCAAAGTTTTGCTACAACTGGTTTGAGGGTGAATTTAGGGTAATCGATGGTACTGATTCCGAACATTGAGCAGTAGTGGCTCGTAACCGTATAACAGGCTAGTTTTTGCCTATAATCCTGAAATCGGCATTCAGGACATGGTTGCGCAGTTTATTTTCTAAAACTCTGAAATTGAAAGCCAATTTTAGCAAGCTATATATTTTGAATTTCAAAGATGGGTTATCTTTGGTGGTAGCTTAGTTTTACGCTCAGAAAAATGTAAGGGTGTTTGAAATGCAAGGGGGATTGAATTTGAATGAGAAGTATATCTAAAGAACTTTAAGAATTAAGCGGAAGGAGTTAGGGTCGAGGAAAGGGGCAGCCACCTTCGCTTACGGAACAACCTCTGTTCGTTTTAATTGTTGATGTTGCTCCTTTCTCTCAGTTGAAAAAACTTGTTTTTTAATTTATTTTCGAGAAAGGTCAATTTTAATGCTTTCTAGTGTCTTCTTAGATCGCATTGTGCAAACAGGCTGCTGCTGTCTCAGCTAGAAATTATTTTCTGAGCCACCAACAGGCTCAGAAATGCCTTGCGTATTTACAGATGAGCAGCCTTAGTTTCCAGAGCTGGTGATTAAAAACAAATAAAACGAAAATGTCGAAAGAGGTGAAAGAAAAATTTCCATAAACCAACAACTATTAACTTTCTTAACTCACTTTTTAATTAACTATTTTAACTCACTATTAGCTTTCACTTAGACGTGAATAAGTACAAAAATAGAACAAACCACACTACCTTTCTATTCACAATTAAACTGAAATGAAAATATGAAAAAAAACGGGTATAATACCTCAAAACGACAGTGACAAATAATTAAAAAGCCGGATATAAGAGTCCGGACTTTTGCTGTTATTTTTATTTTAAAAAAAGGCTTGTTCTCCCATTTTATTTAAATATAATAAACGTTTTCTTCGTTTTCATTTTGTTTTAACTATAGAAAATAGACGTACAAAGAAAATATAGTCATCATTTTTGTTGCCTAATTTGGACATGGTGGCAGACTTTGGGGCATGGGGGTTTGGTGGTAGATTTTTGCTGCAGTTAGTCTAGAGGAAGTTTTGGGGGCATTAATGGCACTGGCTCAGAGTATTTGGGCGAACTAGTCTGCATCCATGTAGAAAATGTCCGTTTTCCCCTATAAACCTGAAAATACGTCTACAGCAACATAGTATCCGTTTTTATTTCTAATAAAAAAAATTGGCATTATCTGAATCTTCATTTCTCTTCTTTTAGTTAATAGAGAGAGAAGTATTTACTAATTAAACAGATAATAAACAATAAATGGTTACTACCTCCCCTAAAAAGCAAAGCTTGTCTGAGGGGGAGATAGAAATAACAAAATACATAAAATAAAAGAACACTAGGCCACCGACACCATTAATACTACCACACTCAACTATAAATATGAAAAAAATATCTTTACTTCCCTTTTCCTCGGGGAACTACATATCATCATAGCCCACACAATAAATAAAATAAATGAATGAATCAAAACTCATGATCTACAAAAAGCAGTTCTTAATGGTTTTTCACAATATAACGGGGTCTCCAATACTCCTTATATTACTAGTCAAACTATTCCATTTCCGTGTACCTTATATACAGCAGAAAAACATGAACGGGAAGAAATGCCTCTTGGTACACTTTAATCAACACTACCCCTTGTATCGTGTGAAAGAACAAAAGACCTAACGCATGATAAATCACTAAAACAGCGTGGTTGAATATCCTGCAGTAATCCAAATATAAACTACAATGCACAAAATTCAGTCAAACAATATTAGTCAAACTTCTGTTTGTAAAGTTGTGGTTTAAACAAAAACTTGAAGAGAAATTTTCCTAGAAAACGCCATTTTTCCCGGAAGAGTTCTTACTTATGTGCAAATTTTATCTTGTCAAACGAAAAATTTATTTTCGGTGAAAATTTGTTTTCACAAAATCTGAATCTCTAACAAGAAAAAGAAGTGTTATTCAAGGTAATTTAGACAGTTCTTGCGTCCAGTGCTAAGCGGCCAACGATTAAAAATTTGGCTTTGTGAATAAGAATGCAAGGGACTGGTAACTTATGAAAAAAGTAAAATTAAGTGAAGACAAGTATTTAATTAAGAAGCATTTTTCCAGTACTTGCCTTCTGTCATGTTTGCCGAGTTTAGCCATTAGACTTCAAACCTCATATTGGTCCCTGAGCTCTCAAGATGTCTTCCAAAAAGCAGCTAACACATCTTTCAGAAGGTCCTCCTTCCTAAATCTTTTTATTCGACTGTAGGCCTTACAACTGTGCATCATTCTCAAACCAGTATATGTTAACTAAAGTCCACAATCCTTTATTTTTTTCCACTTTATGTTATCTAAAGTTCTAGTTTTTTTCTAAGCTCTTTTTGAATTAAATAGAATTCGTGGTGAAGCATGGTGTTGGTACCGATTCCTATCAAGATCTAAGCAGACCCAGCCAGATGTCAAAACACGTTAACTGTTTAAAGTGTCTGCTGTGTGGACAGATGAAAAAGACCCTTAGTGACAGTTAAACGAGAAACAATCGTAAGACCTGCAGTGGAACGGCAAGACCAATGGTATCACAATTTGGCCAAATCTCTTGATCCTGCCGATGATCAATGCTAAGAGATGTGAAACATCTAGAAGGAATTTGACCAATGAGAATCACACTGAATGTCAGAACATGCAATCTTGTATTCGAAAGTTTGTGAGTTTCTTAAGAGAAGCACCAAATCTGCTCATGAAGAAGAGACGTATGGGTGAGCCCTTTGACTTCATGTCATGTTTTATCTGTGGCTTCTGTGGAACAGTAGGCCACTGCCCAGTTTTCAGTCTTACATTCACCAAGACAAAGTATTTAGAAGAGCAGGAAATGTCAGCAATGAGTATCATCAGGCACTGCTTCCGACCAAAACTATCAGAAATGTTCCTAATGAAAGCCAGACCGGGATGTGAGGTACCACAATAATTCCTTAGATAAGTTTCTTCATCTTTAAGCCCAGAAACAAGTCTGGAAGCAGCAACAACTATACCGTCGTCAGCAAGCAACTCGTCGACTAAGAGATTTTCTACGGCCATCGCAGATATCATCCAGAAAAATTCTACCATTTCATTTCTGCTTGTTGGATTCCACAAACTTATGAGCTAAGTGTAGACAGTGAACTCCCTTATGGGTAGTTGAGGAGTTGAGGAAACCATTGTTTCAGCAGGACTTCTTTCAGAAGCCACCACGAAACAAATTATTTTCTGGTGTAAATATGTATCAATCGCTTAACCCACAATTTTAAGTGAATGAAGCAATTAATAGTCGTAGGTGAGAGACGTTTGAAACGTGACTAGAAGAAACCAGAGTTGTCACACACAAAAAATGTACACAAAAACTTGAAGCACTAGCTGAGACTAAGAAGTTATTTCGAGGGAAACGAGTAAAGATTCGTGTAAACGTGCTCAGAAGCTTGGAGATAAAACTTAGTGTGGCTCAGTTTGGGAGTTTGCGAAAATAGGTTTCTCTGATATTTCTTGCAAACGTAATTCGGACCAAACATCGCATTCTTACAGACACCAACATATCAAAAACTAGAAAATAAATATGGTGATTAAATTCTTTATGTACGTCTATTTTTGTATAAATACAACGAAATGAAAATATAGAAAAATCGGTAAATATTTCAATAAGATAGTGTAAAAATAATCAGAATTCTTTTTTATTCTACCAATAATAAAAGCCCGGGCTCGATTTTCAATATTTTTGTTTGAATTATAAATGGAAAGCTTGGTTTCCCGACTTTGTTTTAATCATAAGTGGATAAACCTGGTTCAAAATTATTGTTAATTTTTTTTTTCATCAGGTCACAAACTATGCGAGGCATTTCTTAGCCTGATGCTGGATCAGAAGGTAATTTTTAGGTGAGAGAATAGCCTAATTAAGCGAATAATGCGACCTAATGAGATACTAGAAAGAATCACAATCAACCTTAATTCTAAAATATAACTGTTTTTGCCGCTACGTTTTACGCTGCTATGAGCCGCCAGGGGGTATATCATGACGAAGCAAAATAACTTAGATGTCACATTACTTGCTTCGTTTCATATCTGAATTCCATAATGATCATTGTCCGTCGTTCCCATGAAAAACAACTGGTGTAGCAACACGATGTTCCTATAGTTGAAGTTTATGCATAGTTAGAAAATAATCAACTTCTTTAAGAATTTGTTTTGTCTTTAGTTATCTTGAAAAACTTTCGAAAGGAAAAAATATTCCTAGACTTGAAAAATGTAAAAAGTTTTGGATTTAGAAACCACTAACTTCAGCCATATTTGTCTTGGCGTAAAACAAAGAATATCACCAAAAATTACTCTTTCAATTTCACGGTTTCAGAAAATAAACAGTGTGACGGTGCCCTTATGCGCTAGTTTTTGGCTTATAGACAAAATTTGTAAGCAATTTGTCTGCAGTACCTAATTGCTTTATTTTTTTTTGTGTTCCTCTGAAGCTAAAGCTTGCCAAGCCTCCAGCGAACTGACTCCCAAAAATTCCCTAAGTTCAGATCCTAAGAGGGTCCTGGGCTAGTCATTGGTCTAAAAAATTAACCACTTTGAAAAGTACTGCAAAACGTTATCTTTGGATTTTGTGTGGCTTAACGAGATTGAGACTTGAAGGCACAGGGAAAGTAAGCCGTAAAAGTTATTTAAGGCCAATTGACAATGAGGTTTTATTAATACCTACGTTTAGCTATCGCTAAAATTTGCTTCACCTAATGCTATTGTTCGGATCTCTCTGCTTGCAAAGGAAAATTGTGATGCTAGAACTAAGAGAATTACAGTTCTGTTTTTCATAGTTCTGAGGATTTCAGCGACTAGAAACTCATAAGAATAATCTTTTTGGCTATTTTGAACTAGTTCGGTCCGATAATTATAATTGAATAATTTTCAACTCAGATCATCAGTTCACTCTTCAAAAAAGCTGTTTTGTTTTATTATATAGGTACTTTCGGGCCTTCATAAGCTTCAACAACTCTCTCAAATGGCGGATTGATTTTTATTCCATTTGCCCCTGTTATTTTACCTTTAATCTGTCTGTGTCTTTGTACATCCAAGTATTTCTATACATCCAAGCAATTCGACTTACGTTCTGGCTAAATCCAGTTCTGGATAAACCTGCATTAGAGATGGCTTTCGGATCAGCTGATTTCCCAAACCAGGTTTAACTGAATCCCTGGTATTGCTAAATTATCTTTGCGAATAGTGGGATTGCTCACTTTAAAAAACCTTGCACACTAGCTACCACGAGAGACCAAAGTTTGAGATTTAGATGAGATGACGATGAGTGGGAAACTCCTACAGAATTGTCAATTCAGGGCCTGGAGGTGTGACCTCCTAGATTCTGAAATAACCCCCTCCTACATTAAATTGATTGACGCTGCCGAGTCTCTTGGTGATTAGACGTTTACTGCCACAACCAGCAATTTGTAACCCTTCCATAGATGTGAACCCTTAAATAGCCCTGTGAACCTTTGACATAAATTAAAGTAATAATAGCATGAATGAGCTTGTGTATTTCTTCAGAGTATATTTTGTATAATTGGAACATGGTTAAGAGTCAAATCAAGCCTCACAAAATAAATAATAATTTCATTTGCCAAGAAAAAAGCTCGTGGACGTCAGTGAAAAACCTTGAGCGAGTTACAACTTACTCGTTATGCTTTTCTTTAATAAATGGAAGACGGAATAACAAATTACATGTCTCATGTGTATAGTAGCACAAAAGGTAACTTTCATTTAATAGCACAGACGCTTTTTTGTGATGGCACAATTATCGAATAAGTGCACCAGGGGTACTTGAAACGCTTATATAGTTTTTAATCCCAGGAAATACTGACGACATCTTCCAACATTAAGATAAATTAGATGACTATTCTTTTGAGAGAAATTTACATTTTAGATTTTGTCATAAAAATTATCTTTAAAATTAGTATTACTAATTGTTATAAATTTTGATTTTGTTAATTTAATAAAAAAAAAAACACACAAAAATAATTGCCAGTTGTGAATGGCTGTCGAGCTTCTTCAAAATTGAATTAAAAATCTTAAAATTGGAGTGTTCAGACGAGCAGACAGTCGATTGTAAAAAGAAACCAAGTCTCACAGGGAAAAATAAGAGACCACTTGGACTCATGAAATGTTTGAATATAGAACTATCCAAGACATTTGTATAATATGATTTAAAGGTTGTAAGTATTGATATTATTAATTTAATATCCTAATAAGTTTCAGTAAAAGTAGAGAAAATACCTTTCATAGTACAAAAGCTAGACAATAAGCAATTTCTTACAAAAATAGCAGTTTATTATTTTCTTTCAGCAACAAAAGTAACAGTAACAAAAAGTTACTGTTTTACACCCACGAATGTTTGGGTTTCAAAATTAGGTCGTTTAGTTCCATCCTATTCACAAGCTTCAGCATATAAAATTATAAACAATCAGTTATTCATTTGATTCCTAAACAGTTTTTTGTATGCGTAGAAAAATTTGAAACGACTGAAAATGAGTAATTTGACTATAAAAAAGCTGGTAGAAAATAGCCCGCAATCCACAAATTTTTTGCGGCTAAGTAAGATAAAATATTCTTGACATGAATACTTCAAGTAAACATTGCCAAATTTAATTTTCACGAAAAACAACAGGGAACAAATTTAAAATTTTCGGTAAAATCTCTTCAATGAGCATAAGAGATAATAAAGTCGCTGAAAATTATTTAAATAGAACCCGTACATCTCAAACAAACAATTGAAAGTCAAACTTGGTTTTTCAAAAAGAAAATATAACTTATTTTTCATTAATAACAATATTTCCTGATATGTTTTGCTTTGTTAGATTTTATTCAGCGCTTTTGGTTTATATGTTAATTTTTAATGTGTTGTTTGAGGATCACGCTAAAAAAATTTGTTCTAAGCAAATTCTGTTTTCGAAAACTTTTCAGCGCCTTAAATGCTCTTTCCTGGTAATGACAAATACAAGAATAATAATAATAAAAAAAAAAAAACAATCCTGGTGAACCCATTCCTAGGAGTCTCAAATTATGGAGAAGTTAAGAAAAATTAAACATTAGTTTAAGACTTATTCTATCTGATTCTGATGCACTCCTAATTTTTCCCAATAATAGTCAAACAGTTCGTAGTAACGAACTGTAGTAAGGAGCGACCCGGCTCAATAGTAACCAAAACTCTAAAAAACAAAATTTTGATACCAATATATACATAAAAGGAATTGCATTTTTGTGCTAATTTTAAATATATAAGTTTCATAAAGTTTGGTCTTAATCATCGAAAGTTACGAGCTCGAGAAAATTTGCCTAATTTTCGAAAAAGAAAGAAACATCCCCTAAAAGTCATAGAATCTTAATGAAAAGTACACCATCACATTCAGTGTATCAGAGAACCCTACTGAAGAGGTTTCAAGCTCTTACCTGCAAAAATGTTGAATTACGCATTTTACGCATCGTCCAGAAGAAATACCACGGATGCGTGTTTAATTGTTTTTTTTTGTTTTTTTTTCTCAGGGTAATCGTATCGACACAGTGGTCCTAGAATGTCACGAGAGGGCTTATTCTAGCAGAAATTAACAGTTCTAGTGCCCTCTTTAATTTATCAAAAAATTGGAGGGGAACTAGTCCCCCTCCCACGCTCATTTTTCCCACAGTCACCTGATAAAAATTTGAAGATATCCATTTTGTTGTACATAGCCAAAAACCAAATAAATATGTTTTTAAGGACGACTTAATCCTCTACAGTCTTCGGGGGAAGGACTGCAAATTATGAACTTTGCCCATTGTCTACATATAGTATTGGTTATTGACGAAGAATAATGACGTTTTCAGGGGGTATTTTTTCTGGTGGTGAGGGGTTCGGAATTACGTGATAGGGTCTTTCCATGGAGAAATTCATCGTGGGGGATGAAAATTTCCGTGAAGGGGGTGCTAGATTTTCCAGCATTGTTTAAAACAACAACGAGTAATTAAATAAAAGAAACTTGAAACAGTTGCTGATACTATGGTGTTATGTCGAAGAGAAACGAGTAATGGTTCATGTAAACGTGCTCAGATACTTAGACAGAACCCTAAATGTGGCTCAGGGTGTGAGTTCGCGAAAACAGATTTCTGTGATATTGCTTGTAAACGTGGAGCGTAAACTAAACAGTGCATTATCACAGCCACCAGCATGTCAAAGTTAGAAGATGAACATAATGGTTAGATTCGTTATTTACATATATTTTTGTACAGTTAAAACGAACTGAAAAACATAGAAAAGCTGGTATGACATTTCAATTAGATGGTGAAAAATAACAAGATAGTCTTTTTTATACTAATAATGTACGGATCGGTTTTTTCGATATTTTCTATTTTGTTGTAATTGTATAATCGAAAGGCAGTGTGATCTAAGAAATTTCATATTTTTGTAGTTATTTATATCGAATCGAAAGCTAATGGCTAGTCACAACTGCAAGTATATAGTAAGACGTCTTTCACCTGTTCCAATTTTTTCTTTTTTTATCACCAGCTCCATGACATTGAGGATTTCCTTCTTATCTGTAAATATGCGAGGCATTTCTGAGCCTGTCGGTTGCTGAGATGATAATGTCTAGCTGAGAAAACATTCTAACCAAGTGTGTCAATCTTTTTTATAAAGTATGATCGTTTTCACCGCTACTCTTTGCGCTGGTTTGAGTATTTTAGATGTCATATTACTTGATTCAATTCATTTTTGAATACCATAATCATCATTGTGTGTCGTTCCCGTAAAAAAAACAAAAAAACAGCCAGATGGTAACAACACGATGTTGCTATAGGTACAGTTAGGTATAGTTGTAAAAATGGTCAACTCCTTCAAAAAATAAATTGTCTTGTCTCGAGTAGTCTTGAAGAGATTTCGAGAGAAAAATTCGAATTACTAGAAATACTCTGGGAATGTAAAATATTTTGGAGTTAGTGACCTCTAACGTCTTCCGCATATCTCTTGGCGTAGAAAAAAGAGCACCACAAAAAATACTCTTCTTTGGAGTTCAGAATGTATACAGTTTGTAAAAATTCACTTATAAATGTGTCAGCTTCAGAAAACAAACTGTGAGACGAAGTACCGACAGGCCAGTTTAGGGCTTATAGGACATGTTCGACATGTTCTACGCCATTGCGAGCTGATGCTTCTTATCATTCAGAATCAGTACCATCGATTACGCAAGACCAATTAACTGAAGTCCCTCCAATTAACTGAAGCAGATGTGTGCCACCCTCTGAAAGACTCCAGCCTCTGGATCACGGACTGTATTTGACTTTTGAATTGCCAAATCTAATAGCCATTTGTTTCCTGCTTTTCTCACCGGCAGACCAAGAGGTGCTTCGAAATTTGCACCAGGTGGCAGTGAGCGGGCAATCCCTGTAGGAATACCAATTTGGGGTCTAGGAGGATGGCCCTCCTGATTTAGAAAAAAAAGATTGTTTTGGGGTTACGATAAAAAAATACCCACCCCCTAGATTCTGAAATATTACCTTTTTATATCTCATTTTAAAATACATTTCCTCGCCCACCACCTCTACATTACCATGGATTGGAACCGATCAGCCCCTTGGTAATTAGACTTTTACTACTCCAACCGGCACTTGGTAACCTTTTCCCCTATATGAAACCTTAAATAATCCTATAAACCTTTGACATAAATTAAAAGTATTAATAGTGTTATTGAGCTTGTGTTTTTCTTCAGAGTATATCTAATATTATTAGTCGTGGTTAAGGGTCAAATCACGTTTTGAGCCTGACAAAAATAAACAATTAATTTATGTGCCAAGAAAAAGGCTTGTGGACGTCAACGAAAAATCTTGGGCAGGTTACAACTTACTCGTTACATTTTTCTTTAAGAAATGGAGGACGGAATAATAAATTACCTGTCTCATGTATATAGTAGCACAAAAGGTAACTTTCATTTAATAGCACAAATGTTCTCCTGTAACGGTATAATTGTCGGATAAGTACACCTGGGCTGCATGAAATGCTTATATGAAGTTTAATCCTAGAAAATATTGGTGAGATCTTATAGCATTAATATATGTCAGAAGACTCGGGAAAAATTTGTATTTTAGATCATATAAAGTTAGGATTGGCCATAAAAATTATTTTTAGCATTATAATTGCTAATTGTAAATTTTGTTTTGCATTATTAACTAAGGAAAAAACACACAAATAAATAGCCAGTTGTGAATGGCTATCGAGCTTCTTTCAAATTGAATCGAAAGCCTTGAGAGGGGAGTGATCATATCAGTAGGAACTCAGAGTAAAAAAACTAGGTAAGGAAAGGGAAAAATAGGAAGAGACCACAGGGAAAAATAAGAGACCACATGGAGCTCACAGTACTTGTATGATACAGCCTGAACCACTCAAGTTGTTCATCCATTGACAAATTGTAGAACCGGTTTTCTCGATTGTTTCATTCAGCATAACTTGAGACAAGACAAAGAGAGGTGACAGAATAGATGGGAAATATATAATTTGGGTTATACATTTACATAAGGGGGGGGGGTAAAGGTTTTGGACAGTGTGAAGTTAGAAAATAATCATTACTTACATAATATGTAGAATAATTGTACCTAATACATTAGCCATGCAGACCCCCTACCCCTAATATGCAAATATATAGCCCAAGTGTGTTTCTAAAGTATTATATTTTAATCATACTTAGGTATATTTCATTAGTATTGAGCGTTAGAGGAACAGGTTCTTCATAGATGAAGAATATTTGGTTGGGGCTATATCATATAAATACCGAGCTCATGAAATGTTAGAACATGAAACAATCCAAAACACTTGTATAATACGTCAGTTATTGTAAATATTGATATTATTAAATTAATACTTCAATAAGTTTCATTTAAAAGTAGAAAAGATAACTTTCATGGTACAAGAATTAGGCAAATGGTGAGTTTGTACAAAAATTACAATTTATTCTTTTGCCTTTCTTTCCACCTTTTTCAGAATTAGAGAGTATCTAACAAAAGTTATTGTTTTATACCAATGAATGCTTGAACCTGAAAATACGTCTTCGGGATTCATCCCCTTCACAGATTTCAACATGTAAAAAAATTTAACAGTTATATACTCATTTGATTCCTAAACACGCTTTTTTGCATGTGTAGAAAATTTTAAACGGCGAAAAATCGGTAATTTTCTGCAAAAAGGCTGGTAGAAAAAAACCTTCGATCAACAAACTTGTCGCGGTTAAGTAGGATAAAATCTTCTTGAAATGAATATTTAGTTTTCATTTAGTTTTCATATCAAAAATAAAAAATAACAACACGAACAAATTTTAAAATTTGAGCAAAATCTCTATAATGACCATAAGAGATAATGAAATAGCTAAAAAATATTTGAATAAAATCCATTCAGCTCTTCATTTTTTTCAAAAAGAAAATAAAAGTTATTTTTCTTGAATGATGATATTTTCTGTTGTACTTTGCTTTGTTAGATTTCATTCAGCGCCAGTTTTTGTTTAGTATTTGTCTTTTAATATGTTGTTTGAGGATGAGGCTAATAGAATTCATTAGCCAACTTATTTAAAAGCAAACTTTGTTTTGGAATTTTTGGTGACTCCAAGTACTCTTTCTTGATATGTAGAAACACAAGAATAAACAAGAGCCAAGAGCCCATATGGCACTTGTGACGAAGTCAAAAGAGCCAAGAGCTCATATGGCATGAGCTCTTGCAAAATTCTAAGAATCAATAGATTGATGTAAAAGGAAAATCAGAGGCTTAATGCCGGTCGCGATTTAAAATAAGAGCTCTGAGATTCATAAAGATCATAAAGATCATAAAGATCCGATCACTCACTCATAAGTTAAAAATACCTCATTTTTTCTAATTCTTCAGAGATAACCCTTTAGAGATAATTCTTCAGAGATTTCGATTTGAATGATACCAAAATCAAAAGTATTGCAGTTTGTTTGAAGTGACCCCTAAAATTTATTTAGATTGACAATACTATAGAGAAACCAAAAGTTTAAAAACACGTTTAAAAAAAATACGCCCATACGATTCAGAATTTCAAAAACTCTTTTGTTAAAAAGAATTTTCATATAAAGTTAATATAAGTATAATAATCACTGTTTTGATTATTCTTAATTGTAGAAGTTTATCGCGAAACCCGTTTTGGGTTAATTCAAAAAAACAGCCTGAAGCCCATCACAAATGGCTTGACTTACTTGACTTAATGCTCCTGCCGAAATGCTTCTGGCATCGAGAGTGATGCTACTTGGTGCCTCCATTTAGACCGGTCTCTTGCAAGGATGTGGACGTCCTGAATATTTACCATGGCTAAGAAGGCACGTGTCGTGTCCTTCCATCTGGTTGGGGGACGACCTCTTGGGGTCGTCCCCCAAGAGGGGGAATCATTCGTGCGGGAGTTTCGGAGGGCATGCGAAGGAGATGTCTGTACCAGCGTAGTGTTCGTTGGGCGAGTTGGACTGAGAAGGACGTTTGAGCAGTTAACACCAGGAGGTTCTCGTTGCTAACAAAATCGTGCCAGCGTAGTCCTTCAATGCGGCGAAGATGTTTAGTTTGGGCTATATTCACGGTGCTAAGCACAGACTGAGAGGCTGGCCAGGTTTCGGCTACGTAAAGAAGCACGGATCCCACCGAAGCATTGTATATGCACACTTTTGTCCTACGGCTGATAGAAGGTTTCCTCCAAAGGGCGCTTAGTCTTCCCACTACAGCTGAGGCTTTGGCAATTCGGTGCATTAGATCTTTGAGGATTGATCCGCCATTTGAGAGGATAGAGCCAAGGTATGTAAATTCCTCAACAATCTCAGCTGGTTTGTCACCGACCATTAGGACTGCCGGGAGACGCGGTGAGTTACGAGGCTCAACAAACATCACTTTTTTCTTCTGCCAATTAATCGACAGCCCTATCTTTAAGGCTTCATCAGCAAGGATCTGTAGGGCTACTGTGAGCTTCGACGGTGAATTGGAGACATGAGCAAGATCATCGACATAGTCAGCATCTGAAAGTACTCTATCACCGTAATGCAACCCAAACTGGAGGCGATTTATGGTCCAAGTCATAATGTAGTCGATGACACAATTAAATAGCTCTGGAGCAGCAGCAAAGCCCTGACGGACTCGAGTATTGATTTCAAAAAATGAGCTGCGTCTGCCATTGACTTACACGCAGCTCTCAGTCCCATCGTGAAGCCGCTCGAAAAGGTTGCAGTACTTCGCTGGTAGTCCCGTTGTTTTCAGTATGAGCCAGAGTGATTGCCGGTCTATAGGATCGAAAGCAGCCTTGAAATCCACAAAGGCAACATACGTTTTTTGTTGAAATTCTCGAGTCTTTTCTATCAGCTTCCGCATTGTGAATATTTGCTCGACGGTGGACCTTCCTGGCATGAAGCCAGCCTGTTGGATTCTTCGTTGGCTTCTGAGGAAAGTGGTACAGCGGTCCAGGAGGGTCATAACGAAGAGCTTTACGGGCACAGAGAGGAGTGTGATGCCACGATAGTTGGAGCAGATTCTTCGACTGCCTTTCCGTTTTAAGAGAGGCAGAATGATGCCCGCTCGCAAGTCTCTTGGAATCCATTCTGTACAAAATACTATGGAGAATAGTACTTGGAGCCAGAGAAGAGTCGCTGCCCCACCATATTTCAGCAGTTCTGCAGGGATACCACAGACTCATGGGTCTCGGTTATTTTTCATCCGTTTCAGAGATTTCTGTAGAGGTAAAAGGGTGTTGCACACTTTCACATGGCGCCTCAGGGGTGCTGGATGCAACTTGAAGAAGGTCAGGGTCGGGCTGGCTAACACAGTCAAGGTTCAGAAGTGAAGAGAAGTGATCCTTCCAGGCAGACGACGGACTCTCAAGGAATCTTCCTATACCTCCCATGTTAAACATTTGGAGTTTACCTGACGTTCCTGAATTAGTGATTTCGGCGGTTTTTATGTCAATAGAAATAAAAAAAATCTGGTGAATATTTTGATCTAATTAAATCTTAAAGCCGACAATTATTTTTTTATTATTCCAAAATAATTATAAAACCTGTTTCGGGTTTGCATTCTAGATTGCTATACTTGACACTGTTGTTGTGGGGTATCAAAAATAGAGCAAAAGTTTCTATTCAACAATCAGAAACTTAATTCTATAGTATATACTTCCTGGCTGCAGTCCCTTTAAATACTTTGCATATTTGTGTTCCGAAGTCAAAAATTCCCCTCAAAAGACTGGATCCAGCTGTAATCGGAGCGTGTGAGAATGCATAAATTGCACCAAGGGACTAACCACTCGGATTGTTCAAGAGCGATTCAGTCAAGTATTAGTTAGTTGTAACCTGTTTAAACAGAGTCTAAAGAATAAGTAGCGTGCAGACATCAAACTGCCAGTTAATAAATAGGCCAGGCCACATATAAAAAGTTATATTGTATAAATAATTACAAGAAGAATTGCTCATGATAACCTGCACCTAATCGTAATTTTGAGTGAGAAACCCCTTAAGTTCAACCTTCTATGTTTGTTTAGTTGAAGCGACGAAGAAAACTGATACCTTTATATTTGACCGAGTTGCCACCTAAGAAAAAGAATTGACTAGGGAGTAAAATGGTTGAACTTTGGCTAGGCCTTAATGGCTTGTTTCAAAATTCTTGGTAATATTCTTACGCTTTTAGCAGATCACCTTGATAACATTATTGTAAAATGCCATATGACACCAAAAATGGAACTTCTGGTGTTACCTCAGGGGTTGAAGGGCCGAGAAGCATAAAAAGTGTGCCAATATAATCTTTGGGGTCAAAAATCCTCAACTGAAGGTTCTGAGCCCCGTATCTTTAAAAGCAAAGAAATCCGTGTGCAGACATGGATGCTGCAGTGAATTTATTTAATAAATTAGCATGTAAATCTCGTTTTAAATATTCATGTGCGGAGAGCCAAAATCCGAATATGCCTTAATTCAAAAACGTTCAGAAATTAAATAAAACTACAATTGTTTTGAACTGAAAGTAAGGAGCAACATTAAAACTTAAAACGAACAGAAATTACTCCGCAAATGAAAGGGACTGTTCCCTCCTCAACGCCCCGCTCTTTACGCCGAAGTTTTTTACTGTTTTAAAAAGTAGAGTTGAGAGAAAGAGTCAAACTTTAGCGTAAAGAGCGATGCGTTGAGGAGGGAACAGCCCCTTTCATATACGGAGTAATTTCTGTTCGTTTTAAGTTTTAATGTTGCTCCTTACTTTCAGTTAAAAACACTTGTTTTTTATTTTATAAAATAAAAATCGACAAAGATTTCATGAGTAGTTATAAAAAACTGGAAAGGGTTTTCTTTTTTACTATTTTTAAACCTAAGAAATCAATTATAAAATATATAGTTTGGTGTAAATACTTTGGGGCAAAACTGTTATGTATACTGCTATGGATTTTACCATTAATCACATTTCTGCCGAAACTAAAATTTTAATTTTTGAAAAACTGATTGATCCTGAACGGTGGTAGCAGTTATTTTAGGAATCAGGTTACACAATCAGGGTCTCCAATTGTGTATTGGAAAGCAAAAATTGGGTTTCAAACCAGACTAGGAATTGCTTTCAAATTTATGATACACAAGGTCTTAATTCTGCTGTAGACTTATTTCTGAAACAGAGATGTGCAAATAGGGTAGAGTGTTTGTTGGAACCAGCCCCCCCCCCCAAATCCTAAATTTTCATGAGTTTCGGATTTTTGGGTATAAGCCTAGAATTCCTGCTATTCAAGGCCGTATCCAGGGGGTACAAGCTTTGACCCTCTAACCCCCAAATTCTTATCCAAGTTGTAAAAACATAACAAAATGCATATAAACAAATTGTGATGCGTTTTTATGGTACCCTCCCCCCCTAAATAAACAAAACTTTGGATGCGCTCTTGGGGCTATCCAGAAGACAACAATACAACGCACTTCATCAGGATCTTTTGGACTATACTTTGAACTCCCTAATTACGCAATTTCATTATTGCAAAATACGCATTTTGAAACATGCACTTGAAATAGTTATCACATGACGTTTTGTCAAAATAAGCCTGGCAAAGAGGCAAGATCATAGTTTATTCCTGTCACAAAGTGAGGAATCCTTTTTTCTTTCGAAATTTACAGCCAAAAATTCATTAAATGCTTTTAGAATATTAATTAAGGAAGGTGTGTCATTACGTCACAAAATACTGGATCCTGATTGGCTAAAATAATTGTATTTCAGATCACACCTCTCCATACTCAATAGTTGATGTAAAACTAGCATCGAAACGGGTTAATAAAAATAGTCATTTGGAAAAGAACTCAGAAGAAATGGAGAGTGACGCAAAAAATAGTCAATTTGTCGGAAAATTAGCAAATGGGGAGATTGATGGCAATTTAAAAATGAAGAATGGTGGAGTGAATCATGAAGAAAATGGAGTTAAACCACAAGAGGTAAGTGCAGAAACTTTACTCTTGTTGTTAATATCATAGAGGCCTATTTGAGGGTAGGTACTCCTACATTGGAAATCAATTTCATACCCAAAGGGTAAATAGGAACAAGTCTAGAATTGGGGTGATGGAGATTTAGAAGGAGCCGTGTTAAGAAAAATTTCATACTTCGTAAAAGGCTGAAAAAATATGCCCCAACCAAGGGTGTATTCGTAATTTTAATTCAGGAGTGGGGAGGTTACAAAAAATAACAGTAAAAACATTTTTATGTGCATTTTTGTTACGTTTTCACGAGTCGACAAAAGTTTCACAGGAACAAAAACGGCCTTGCCCCCTTCTAATATGCAAATATATCTGTATCCCAAATTAGGCTATATATTTCACATGCATTTTGCCATGCGTCTTCTTGTTGCATTTCAACCCGTGAGCCTTTAAGTTGAATCGACGCTTTCAAGATCAAATACTCACGAGAAATATACAATTTGGGCTGCATACTTGCACAATAGGTGGGGGAGGGTAGAGTACGATGTAATTGCTTTCAAAATCTATTAACTACAATGTTTCTGCACAATATACAGTAACAATTGTTTTCTTGATATGTTTCCTTGTCAATAGCTCCAAGGGAGCAGCCAGTGTTTTGTTTGGGAGGGGGGAGGGTACCATAAAAACGCATCAAAATTTGTTTATATTCATTTTGTTGCGTTTTTATAACTTGAACAATAATTTGGGGTTAAGAGGGTTAAACCCCGTAATCCCTGGATACGGCCTTGAATAGCCGAAATTCTAGGTTTATAACCAAATCCCTGCACCTTTTCCATTTTTAAGACTTAGAAAATTGTCAGTTAAGATGAAAGAAACTTCTAGGAATGTATCCAACTGCTCATATATATTTTGCCCCAGGCGTCATTTGGAAGTATGGCCCTTTTTCCTTTAAATGGCACTGACCTTTGACGATCTTGGACAAACTTTGCGCTATAAAACTAAATATTCAGAATATAATCACATGCGATTTATTTTCGGAGGACGTGCCAATTAGAAAAATAAGTCCAAGACTCGTGAAAAATCTAAAATCAAAAGAATATCAGCTTCAATAAGCTTTTTTTTGCGCCTAAGTTATGTTTTTTTTTCCAATTTAGCAAAAAGCCAGTCATCTAGAATTTTATCAAAATGCAAACTTGTACTGTGTTTGACTAATATTTGAGATTGTTCAAACAAAAAAATAAACCCCGCTTCCAAATTTGTATTTCCTTCCTCCAGGTATTCTTAGTCCACCCCTTGCCTTCTCTCAGAAAGTATTATGTGGACACTCCATGCTTGCTAAATATATGTCTTTTGACTTGTTTGTCTTAAGTAGATTTCTGTTGTGGACATAGGTGCTCATAAGGGCGGTATGGGGGTAGCCCCCTTCCCGTGGCTGAATGACGCTGTCTTATATTTTAATGTTTTTGTTCTGAGATTTATATTATACAACTAGACACCAGCACCGTGTCGATAAGGGAAGGTTGGTGGCGGCACGAGTAAAAAATCGCAGTGGCAGGGTACCATTGGCACAATCATTTTTGACTACAAACATTTTTGTTTTGATCAGGTTTTCTCAAATCCCAGCTTTAATTTACGGCAGATCTGGGCCTATTCACTAGTTAGAAACTTCGCGAGTTGCTGGCTGGATGCTTATCTTCTTCGTTATTCATCAAGAGAAGTAGAAATATGGTGGAAACGAAATGGCTGTGGCATTTCAGAACCCTTGCATAATAGTTGAAATATCTAACAGCTATGTATTCGTCACAAAATTAAGTATCAAAATTAGTAGTTTTTTTTTTCATCAATCAACCGTCACCATCAAAGAAGAACTGTCACCATTTACATCACAGCTGGGCTGGTAGGAAAATCTTTCCCTTAGCTTTCATATCATCAAACATCCAGAAGGGATTTGGAAGATATATCTCCTTTCAATCCAGATTGTTTTGATCATGGAGATCTGTGCTCTTATATACAGACCAACCAAATGATTTTAGACCCATGAAGCTGGTGGCAAATTGCCAAGCTCATCAGAGGTTCTAACTCCGATCTCATCTCTACCTGCACTGCTATCCTCTCAGCCAATGCTCGCAGTAAGCCCTGTGATTTTGTAGCCACTGTGAAATAGGATAGTCACACCTGAATAAGCACAGCCACATCCCAGCACCACCAAGAAAACAAAATACTTCAAGGAAAAAGGTAGGGTAGAACAAAAGTGTTCACTGATTCATCAGTGAGAGCCAAGATTGAAGCTGCCTTTGTTACAAGAAGGCAAAGAAGAGAGGGAAAAGAAAAATTGAAGCAAGAAAAACAAAGAAGCAGGCTGTGAAGAGATCGGGTGAGGAGACAGCACTGAGGGTGAAAAAAAAACTGAAAAGGTTCAAACAGTGACTGTTGATGACAACTCAGGCAGTTCTCTTGGATAAAATAGTGAAAAGGAATATGAAATTGGTTTTGATTTGGGTTGCAGTTTGTAACTTTATTAAAATCGGCTATGATGGCCATTAGGGAGAAGGTAGAACATAGGGAAAGGTAATGTGTGAAAGTGGCTGAACAGGCGGATCGTATCTACTACATGAAAGAGGATTTAGGCCCAGTGGTTCGACAGTTTGTGATCTAGAACAAATATTTTGACTAAAATCTATCTTCCCTAAACAAGGACGCCAGGTTCTTTATCTTGAACCTGATGCAGATGGTCTGGATTGGTTGGCTACAATCTTATGGCCAAGCCTATTGAAATATGATTCCTCTTTTTTTCACAAGACATGTCAGTGATTGAATCTGTCCATGATTGAGATACTTCAATTTTAAGATCCTTTGTTCAATATTGGGCAGTAGCCTATTTTCCAAGATTAGAGTCAAGCTAAAAATTTGTAATTACAATTAGGTCTCTACTATTAAGTGTCTCTGCATTTAAAATAGTTACAATTGTATATTAGCGAAATATTCAAACTACCGATATATTTTTTAAGAAAATTTAGACAGATTTAGTAGAGAAAAATTAATTTTCCAGATGGTATAATAGATGTAACTATGGAGATGGTGATTGGGGAGACCAGCATTTTTAGTTTCCCATTCATTTTTGTCGATGTCTGAAATTAGACACCTGTCAGTCTAATCTTGGTTCTTAAATCTCCAGTAGTTTTATGACAAATAAGGAAGCATATTAATTGTCCTCGATGTTAGGTTCAGAATTTAACACTTCAAGTAACGCTTCTATGTCACAGAATCAAAACCTCGGTATTTACAAACACCTTTCTATGACAAGGACTCGAGAAATATTGATTCTTTGCTATACCAAGGTGTCTTCAAATAGAGAAGTCCTTAAATTTTAAGTTCCTACCTTGAATTTTTTCGACATACAATTGTCTGTTCAAAAGATGTGCTAAAAGAACTAGTGCTGAATTCCTGGTAGCACAAGGAATTCTTGCAAACTATTTGTGTGCGCAGTTGTCTGTTTAATTTTGAAAACCGCACTTGATTCCTAAGCAGGAGAATTGAAATCCTTAACCACACGAGAGAAGAAAAGCTCCAACATTGCTGTTGATGCAATAAAAAATCGGCTGAAATTAATTCAAAGTCAGCGGAACGCCACTGCTTCGGCTCGTGGCGGTGAGCTGGTGGCGTCATGACGCGTCGAGGGCAATCGACCGGGCCTCTCGTCGGTGGTGTTAGATGCATGTGCCTGCGTGGCGCCGAGGTCGATACCCGACATTAGAAGTACTGATTAGACCGAATAAGCGCCTCCCCCCATAAGATTCAGCTAATGGCTGCCCATGGTGTTGGAGTAAAACGGAGGGGGGATTAAAACCGGGCACGTACCCATAAAATTATTTTTAGAAGGCAGCACAACTGATCAGGAGGGAGTATATTTCTAAAAGATGCAACCCAATTCTAGAGGCTTGAATAATTCTATAAATATAGTATTTAATTTCCAAATATTTTTTTTTTATTATAGCTTACGTCTATTTGCGTGGCTCTCCTTGGACTGCAGGCCTTGTTCAGGCGATATCGAGGATTTAAGTACTATACTAACCCGGATCCAATCTTTTTTTAAAGTCAGGACTTGTTTTTATGGAACTATTCATATTAAATGGAAGCAGGGAAACTTAATAGGTAATCAGTAGATAGCTTATTTACTTATTCTTGTTGCGGGATCAAAAGCTAGCGCCTCACCTGGTATTATCTACTTCCATCTGCTATGATCTTAAGCCAGTTCTTCAGCAAACGGAAGCCACCAGCTCCCCCACCTTCTGCCAAACTTCTGAATTCTGCCAATAGGGTCATTGTCGTTTCTGACAGTTGCCAACCAATTTTTCAATGAACCGCCTAATTGACTGTGCTAATCTGGCAAAGGAGCAGCTAGAAGCATTTACTTACGATGTTGTGATCGCGTCTTCGGAGGACATGGCCAAGTTGCTGCAGTCTTTTTTATATTGACGTCATTTCGGTGGGATCGATGTTATAAAAGTGCATGATCTACATGCATGATCTCCTCAGCACTCGGAGGATCTGTATTGATGTCTAGATACATAAAAGGGATATCAGGTACGTTAGCTTGGTCGCAAGTTCTCGGTCTGTTCAGAAATTTTTCGAAATGTGAAGCCCATCTCTCGTCAATTTTTTCTGGATCAGATATAATTGATCCATTTTCGTCCTTGACAAGGGTGATTCGGCTGCTTTGTTTTCCTACCATCTCATTTGTCAATCAGTAGACAGTCTTGGAGTCACCCTTCCTAGCAGCTTCTTCAGCTAAAGCTGCTTTTTTTTCAAGGAACTGTCTCTTGTCCTTTCTTGCACTCTTTTTTACCTCTTTATCTTTTTCTTTGTATAATTGTTTTGTTGCCAGCTCTGAACACCTTGTAGTATCTATGAGCATGGCTTGCTTAAGTGCCTTTCGTTCGTCAATCAGTTTCCATGTTATGTCAGAGATCCACCTTTCCTTTGGTTTCTTTCGGAAACCTAGCTTTTCTGCGGCAATCGTCGTGTATGCACTTTTTATTTTCTCCCGAGTCGAGTAATGCAGACTTTTGGCTTGCAAATTGATGCTATCAGCATAAAAGTAATGATAATTATCACCAAGAGCAAGCGACTCCACACTATCGCCATTGATGACCGGTTAATAGAAAACGACAAAAGGTTTACCGACTTCGTTGGTTTTCCTCCTAGAAATTGTCATATCGCCAACGTTTAGTACCATATACCTTTTGCTGGATCAAGCTTCAAGAGACTCTCAAATATCAAGAACTGCAGCCACTTGTCGTTGCAGCTTTAAAACCGAGGTCTGAAAAGCTTGATGTTGGCGATTGCTATGTCTGAATGGGAGATGTAAGTCCGCAAGTATAAAAGTGAATTATTTCTTTCAAATAAGATGTATCTGTTGCAACGCAAGGATTTTTATTAAATGAATGTTTCATGCTTTAGACAGCTCTTGATGAGCTACGACTACTAGAATGCTGAGCAAGACATAGATTGGAATCGAAATCTCAAACATATTTTTCAATTGTCGTTACCCCGCTTGAAAGTTCCTCGTACTAAGTAAATAACGCAAAAGTAATTTGTTACAGCACCATTCTCTTTGACCCTATTGGTGATCCAAAGCCCCTAGAAGCTGCCGAATATACAAACTTTGCAGTCAATTAATTTTTTCATTGAAGCTATCCTCTTTATTCGTTTCCTCAGTACCCAATATGACCCTATCATCACCATTTATTTCTAATTAGGCTTTTTTAATGTTAAATTCTGAGTATGTCTTAGCTGGGCAGCTCAAGTCACATCTTTAATCTAAATCTAGGTGTGTTATACCTTCCCTTTGATACATACACAAAATACAATCCTGGAAATGCTCAAAACACTATTTCGCAATAATTTCTTCTAACATAGCTGTGAGATATTATATTCTGTTCTTTGTATGTTCTTCGACCCTGCTTGTGTTTCAGCAAAACTGAAGGTAGTCAATTATGAAGACTCCCTCATGTTCAATTTTCTCAGTAGAGCCTTCGACTTTGTCAATTTTTTCTCGATATCTAGTATAACCTTTTTATCTTCATTTATTGCTAATTCAATCTTTTTGATGTAAAGTTTTGAGTTTCATTCTAGCTGGGTAGCTCATGCCACCTCCTTACTTTAAGGTAAGGGGACTTTTACCTTCCTGTTCAATCCAATGTTCTCTCAGAGCCGTTCAGTGATCATTCGGACAAAATTCGTCAAAATAATTTATGTGCATGAGGATAAAGCATAACCCAGCATTACTTCTGGTTCCATACAAGTACAACTTGATAAAGCTCAAAATACTATTTCATAGTATATCATATTATTTAATCTGTTTTTACCTCTGAATATTTTTAGACTGATCCTGACATTTTCTTCGACCCAGCCTGTGATCCGGAGAATCCCAAGGTTGTAAAATATGAAGATGTTGCAGCAGCAGCTTACAAAATCAAGAGTGGTGTGATAAATACTCCCTGTATGGTAAGTTCTTTTTATATATTAAATCTAAAAAACGCTTTCCAACAAATGACTTTTCAAAAAATATAAAGTGCCCTATCAAAACCTGAGAAAGGTAGAAATAAAGTCATAAGGTAATTCAGACTCAAAACGAATAGAATTTATTACCAATAAACTAAAGGAATCTACAATTAGCAGAAGTTGCCGTGAATAATTGCACAAAACATAAAGATAACTAAATGCATTACTGATGCATTGATGCATCAAACAAAAATATGGTGTGAACAATTGCGTCAAACGTCAAGGTAGCTGAATGCATCACTGATGCAATGACGCGCCAAACATAAACATATGATGAACAATTGCATCAAACATGACATCAAAAGGCTAGAGCATTATTGCCGCTTGACTTTTACTTTTATTGTGAAGTGTGTGGTGTTTTATTTCCCATTACATCAACAAAAACAAAAAATTACCACTGGGCTAAGCAACGTTTGCAATTAAGAGTGGTGAATGGCACTCTCTCTACGGCTCGAGTGTAATAAGTGTTTTATTGAAAATGATATGTATTTTGGAAAGTGAGGTTTTTATTTGTGAAAACATTGACAAAAAGAGAAGGAAATTGCCATAACATTCAAGATTACCGCAAAGAACTATCGACAGTAGACTGATTATTAATATACAATGACATCAGATCCTGGAAGTTTAGTCAGTTTGATTTTTCGTTGTTATAATTATAAAAGAAAATTTTTTAAAATATATTCTATTTAAGGTCCATTCTCATTTTTCACAATCCATTTTTTCACAATTTTATCCGTCTTTAACTCTTTTGGCTCAATATACATGCCCAGCTAGTTGTTAGCCATTGGAAACAAATCATTTTTTAAAGTTTTACTGGGGCTAACTGTAAAACATTTTTAAGAGACGACACCCATTCGGTGCCCTCCATATGTCTTTCCTCTAAACACAAAAATAAGCAGTGCCATTGGTTCAACTCTTCCTACTGGCAATACTGCGAGAGTTTCAGCTCGATCTCCACATGTCGTTCCTGGGATGTTTCAGGTATTCAATTTTAATTGCTTGGATAAATGAATTGTTTCAATTTACCTTTCATATCGTCCTGAAAGTGTCCACTTGTGATGCCCCAAGCCTTCCCCGGAATCTGTAGATAAGCAATTTGATAAACTGGTAATGCATAGTGTCTTTTGATTTACCTTGCTACCTAATCGCATTGAATTCCCATTGGAGCAAAAATATTTTTTGTGCATCAGAGACCAAATCATTTCAGCCCTTTTCCCTCCCTTCTATTCAAAGTTTAAACGCCCCTTTCTCCACTCTTCCCCTTCATTTCCCTAACAGTACCCGAATCTTTCAGTTTCATCCCAAAGCCGTCCCCAAAATATTACAGATAATGCATTTTAACGATGTGGAGACCCATATTGGATTTTGATTTACCTCCACCCTCTCCCCAAGTCAAATTTGAGGCTCATATGAACTCCTTAACACTCCCTGAAAGTTTCAAATTGATATCTCAAGCCATAGTAGTGGGACCACAGGCACTCCCTACTATAAACCCTTATTTGGGCACTAAGAAGTGCCTACGACTCTAAAAATTGGACAATCGAATTTAATTTATTGACCTACTAACAGACACGCCTCAGACGCTTACCTCATTTGCATAATATTCCTGTCTGAGCATGATTACCAAGGTAAATCTAATGATAATTATATGAATAATTTTTTGTTTAATTTAGGTTGAATGAAACCGGCTTACACATTCATAGGAAGGGTATATTAAAAGAATATAAAGTGAGATTTTAAATGTTTAATGTTAAAAGGCGCCTAGAATAGAATTTTAACTAATATTAAAATAAATAAATAAAACTAAGTAAAAAAAAGATAAGTCCAAATAAATGGCATTATAAATATTGTTTTTCTAGGCCAAAACTTAACGACTAACATATATTTTTCGTTTTCATTTTGTAGCTCAGAAATATCAAAGTGAATTTCTTTTGCTATTGACTTGAAAAAATCCTCTTTTGATATTATATTTGACTGTGCACTTTAGTTATTAGCTGTGGAACATGAAGAAATAATGATTAGCTTATACAAGTTTTCGCTGAGTGAATATAAAGAAGGATTTTAAATGTGTTATACTATAAGACGCCAAGAAAGGCATTTCAAAAGTGGTTTACTTGAGTCTAAAATAGATGGATTAGGCTTTTTACCAAAGTCCTAAGAGAGATGGATCGTATTCTTTTTAGAGCTAGAGACGTATGAAGCAGGAATTTATGAAGATTCAGTCAAACACAGACACTATCATCAGCTCACAAGCGTTATACTAGAGTCTAAAATAGATGAATTAGGTTTTTACCAAAATCTGAGAAAGATGAATCGCATCTTTTTTTTAGAGATAGAGACGTATGAAGTGGGAATTTATTAAGATTCAGTCAAACACAAACACTACTATCAGCTCACAAGTAGTATACTTGAGTCTGAAATAGATAAATTAGATTGTTACCAGAGTATGAGAGATATGAACAGGATTCTTTTTAGAGTTAGAGACATATGAAGTGGGAATTCATCAAGATTCAGTCAAACATAGACACTACCACCAGCTCACAAGTGATATACTAGAATCTGAAATAGATGAATTAGGTTTTTACCATATTCTGAGAGAGATGAATTGGATTATTTCTTAAGTTAGAGACAAGTGAAGTGGGATTCTATCAAGATTCAGTCAGGCATAGACACTATTATCAGCTAAAAAGTGGCATACTAAGGTCAAAAATAGATGAATTGGGTTTTTACCAAAGTCTGAGAGAGATTAAATCGAAGTCTTTTTAGAATCAAAGACATATAAAGTGGGGAATTTGTTCAGATTCAGTCAAACACAGACACTATTGTAAGGTCACAAGTATACCAGAGTCTGAAAAGTTGAATTAGGTTTTTACCAAAGTCTGAGAGATGAATCGAATTCTTTTTAGAGTTGGAGACGTATGAAGTGGGATTTTATCAGTATACAGTCAAAAACAGACACTACTATCAGCTCACAATTCGTATACTAAAGTCTGAAATAGATGAATCAAGCTTTTACCACAGCCTGAGAGAAATGAATCGAATTCTTTTTAGAGTCAGAGACAAAGGAAGTGGGAATTTATCAAGATTCAGTCAAACACAGACAGTACTATCAGCTCACAAGTGGTAAAGATAAAGATACGGTATTTACTTTCAAAAAATATCTACCATAAGTCCTGAAGGAATGAATTCGCATTTCTGAGTCATAAAACCAAAAAATAAAAAAAATGTCATAAGAATAACACAACAACTAAATACTGGCTAAACAATGCAAAAACAACAAAATTGGAAAGGCAAAGGCATTCATTAGTAAAAAAAAAATTAAGCGGCAAAATTTCAGAAAGTTAAAAAGGCCAAAACTAAAACAAAACTAAAAAATATGTATTTGGGGAAAAGAGGGCTTGGGGGTAGGGGAAGGCTAGTCACTCCCCCATCACTTTTATCTTAAAAGGGGCACTACTGCTTTTGATTTCCAATCAAATGAGTCGTTTCCGAAGGTCATATGACAACCCTTCTATATGAAGTGCCTCTGGGGAAAAAAACTTGAAGCCTGACATACAACATTGAATACATGGCCTCTACTATAGGCAACGCTATAGCATCTCCTCTCACATTTGCAAAGAGGATCTTTAAAAATAAGGATGAATAGTTAAACTAAGAATAAATTTTTACATCATAGAATCATAGATCAATTCTTAGAAGTCCCTTTGGCTAACTCCTTTGATTAACAAGTAGGCTTCAAAGAAAAATCCAAAAGCTTTTTTAGTGTTATTTTGACTGTGGACTTCTTGTTTGTTTTCTTTTCAAGCTTCCTTTTTAGTTTTTTGCCTTTCGTTTGTTTTTCTCTTTTTTTGTACTAAATTGCACTTTGTTATTTGTACTTGCAAAATATTTATTATGCCTTTTTCCCTCAACATTACTGACCTAATGTCTCGATTACTAGTTCTTTCCCTTGAATTTAACAAATAAATATGTAGTAAAAACTGGTGTGATATTTTAAGCAAAGCAGTAGAAAGAAACAGCAAACTTTACATAATGAAGAAATCCGAACATTTTGACAATAAGTCTGGAAGGCTTTATCAATAAAAAAAAACGAATTAAGCTTAATAAAGTAAAACACATAAAGAAGAGGAAAACAAACAAGAAACCAAACACACATCCGGTCGTAACCTCTAATATTACAATGTAAAATGTCCTGAAGTCACTCCGAGTAAACAAATAATAGCCGAAAGTAGCATATATTGCAATCCATAAGGGTTCTATTACAGACCTAAAACCCCCCAAGAGGCTAGAATGTCACTTTTGCTTTACCGACAGCCAAGGCCGTATGTACGAGGGGGTTGGAGTTTTGAACCCTCCCCCCTCTCGAAATTTTGTCCGACTCGTATAAACGTAGCAAAAATGTATACAAGCAAATTTTTAAATCTTCTTTTCAGTAAGCCTACCCCCCCCCCCCCAAGAGCAAAACCCTGGCTACGACCTTACTGAAAACCAAATTTCTAAGTCACGTTGGAAAGTCAATTTGCACTATTGATCTTCTGTTTCAAACAGTTTGTGATAACGAGGAGAGACTGTGGGAGTGAGGAGAGACTCGGTTCAACATCAACCGAAACTCTAAAAAGGAACATTAATATCAATAAATACATAAAAAAATCAGCTTATTATGTCCATTTCAAATGTATAAGATCCATCAAGTTTAATGTTAACCATCAAAAGCTACGAGCCTGGGAAAATTTGCCTTGTTTTTGAAATAGGGGGAAAACACCCCCTAAAATTAAAGGAATCCAAATGAAAATCTTACCGTAAGATTCAGCGTACCAGAAAAACCCTAGAGTCGAAGTTTAAAGCTCCTATTTGCAAAAATATATAACTCTACTGCGTTTTTTTTTCCAGGGGTGATTGTAACGAAATAACGTATCGTAGAACATTGGGAGGGGGTGCATTCGATGAAAGTTCTAGTGCCCTTTTTAAGTGACCGAAAAGACTGGAGGACAACTGGGCTTCCTCCAACGCCCATTTCTCGCCAAAATTATCCGATCAAAATTTTGAGATAGTCATTTTGTTCAGTATAGCTGAAAGATCGATTTAATTTCTCTCAACATTAAAATCATTTTTAATTATCTTACATTCTCTTTGTCAAATTTTTCATGTGGAGATATTCCGGGGCAATTATCCAGAGGTTTTTTTCCGTGTGTTTTGATTCCCGTGAAATAGTTTCCACGGAAGGGGGCATTCCTGGAGTGATCGAGAAACCAATTAGAGATTAAAGTTTCTTACAAATGAAATAATGCTAATGAGAATTTTCGAGGCTGATTCCTCCGCAAGCAATTTACAGGGATGGAGATTCTCAGTGAAGATGGAACTGTCTGGAGGGAATTTGGTGGGGGTGGGAGTGAACAGTACGTTAGGTGAAATTTTCACAGAGTAGTTTTCCGTGAAGGAAAGGGGTGTTTTGCATAGAAGGCGAAGCAGATTTACCGGTATTATTTGAAAAACGAACATTAATTATTCTGTATATGAAGGGTTAACCCCTCTTCAATACCTTGCTCTTTACGCTAAAGTTTGACCGTTTGTCCCAACTTTTTGAGAATGTCTACTGAAACACGGAGGCCGTTTCATTGGAATAGGAAGCTATTTTAAAAGTCCTAACAGCTTTAGTGTAAAAAACAAGGTATTGAGGAGGGGGCAACCCTTCATACAGAATAAATCTGCCAAAATTAATATGCAAATTTGTTTTAGTTTTTCATGCATGGTGATCCAAAATCGAACTAGCATTAGTTGAAAAACGTTCAGAAATCAAATCAAAAAAGTTTTTTTTTCATCTGAAAATAAGGAGCGACATTAAAACTTAAAACGAACAGAAATTATTCCGCATATGGAAGGGACTGTCCCGTCCTTAACGCCTCGCTCTTTACGCTAAAGTTTTAATTGTTTTAAAAAGTAGAGCTGTGACACAAGAGTCAAACTTTAGCGTCAAGAGTGATGTGTTGAGGAGGGGATAGCGCCTTCCATACATGGAATAATTTGTGTTTGTTTTAAGTTTTAATGTCGCTTTTTACTTTCAGTTGCAAAAAACATGTTTTTTATTTATTTAATTATTTGAAAGGGACGGATGTTAAAATCCAAAACCCAAGATGGAAATTTTCACCCAATAACATCAAAATAACCAAGTTAATTATTAAAAATATGTTAACATAAAGAAAAAATCCTAGAAGTTAGAGCAATACTTAATTTTTCAATATTATAATAAAAAAAAGCTTTACAAAAAAAAATTTAGTTTCTTTAACCAAAGCACAAATAGCATTCTAGCCTTTTGGGGGCGTGGCAGCATCACCCCTGTGTATGGTAAATTATGTCCGTTTTAAGTGTGGATTAATTGCTTATTTTCAATGTGTTAGTTTTTAGGCATGGAATAACGAAATTTGTTTTTCTCAATGTCTTATCTTTTAAGAATAAATCAATGTTTACGCTTATAAATGTTGATAACAGGATCAAATGTAATTACTTTTTATCTTATTTGTTTTCTTCACAAAGAAAATCGGCTAGCTTTTTTCGAATTTTTATTTATTGCACCGTTTAGTTTTCAAAATTTGAAAAATTGAAAAACAAACAGAATTCATTGCAATAGTATAGTCTTTGCATGTCAATGACACTCAACATATTATAACAAGAACAAATTTAAAGGGGGTGGTGCAGTACCCCCCAAAAGGTCAAAATTTGCAATAATTATATGAATGGAGGGGTAAAAATACCAGCAGGAGAGTCCTAAGTTTCACTGGGTCGCTCCCCCCCAAAAAAAAATCAACTACACAAATACCTGTCCTTTATAGTAATTAAACAGAAAAAAAAAAAAAATTCGACTGGAAGTAGGGAGCAACATTAAAACTTAAGACGAAAAGAAATTTTTACGTACATGGTGGGGGGATTGCTCTTCCTCAACACCTTGCACTTTACGCTAAAGTTTTTAGTACTTATAAAAAAGCGTAAAGAGTGAGGTGTTGAGGAAGAGCAACCACCCTCATATACGTAATAATTTCTATTTGTTTAAACTTTTAATGCTGCTCCTTACTTTAAGTTGAAAAAATTTGTTTTTATTTAATTTTTGATCGTTTTTTAAATAATACCAGGAAATCTGGCTACACCTCCGCTGAAAACTCCTTCCTCCTCACGGATTTATTCTCTAGGTAATCCAATCCTGGTGAAAATTTACCCCGAACAATTACGCTTTTCTTAGATTTTGTTTCTTCCTTTAATAATTTTTGAAGGGTTTTACTGCACGTGCGCGACATTTGAATACAAAGACACGTGATGAAGATGACCATTTCTGAGACTAAATAAAAAAAACAAGTTTTTTTCAACTGAAAGTAAGGAGCAACATTAAAACTTAAACGAACAGCAATTATTAAGTATATGAAGGGGGACGCCTTCTTCTCAACACATCATTCTTCACGCTAAAGTTTTTTAGTACTTAAAACAAAGGCTGTGATTGTTCTAATTAAATGACCCTTGTGTTTCAAGAGTCTTTCTTAAGGGATTGGGACAAAATTCATACTTTAGCGTAAAGAGTAAGGTGTTGAGCAGAAGGCAACCTTCTTCATATACATAATAGTTTCTGTTCGTTTGAAGTTTTAAAGTTTTTCCTTACTATCAGTTGAAAAAACTTGCCTTTTATTTAATTTTTGATCGTTTTTTAAATAATCCTAAGAAATGTGGCCCTACCTCCACGAGGAAATACACTCCCGACGGAAATATCCTCTGGACAATTCAATCTTGGTGAAAATTTACCCAGGACAGTTACCCTTAACAACTCAACGCGTAAAATTTAGACGGAAAAGCGAAAGCAAGACATATAAAAAGAATTTTGTCTAGGAAGTCTTGCAAATTTCCCAAGTGTACGATTTCCCCTGACAAGTTCATCTCCTGGAAACTTCCTTCCCAACGGAAAATTCCCCCATGGAAAAACCCCAAGCATAGAATTTTTACCCCCACCTTCGTGATATTTAAATTCTGTTACTCAAAAGTTTAGGCGTATTCATCTGAAGGAAGCTTAAAATGCCACCAACTTGGTATCTTCTTTCGAGTTGTCCTTTAGGTATATTTTATGCAAACGAAAATGTTGGTCTGTATACAATACAAAACCTTTCATACAATGCATGACGTCACTGCAATATTATCATGTATATCTTTTGCTCTTTAAATGCATATGAATGTGACTCTACATCGAAAAATATTTTTTTTTGAATTAAGGCTGTAGAGTATTTTCAGCCAAAGGGTGCACGTCCTGCCCATGACCCACCAAACTACTCCGTGCGGCGTGAGCCCTTCGTTGGCAATCACGGTTCTAAGCCTACTGGAGTTAAAATTCGTTGAATTTTCTGTATTAGGATGTGGTGGTAAATAGAAGCCAATTGCTTTGAAGAAAAATCATTTTTTTTTATCCATCCAGATTCAGTGCATATCAGGATAAAGAGTTTTTTTTTAATTCTTCTTTTTTTATACCTTACAATATTTAGAAATTAGTGAAACACTTTATATATTTTTTTACTAATTATGAAGCAGTCTTTAAAAAAAATCAAAGAGAATTAAAAAGCAATATTAAAACCTAAAACAAGCAGTAATAAAGTCATCTAGACTTGAATGGTAAAACTTAAAACGTGCAAAAACAACTTTAAACATCTAAATGGAACCTAAAATAAAAAGAAATTAAGATTAATGATTCGGTCAATCTTCAACAAAACATAAATTTCGACAAAAAATGCAAAATCCGTTTTGATTTTGGATAACTGTGCTCCTTTTGAGAGTTTTTTGTCTCTCTTCGTGAATGATTAAACTGTGCTTTCCTATTGTGCGCTTAAATCGGTTATTATTAATCCTACCTATTTTTTTCAGCCCTCTCACATCTCAGAGTCGACTGGGATGCAAGTTTACTTTAAAAAGGATTTCCTTCAGTATACTGGAAGGTAATTATATTTTTATCCTGATAATTTGAGAAATCGCCGGAAAACAAGAAAATATAAAGCTAGTGAAAAAATAATAAGGAAAATATAAATGCTTTGGCCAAGACTTCCAATCAACAATCCTCAGTTACAAAAGGAAAATATTTGAGCTTCCACTCTTTTTTTCTACTGGCTGTAAATTATCTCATTTTCATTTATTTACACTTTTCCTGGTTTTCCTCGATTAGCCAATGCCAATTTGTCTTCGGCATCCATTTTTTTTTTGTATGATTCTAAAATTTCTTGGGCTCTAAAAGAACCTGGAGAAAAAAACTAAACTTTAAGTTAGGCACTCATTAGAAATTTACGGAACGGGGTAAATTTACGGAAAGGAGGAACGGGGTATATCTCAGCATACACAAGCTACGTCAGACCACAGCTTGAATACGCCACTGTCATCTGGTCGCCATATCTCAAAAAGGATATTGACAGAATAGAACGGGTCCAGAAACGCTTTGTAAAAGGACTTCAAGGATTCAGAAACCTTCCGTATGACGAAGCTCTAAGAAGGCTCACTCTCCATAAACTTGAGACAAGAAGAACGATCTTAGACTTAAAAACCCTCTTCAAGATAGTTCATGAGAATTTTGGAAACGTAAAAGACAAGCTTGTTCAAATAACTCCCCAAAGTAACACAAGATCGCACAGTCTGCAATTGGAGCCCGTGAAGATGAAGATTGCAAGATCTAATTCTTACCAACATTCGTTCATACCCAGGGTCATCAGGATCTGGAACAAACTACCATTCTCAGTCGAAAAGATGAAATCACTGGAAGCCTTCTCCAATAGCCTAAACATAAACATACCATATCTCGAGACTTTTAACGTAGGACGACTTTAAATGGAAATCGTGCCGCAGTCGATCCGCTCTTCGCCCTGCCATAACATTTTTCTTTTAAAAAGGTGTCAGTTGTATATAAATTTTGTATTGAGAGGCGCGAGGAAAAAAGTTGTTTGTTTGTTTGTTTATCCAAATCAAAGTGGAACCCTAGTGATTGAGTTCCACTGTCAATTATGAATATAAACATTAAATAGGGAATCTGCCCAATTTAAAATGTCTAAAAATTTCGTTCTACATAATTTAAAAATAATAGGCAACGATGCTTAAGTGTTGCCAAAACTATCAAACTAGTATATTTAGCTAGCTAGCCAGGTCTAGCAAAGCATGAGAGCCAACTTAGCCTATCTAAACAGGTTGATAATATGTTTGCTAGGAATTTATAAAGAAAAACTACATGAATAATTATCTCTGGACATTATCAACCAAGTTCAATGTTCCTGCTTCATCGGAGAGAATTAATTGTTTGGCTAGTAGGATATATATCAAGATGTGTTTTTATCCACCTAGTTATGTTTATCCACCAAGTTAGATGTTCATGCTGCAGCTTAAAATAGGTATCCAAAGAATAAATTTTGGTGCGGAAACAATTACAAGTATATTACTACTTGAGAAATATTTAGTGAAATCCAAAGAATCTGTCGCATTCTGCATTATGACAAACTTTGGCAAAAATATTCAGCCAAAAGTGCAAATATGCCAATTAATATGTGCGAATGTTTATGAACAAAGGATAAAAGTCCTTTATATTCATTAATGGATATATCGGCGATAGCAGACATTTCGGTTGCTGGTCTTTTTTACAGGGACTAGTAGCAAGCCTGTCGGCCAACCTTGCGGCAGCTTGGACTGACCTCTGGGGTCCGAATTGCCAATCAGAGATCAATCCAAAACCCAGCCACAGATGGTTCACCAATAGGCCAAAAACAGTCCAATTACATCGCCATTAATTTAGTTGAATAAAAAAGTATTTAAGCGACCATGTACTTTGTCGAAGGATAAAATATATATAAGTCTCCTGGACAACTCTAGGGGGCTCTGGAACAGTTTCTTCATTTAAATCATTTTTCAAAATTTCTTAGTCGAGATGCAGGGTGTGAGTCGGTTTCTTGTGAAGATCAGGGTTTAGTTGTTTCTTCTCCTTCTTCGTTGTGTTGTCTTTATTTTTCTGTTGTTGGTGGTATGATTTAATTAATTGAGAGACTGTGCAAAGGCAATTCGACCGTCTAGTAGTGGCTATGTTTATTTAAATGTTGCATATTGGTAAGACTACAGAAATCTATCTGGAAATGTACAGCCCTTATATTAGCTCCATGAGATACTCAAAATGAAGACAAAACAACAGTTGATTTTAATATTTCTTTTAGTTTCAAAGAAAGAGGTGCTCGATACACCCTCTTGTCTCTGTCAGAAGAGCAAAAGCAAGTTGGTGTCATTGCAGCCTCAGCTGGAAACCATGCTCTTGCCCTTTCTTACCATGGAAAGCAATTGGGGATCCCTGTAACTGTGGTAATGCCAACTATTGCACCAATAATGAAAGTTCATCTGTGTAAGCAATATGGAGCAGATATCGTTATCTACGGGAGTGATATTGGTGAATCAAAAGAGTTCGCAATGAGAAAATCAAAGAAAAGTGGTCAGCTGTACATCAATGGGTAAGGTATTTGTTTTTGTTTTTAAAACAAAATCTTGCCTTTTCCTTGCTACTTCGAAAGTTTACTTTAACATTAATTTCCAAATTTTATCTTGAAGCAGATACTTATGTTGTGATTTACATTATATATATATATATATATATATTATATATATATATATATATATATATATATATATATATATATATATATATATATATATATATATATATATATATATATATATATATATATATACATATATGGGGGGCGCTTCACCCCCCCCCCTAATCCCCCCCGCGCGCGTAAGTCGTTACGTGCCATTGTAGTTGTGTCCCTGTGTCCCACCTGTGAATATAGATAGATATATATATGTTTTTAACTACGTAAAACTTGCGAATACACAACATTCTTCTCTGTCCCATTGTCTGTGCATATAAATAGATTGTCAGGTTTACCGACTCTTGAACATGCAACATATAATTGTCCATGGGAAAACAACCCGGATTCAGATCTATACTGCATTTTTCTAATGATTGCCCTTGAGCTTTGTTGATGGTGATAGCTAATCGAATATTCCCTGTGTCCCCGTCGTTGGTTATATATCCCCCTGTTCCCTTCCGGCGTCTCCGTTGTAGTTGTGTCCCAGTGTCCCGGTCGTCATCCATATTCCGTGTGTCCCGGTCTGTAATTTCTCTTTGAGTGTCCCGGTCGTCATTTATATTCCTTGTGTCCCGGTCTGTAATGTCATAAAGTCTTCAATGGCTCTGGTTGTGCAGCCAGTTGAGGAAGTTTGACTTTTTCTGAGGCGCAACACATTCCCATTGTTTCACCCTTAAATTTCAAGGCCTTGCCATAGGGACAAATTTTAGACATAGTCCCGATTTGAACACATCTACTCAAGCTATAATCCTCGACTGGGTTGTACCTGAATGCCAGGCGGTAATTTTGACGTTGCTCTTGTGATTCCTCGGCACGCTTTCTTTTGGCATTTACTCTTTTAGCCGCAAGCCTGTTTTCACGTTGTTCTTGTGATTTCTCGGCACGCTTTCTTTTGGCATTATCTCTTTGAGCCACAAGCCTGTTTTCACGTAGTTCTTGTGATTCCTCGGCATGATTTTTTTGGTAATTTCTCTTTGAGCCTCAAGACTGTTTTCACGTTGTTCTTGTGATTCCTCAGCACGCTTTATTTTAGTATTATCTCTTTGAGTCGCGAGCCTGTTTTCACGCTGTTCTTGTGATTCTTCGGCACGATTTTTTTGGTAATTTCTCTTTGAGACGCAAACCTGTCTTCACGTTGCTCTTGTGATTCCTTGGCACGCTTTCTCTTATTACTTTCTCTTTTAGCCGCAAGCCTTTTGGCATTAACTCTTTGAGCCGCTTCCTCGGCTGTTTCTTCTGCTATTGTAGGATTTATACTAAAATCTATCTTTGAATTAACTCTTTGAGTAGCTTCCTCGGTTGTTTCTTCTGCAATTGTAGGATTTATACTGAAATTTCTCTTTGAATCGCCCCTTTATATAATTATAATGGCGTCATATACAAAGCCTTATGTACTTATAATGACGTCATATGCGTACAAACAAACAAATATACAACTTATTTATATATATATATATATATATATATATATATATATATATATATATATATATATATATATATATATATACGTGGAGGTAGGCTCTAGCCCTACCTCCACGGAGGAATCCCCTTCCTACGGAAATATCCTCTAGACAACTTAATCCTGGTGAAAACTTACCCCGGACAATTTCCCTTAACAGCTCCATGTGTAAAATTGAGACGGAACACAGAAAGCAAGACATTGAAAAATAATTTTGTATAGGAATTCTGGCAAATTCCCCCAGTGTATAATTTCCACTGACAGGTTCACCTCCAGAAACTTCTCTCCCCAAAGAAAATTCCCCGTAGAAAAACTCCCAGCAAAAATTCAAACCCCCCCTCCCCCACCCAAAAATGAATTTTCATTTCACAATAACAAGTACTATGTGTAAAAAATGGGTAACTTTTATGACTTAAACAACTTTCCCCTTGGCCTGTGGGGGGGAGTCATGTTATATCCAAAGGATAGTTATTTGGCCTTTCAACTATGAGCAAAATGGCTATCTCGAAATTTTGATCGGACGACTTTGGGGAAAAAGGGACGGGGGAGGGGATAGGATGCCCTCCAATCTTTTTGGTCACTTAAAAAGGGCACTAGAACTTTAATTTTTGCTCGATTGAGCCCTCACGATATTATATATGACCACTGGGTGGATCCAATTCACTCTGGGAAAAACAAAAAACAAACAAAGGAATAAACTAACAGGCATCTGTGATATTCATTCTGACAAAAAATACAAAATTTCAAATTTTTGCAGACAGGAGCTTGAAGCCAATACAGTAGGGTTTTCTGCTACGCTGAATCGGATGGTTTGATTTCCATTAAAGACAAATTTTTCTGGCTCGTAGCCTTTAATAGGTAATACTGAACTTAATGAAACTTATATATTTAAAATCAGCATATATTAATAGGCCGGTTCTTTTGATATAACTATTGGTACCAAATTTCGTTTTCTAGAATTTCGCTTACTATTGAGCCGGGTCGCTCCTTACGTATAGTTCGTTACCATGAACTTTTTGATAATTTAATTATTGACAATTTAAAAAATGAAAGTTTTTCATATTAGTCATGACTTCCCATGGAACATAGGCTCCTACCACAAAAAGAAATGAAAAAAGAAAGGGAAAATAGATATTTGAAACCCCCTCCCTCGTTGATACCCCTGCAGCAGATATTACAAAAGTGCTTTCACTCTTAGCCGCATTGAGTACTGTTTCCTTGATTGTTTGAGGGTTTTTTTGCGCAGAGGTCATAGCTCTTAGGTCATACCTCACCTAAGAGCTATGACCTCTGTCCACGTAATATGTCAGATAATTCTAATGAACCGGAACCGAAAAGGTCAAAGAGATTTGCCTCGGCTGTTGCATTGAAAAAAATAAGAGCAATAAACTATATGTAATTAGTTTATTAGGTATAAATTTTGTTTATTTTTATTCATGTCTTTTAGTTTTACTGCTGATGATGAACACTGTATATGTGTTCAAAATATCCAGTTAAATAATTTTATATCTATTCACTGTCAATAAAAAGGTATCATCCCTATTTTGAACTGTTTTACTTTCGTCATGGAAAGGCAGTGTGGTCTTCGAAGTTATCTGCGTATGATGTAATTAGATAGATAGAAACATTTGTAAGTATAAGTTAAGTCAAAAGAAGACATTATTGAAAGTTCATAGCGACAAATGGTGCAATTTAAAATATTTTCCATTGTGTCATTCCTTTGGCGTACAAACCCAATTCTGGTAGTATAGTAATTGCCGATTTTGCGTCACCTTGATCACCCCATCGATTTGTATCATTTTCAGCTCATTTTACTTCATTTTAACATCAAATATTGCAGGTTTTGAACATTTTACATACCTACATTCAACACGAAAAAAGGTCCTTGAAAATCGAATTTGTTCTCATTTTTATACTTTTCACAATGTGAAAATGGGTTCTCGGCCGCACCTAGATCACCCCATCGCTTTACCCCATTTTTAATTGAGTTCACAGCATTTTAAACGAAGATTTCCTACATTTTTACTATTTCACATCCTGAGCTCAAAACAGGTCTTGTGAAATAAGAATTTAACTAATTTGTTAAATAAGAGTTTATTTATATTCCATATTTCCTATACTACTGATAAAATTTAATAATTTAACATGGTGCAAAATTTAGTGGATTGTTTGATATCAATATCTAGATAATTTATACTATATTTATTTTTTCTTTCAATGACCTTTAGAATCGTACCTTTATCTAATTTTTAAAGTTCTTTTTTATAATCAGCCGCTTTGGAATCAAATCGCTTAGGTGCAAATGTATCGACCATTTCACTTTTAAAATCAATAATAATAAGGATTTCCCTTCCATATTTAGTTGTAACACATTTCATTCCTTTGATCGCATATTCGATTCCAATGTCTAAATCTTCTTTCATAATAATTCTAATATATTTATTTTCCGTATTCGTTTCGCTTAAAAGTTACTCCATTTATTGCTCGCTAATTTTATTAAACAAATTTTCCGAATCAGAAGTAATTTAACTAACAAAATTATTTCCGTCTTACTTTTAATAACTCTCTGATACAGCAAATGATTAGAGCGCTTGAATCGGAAAAAAAGGTCTCAGGTTCAGTTTTGGAAGCCTGTCATATGAAATACAACAAGATTTTATAAACTATCCTTATAAGCCTGCATGGCCGAGTTTGTAAAACGATCGATCCATAATCGGTTGCGATCAAACAGTTCTACTCTCACTGTTACCTCGTGTAGCAGTTGATGATGTCAATACGATCGGACCACTGGCCCAGATCAAGGAGTAAGAAGTAGCCAGCTTCCTTACGAACAAAACAATCTGCGGGGTTTGCCTCAGAACTCAGGCTGATGTGAGATCACCAGCACCAAAATAAAATAAATAAAATAAGAATGGATAACAGCCTGGGGGAGGGGTTTTGCCAAAAAATTACTTTGTTCTTATTTAATTCTCAGTTTATGCTTATATTCTATTAATTTATCTCTTGAAAAACATTACACATTTACGGAATTCGATGATTTTAAAGTATTATTTGAATCTAATAGTTTTAAAGTATTGTTTGACTAAATATTTGGATTATTTAATAAAAGAAGCATTTTTTTACTATACCTAATAATTCATCTGTTCTTTGATTTTTTTATTTTATTATAGATAAATTATTTTTACTATTTCCATTATCTACGTTTTGGGATTTTATCAATAAAACTAATTCATAAACGAGTAATGAAATAATAAGCAAATAACATAAATATTTAAACATTCTTTTGCTGTACTTAGTTTCACCGAATTGAATAAAGACTGAATGTTTGAGAAACTCGCAAGAAATTGCTGTGTCATTTTTTGCGAAGAGAAGCAAACTACATACGCCATCTTTTTTCGAACTGTGAAAAGAAACTATACGACTTTTGTAATGGTAGGACGAAGCGAATAGAAAATGAGCACAAATAGAGTGATGAATGAAACAAGCAATATTAGTGGGTGGAAAGTAAGAATGGTTTTATTTATGTCTTGAACTTTACAGACTTTATGCAATATCTATAACCATTCTATTTCACTTGTTTCATATATTTTTTACGAGGAAAAAACTGTAATGTTTTGCACAATTCATTTTCTCGTTTATTTATTTCTTGATTAATCAATTCAACTAATTTATATATAACAAGCAATTCTAAATAAAATAAATAATCGGTTTCATACTCAGCCTCTCTTTCTGCTATTCTTAGATGTTTTTCAAGTATTTCTATCAGAACTGTCTCGAGACTCAAAGAAGCAAGGGGTGACGTAGCAAAAACAGAGAAACCTGAATTACTATAGTACTGAAGTATCTCGTGATTTTTCACAAGAAAAAAACTGTAATGTATTGCGTAATTCATTTTCTCGTTTAACTTTTTCTTGACTAATCAATTCACCTGACTTATACACAGCAAGCAATTCTAAATAGAATAAATAAGCAGTTTTACACTCAGCCTCTCTTTCTGCTATTCTTAGATATTTTTCAATAATTTCAATCAGCACTGTCCCAAGACTTAAAGAAGCAAAGGGTAATATAGCAAAAGCAGATAAGCCTGAAGTACTGAATATAAATTTGGATACTAAGAAAGCATTACTAACCTTTCCATAATATTTAAAACTTCTATGATTAACAAATAATCTCTTCAAGTTCTTCTTCCATTTATATTTCAAAATAAGCTTTAAATAAAATTTTGTGGATCCATTCCCTTTAATCTTCTTTTTGTATTGTCAACACACAAATGACCACAATTCGCGTGGTTAAAATTTTGGACTTGAGTAGAATTATAGTCAATTTGCTTATGTGATGTCTTATAACAAGTCAAAAGTGTCCCAGGCGACCCCATGGAGTCATAATTGATTACACCACATTCTTTTTTGTTTATTTTACTTAGTAAGCTGTCTAGAGAAAAAAAAACACCTCGAAAATAAGGAACATGACCTACTTCATTCAATATATCAATATTGTCAACGGTATCATGATTCTTCCTGACGTTCCCCATTTTTTTGGAAGCGAGTATTCTTTGAATTGTGAAATCTCAGCTTCAACAACTTTTCTGGGTTTTCCACGCTATTTAGTTACTTTGACCACTTCTTCTTGTGTTTTCTTGGATCTACCACGTTTTTTGTGAGCTTTAACAGTCACTTTGAATCCAGATCGAGCAATTTTGTGTGTACCGGGTAATTATAAACCTCGGCCTTTCGATAAAGTCCCAGGTAATGTTAAACGTTCACCTTTGGTATTTGAACAGTCAGTAATTTTATCAATGATTTTCTTTCCAGCATATATAACTAACGCAGCAGCACCAGTTGTTAGAGCAACATTACCTATTGCAGCTACTAATGGTATTAAAAATAGAAGTAGGCCACCATAATAAATCGGTTGATGATATTATATAATTGTATAGACATCTTTATTCTTTGTTTTCACTCGCTCAAGTTGTTCAATTTGTTTACTTTTAAGCAATTGTTTAACAGGTTCCTTACCGATAATAGTATTTTCTGTACGAATTCAGCCATTTTCTTTTTTCTTAAAACATCTGTTTATTTTTACTTTTTGAAGAGCAGTTAAATGAATTACATATTCAATAAAGGCAGCTTTTGTATTGATTTCAACTTGATCAAGAAATGATAAGAACCATAATCTTGGACGATTTTGAAGTAGTTGTTTGAAGGATAGGTTGCCGTTCATTCACTTTTAAATGCGTCACTTGTGCTTCACATTTTTGTTTTACATCGAAACATATTGTAATTTTTTTTAATTCTGATAAAAATTGTATACTGTTTCATTTATTAGAGAATTATTTTTATAGATAAAATTCCAAGATAAAGATTTTAGTAATACTCTTCAAAAAACGTCATAAACATAATTTTTCTTCAACATTCCGTTTGTCCTCTTTTGAAAAGCTTCATCGGGATCTTTTTTAAGCATAATTATTATAAAAATTTTGAAATTTTCAAAACTTTCAGATAACTGTATAAAGCCCTTCGAGTATACCAACTAAGTTAAAAAATTAACTGTTTCTGCACCATTTTTTGGGTTTCAAACATTTCTAATTCTTCTATTTTCCGAGTAAATATATTCTTTTGTTGGTTTTAAGGTTTTACTAACAGTCCTTTGTCATCAACTCTAGTCAATATATTGTCAGGTGATTGATAAATTTAGTGCACTTGCTAATATCTTCGCTTAATTTCAGATTGTTTAGACTTTTAATAGTATATTGTTTGAAATCGTTTAACGTTGAACGATTAACTGTATCTGCATCATTTTCTGGGTTAGCAACCTTTTTAATTCTTCTATTTCCCACATTTAAATCCTCTTTTGTTATTTTTAAAGTATTTTTACGAATAATCCTTCACCATCGACTCTAGCCAACATATTACCAGGTGGTTGATAAATTTCAGTTAATCTATTAATATCCTCACTTAAATACTGATTTATAAGAATTTGTTGGTTAACATCTTCACCCTTGAAACCGTTTAAAGTAATTTTCACATTTTGTAAATTCATAGCATCATTATTTGATTTTTGATCACCTAAATTAGTTAATCGTTTAAAACCCATGATTCTTTGTTGCTTTATTTAAGTAGTTGATGAATTTTTCTTTTTCCAAGTCAGGTGCATGGTTGCATGGTTTTGTCTGATTCTATAGATTTCTTTTGGATTACAACACTTGAAAAATGCAAAATAGTTACAGTTTAATCGTATAATTTTAGATGTATCAAAACAGCTCTGAGAAATATAGATTATTGATGTATTTCATTTATTACCTCTCACAAATAAATCTTCACTTTCTTTCTGATCTTCTTCTGCTACAAAATCGTCAAAGATAACTAAATTTTGACACTTGGGACCTAGGTCCCAAGTGTCATCAATGATACCGCTGGGTATCAATGATACCAATTGATACCATCAATGGGTATCAATGATACCCATCTGCATCAATGATACCGCTTTTATTATTACTCACAACCAAAAGATACATTTTATTTTTTTTTCTTCCAAACAATCATGTTAAGCATTAAATCTTTATATTTATCTTCTTCAAGATCTTCAGCCTACAGATAAATTTTTTCAAAGAATAAGTAATCATATATCAGGTTCAAGAGTAAATTGTTTTTACTACATCCAGACTTTCTAGAAATCAATAGTTGAAAAGGCCAATGAGGTGCTAGCAAACGTTTTTTTTTAAAACGATCTTATTTTTTATACATTCATATTGTTTAAAATGTGCTTTTTCATCTATTTACTTGTTAATTTTTTTAAAGTAAAATTTAACTATGAAGCTTATAGATTTTAAGGTTAGAGCTTTGAAGCTTATAGCTTATACCTTTGTAGCTTGTAGCTTAACTTTAATTAAATAAAAAAAAACTAGTTTTTTTAACTGAAAGTAAGGAGCGACATTAAAACTTAAAACGAATAGAAATTACTCCGTATATGAAATGGGTTGTTCCCTCCGCAGTCCCTCGCTCTTTACGCTAAAGTTTTTAATTGTTTTAAAAAGTAGAATTGTGGCAAAGAGTCGAACTTTAGCGTAAAGAGCGAGGGACTGCGGAGGGAACAACCCATTTCATATACGGAGTAATTTCTGTTCGTTTTAAGTTTTAATGTCGCTCCTTACTTTCAGTTAAAAAAACTAGTTTTTTTTTTATTTAATTTCTGAACGTTTTTGAATTAATGCATGTTTGATTTTGGCTCTCCGCACATAAATTATTGAAATGAAATTAGTATATTAATTTATTTTTGGATAAATGGCTTTCTCTTAGTTTTGATGAGACGATTTTGAGAAATAAGGTGTGGGGAAGGAGGCCTAGCTGCCCTCCAATTTTTCGGTTACTTAAAAAGGCTACTAGAACTTTTATTTTTCAACGAACGTTTTTATCAGTAAAAAATATACGTAACTTAAGAATTAACTTACGCAACAAACTTTTATATTCTTATATTTTTATTATGTGTACGAGGGGGTTTTTACCCTCGTTAATACCTCGCTCTTCACACTAAATCGTAAGTTTTGTCCCAATTCTTTAAGAATGACCCCTGAATCAAAAAGGCCGTAGAATAAATAGTTGAAATTACTAAAAATATTTTAGCATAAAGAGCGAGGAATTTATCTCCTCCTAAATACCTCGCTCTTTATGCTGAAGTATTTTTAGAACCCCTCATATGCGTAATAATCTCTGTTCGTTTTAAATTTCAATGCTATTCCTTACTTTCATTTGAAAAAACGTTTTCATGTTTATTTTTTCATTGTTTTTTTATAGTAATGCTAGAAAATCCTGCGCCCTTTTCATTGAATTTTTCTTCCCCCATGACATATTCCTCAAAGGAAAGATTCTCCCACAAAGCCCTCTCCCATCAACCCCACTCCCCAAACCAAAAAATCCCCATGAAAACGTCTGTACACTTCCCAATAACCATTACTATATGTAAACACTGGTCAAAGTTTGTAACTTGCAGCCCCTCCCCCAGGAATTGTGGAGGAGTAAGTCATTCCCAAAGACATAGTTATTAAGGTTTTCGACTATGCGGAACAAAATGGCTATCTTAAAATTTTAATCTGTTGACTTTTGGAAAAAAATTAGCGTGGGAGGGGGCCTATTTGCCCTCCAATTTTTTTATCGCTTAAAAAGGGCACTAGAACTTTTTATTTCCGTAAGAATGAGCCCTCTTGCGACACTCTAAGACCACCTGGTCGATACGATGACCCCTGGGGAAAAGAAAAAAACAACAACAAACAAACAAATAAACACGCACCCGTGATTTGTCTTCTGGCAAAAAATATGAAATTCCACATTTTTTTAGATAGGAGCTTGAAATTTTTGCTATAGAGTTCTCTGATATGCCGAATGCGATAGTGTGATTTTCGTTAAGATTCTATGACTTTTAGGGGATGTTTCCCCCTTTTTTCCAAAATAGGGCAAATTTTCTCAGGCTCGTAACTTTTGATGACAAAGACTAAATTAATTGGAACTATATATTTAGAATCAGCGTGAAAATTCGATTCTTTTGATGTATCTTTTAGCATCAAAATTCCGTTTTTTAGAGTTCCGTTTACTATTGAGCCGGGTCGCCCCTTACTACAGTTCTTTACCACGAACTGTTTGAAAAGAAAATAATTCGGTATTTCGGGGCTTCTGACATTATTACTCCTTTGCGGAAGTTAGGCTCAAAATTGAAAAAGGATTATATTTTTTCTCTGGGCCCCTTCCACCTCTTAGTTCGTTTGTTTTCCCGTTAGTTTTCACCTGTTTTCGCTTTATAGTTGTGTTATCTCTTAGCAGTTATTTCGTTAGTTGAGTTATGGTTGTGGTATATATGTTTTATCGCTCGTATAGTTGTGTTATTTTCAAATTATACTCCATAATAGAGAGGCTCCGAACACCCAGCGTTGTATATTAAGCTCTGAATTTGACGTTTTTTTCTAACGTGACCAGATTCGTCCTGCGCCCTTTTCATTGAATTTTTTCCCCCATGGCATATTTCTCCAAGGAAAGATCCTCCCACATAGCCCCCTCCCTCAACCCTACCCCCAAAACCAAAAAAATCCCCCTGAAAACGTCTGTACACTTCCCAATAACCATTATTATATGTAAAAACTGGTTGAAGTTTGTAACTTGCAGCCCCTCCCCCAGGAACTGTGGGGGAGTAAGTCACCCCCAAATACATAGTTATTATGATTTTCGACTATGTTGAACAAAATGGCTATCTCAAAATTTTGATCCGTTGACTTTGGGAAAAAAATGAGCGTGGGAGGGGGCCTAGATGCCCTCCAATTTTTTTGGTCACTTAAAAAGGGCACTAGAACTTTTCATTTCCGTTAGAATGAGCCCTCTTGCGACATTCTAGGACCACTTGGTCGATACGATGACCCCTGGAAAAAAAAAAAAAAAAAAAAAAAAAAACAAATAAACACGCACCCGTGATTTGTCTTCTGGCAAAAAATGCAAAATTCCACATTTTTGTAGACAGGAGCTTGAAACTTCTACAGTAGGGTTCTCTGATACGCTGAATCTGATGGTGTCATTTTCGTTAAGATCCTACGACTTTTAGGGGGTGTTTCCTCCTATTTTCCTAAATAAGGCAAATTTTCTCAGGCTCGTAACTTTTGATGGGTAAGACTAAACTTGATGAAACTTATATATTTAAAATCAGCATTAAAATGCGATTCTTTTGATGTAGCTATTGATATCAAAATTCAATTTTTTAGAGTTTTGGTTACTATTGAGCCGGATCGCTCCTTACTACAGTTCGTTACCACGAACTGTTTGATTAGCTTAATAATACTTTAACTAGCTTATACCTTCAAGGGATTATATCCCTAGGTTACTGTGTTCACTTTATTATTGAATACCTTTCTTTTAATGTCATTAGGGTCTAGAACTTTTTCATTTTGTTTTTTTAAGAACATTCTATGTTTATTTGCTCTTTAAGTGTACTGAGTTTCTGATAAGCTTTCCACTTTTCCAAATAATACATCTTTATAATTCTGTAATGTTATTTTATCTTTAACGAATATCGTTTTGATATCTTACAATTTTTCAATTGCATTGATTTCATCGTCCCGCTCTTTTAAACAAGCATATATTTTTGATCTTAAACATACAAACTCAGACAATATGGTTCTAGATAATTATCATGCTTATCACTTTTTATTGACTGCAGAGGAGTTATAGGAGTTATCTTTCTTATAATGCGAAGTATCAAATTTTCTTGGAAGTCTTTAATGAAGAAGCTTTAATGTCTTCATAAAAATCCTCAGTTCTAATATCATGAATAAAGCTCCTCGTATCCATATAACATAAGTCAATATTTTCACTATATTTTGGTTTCATATGTCCATAATGGAATTCAAGGTTCAATAACTTAGATAACTCTAACGCAGCAAATCCAATATAGATATGTTTATCTATGTTCATTTTTCACTTGGCCATTCTGGCTACTGAGAAATTATAACTAAAGATTATTTCTGATCTAAGGTTATGTTTTTTTTTAATTTTTTGTCTTTGTTCATATTTCAATACTTGCTCTGTTTCTAACATTTTCCATGGTTTTCCCAAAACAAGCATTATTCATGAGTTTAAAGAATCTTTCTTGAAATAATTTGTTCCCTTTTGTCGAAATTTAGTTTTATGATTGATATATTCTTTTAAAAAGGGTGACTCAGTAAACAAAACGTAATCTATCTATATATATAAAAATAAGTTGTCTGTGTGTGTGCGTGTCTGTCGAGTGACGTCATGTTTGTGTGTCGACTGAGGTCATGTTTTCGACTGACGACATTACAGACCGGGACATCGGGACACAAATGACGACCGGGACACCGGCACATAGGGAATATAAATGACGACCGGGACACTCAAAGAGAAAGCGACCGGGACACAAGGAATGTTCGATTAGCAATCACCATCAACAAAGCACCGGGACACAGGTAATATAAATGACGACCAGGATATAAGTAAAAAAAAACTAAAAAAACTAAAAAAAAAGGTAAAAATTACAAAAAAACTAAAAAGAAAAAAAAAACTAAAAACTAATAAAAAAACTAAAAAAGCTAAAAACTAAAAAAACTAAAAAAGAAAAAAAAGAAAAAAGGAAAAAAATGAAAAATAAAGGAGAAAAACAAAACTAAAAAAATAAAAAAATAAAAAGAAAAAAGAAAAAAACTAAAAAAACTAAAAAAAAAATAAAAACCAAAAAAACTAAAAAGAAAAAAAGGGGAAAAATACAAAATTTATTTCATCATATACCATTTCAAAAATGAATGTATATACAGACCGGGATACAAATGACGACCGGGACACAGGGAATATAAATGACGACCCGGGACCGGGACGACAGGGACACAACTACAACGCTCTTTACGCTAAAAATTTTAATTGTTTTAAAAATCAGAATTGTGGCAAAGAGTCAAACTTTAGCGTAATGAGTGAGGGATTGCAGAGGGGAAAACCCATTTCATATACGGAGTAATTTCTGTTCGTTTTAAGTTTTAATGTCGCTCCTTACTTTCAGTTAAAAAAACTTATTTTTTTATATTTAATTTCTGAACGTTTTTGAATCAATGCATGTTTTGATTTTGGCTCTCCGCAGAGGAATAATTAAAACAAAATTTGCATATTTTTTTGGCTAAATGGCTTTCTCATAATTTTGATGGAATGATTTTGAAAAAAACAGCGAGGGAGGAAGCCTAGTTGCCCTTCGATTTTTTGGTTAATTAAAAAGGCAACTAGAACTTTTCATTTTTTACGAATCTTTTTATTAGTAAAAGACATACGTAACTTATAAATTAGCTTACGTAAAGAACTTTTGTATCCTCATGTTTTTTATTACATATATGAGGGGGTTCGCCCCCTCGTCAGTACCTCGCTCTTTGCACTAAAGCTTAGATTTCGTCCCAATTCATTAAGAATGACCCCCTGAATCACAAAAGCCGTAGAATAAATAGTTAAAATTACTAAAAATACGAGGTATTAGAGCGAGGTATTAGGAGGAGGTGAGCCCCTCATATAGGTAAACATTTCTGTTCGTTTTAAGTTTTAGTGCTGCTCCTTACTTCCAGCTGAAAAAAAAACTTTGTCATATTTATTTTTTCATTTTTTTTTTAAATAATGCTAGTAAATCCTGCGCTCCCTACATGGAAATTTTCTTCCACCATGACAGATTCCTCGATGGAAAGTTCCCTCAGCATATCCCCATCTTCTCAACACCTCCCCTAACCAAAAAATCCTCCTGAAAATGCCTGTACACTTCCCAATAACCATTACTATATGTAAGCACTGATCAAAGTTGGTAACTTGTAGCCCCTCCCACTAGGACTGTGGGGGCGTAAGTCGTCCGCAAAGGCATAGTTATAAGGTTTTTCGACTACGCTGAATAAAATGGCTATCTCAGAATTTTGATCCGTTGACTTTGGGAAAATAATTAGCGTGGGAGGGGACTAGGGGCCCTCCAATTTTTTTGGTCATTTAAAAAGGGCACTAGAACTTTTCATTTCCGTTAGAATGAGCCCTCTAACAAAATTTTAGGACAACTGGGTCGATACGATCACCCCTGGAAAAACAAAAACAAACAAAAAACAAATAAACACGCATCCGTGACCTGCCTTCTGGTAAAAAATACAAAATTCCACATTTTTGTAAATAGGAGCTTGAAACTTCTGCAGTAGGGTTCTCTGATACCCTGAATCTGAAGGTGTGATTTTCGTTAAGATTCTATGACTTTAGGGGGGTGTTTCCCCCTATTTTCTAAAATAACGCAAATTTTCTCAGGCTCGTAACTTTTGATGAGTAAGAATAAACTTGATGAAACTTATATATTTAAAATCAGCATTAAAATGCAATTCTTTTGATGTAGCTATTGGTATCAAAATTCAATTTCTTAGAGTTTTGGTTACTATTGAGCCGGGTCGCTCCTTACTACAGTTCGTTACCAAGAACTGTTTGAAAAGTATAGATATCTTCGTCAGAAAATAATGGAATTTCAGCTTCAGAGTGTTTGAGAAAAGCTTCTCGTGTTAATCCTGCTACTTTAATTGTCTTTTTACCTTTGTTTTGATTCAATTCTACATTATACGATTCACACAGTAACACAGTAAAAGTAAGGTAATTACAAAAAAAAGAGTAAATTAATGGCATGTGTAGCAGCTTACCATTAATCTTAGTTTTAGGATTAGGAGCTCTAGCCACTTCATTTTCACTTATTTTAAATAAATAAATTTTAGTATTATACTTGTTTTCAAACTTGTAAAATCTTGAATATTCATTGGACAATTAGTATTCCCTTTAAAATTTAATTCAATTTCGTAGGGTTTATATTCTTCTACTCTATCAACATTTCTATCTTTCGCTGGGTGAAGATAGGCTAGTATTGACAAAAAAGCATTTACTATCATTATCTTTTATATTAATGCAAGCTTTTTTTTTAGAAGTTCAGATAGTTCTTTATAAGTACGTCTCACATAATTTGGTAATCTTGTCATTCGATAATCAATTTCATTGACTCTTTCAAAGTGTAAGCCTGACCTGGGTGCATTTTCTATTACTAATGTCTGTATATTCCTGTGGTTACTATTTAGATTGCTTTGTTCGATGTCACTACTTTTATTAATTAAATAAAAAACAAGTTTTTAACGGAAAGTAAGTAGCGACATTTAAACTTAAAACCAACAGAAATTACTTCGTATATGAAAGGGGATGCTTCCTCATCAACCCCCCGCTCTTTACGCTAAATTTTGACTCTTTCTCTTAACTCTATTTTTTAAAACAGTAATAGGCGTGAAATCTAGTGAATTAAAAAAATTTCCAATTCATAAAAATCTATAGAAAAATTAAAAGGTATTAAAGATAACTTTGATGTTATACCACCTCAGCAAGGAATAATGCAGAATGCAAAAAAGTTTATATATTTTGCTATGTAGCAGAGCTGCTGGAAATACATCTGATGAAGTGTGAAATGAGACTATTGAACTGCTCGATTCATTATTCAAAAATAAAATTGTTTAAAAAATGACTATAATACTATTTACAACAAATATATCAGAATTTGAATTTTATGAGGAAAATACTTTTCTAATAAATTGTTCTGATTATCAATTGTGGTAACAAAAGTGAAATCGAACAGTCTTATACAAGTAATCCGATAACGTTAGATCGAAACTCTGATTATGAAATAGCTTTAACTCAGTTTACACTATTGTATTCTTGGTATAACATTAGTGATCCGTTTAAAAACAATACGTTTGAATACAGGGAAAAAATAAGGGTGAACGGGTTAACCTTGTTATACCCAATGGGCTGCTTGATGAAGAGGGTTTAAATAATTTCTTAACTCGTTATTTCAATTCATTCCTGGATTGCTGCCCAATCAGTATATCATCCAGTCTAGTAACAATAAAATGTGTTATTATTTTTATATATTTCGTTTTAATAGTGATTTTGGTTTTATATTAGGATTTGAAAATGAAGCTGAACTAAGTAGTTAATATAATAAAGGTACTGGAGTTTCTAATATTATAAGAAATATTGATAAATGCATATTCATTTCTCATTATTGCATAGTTCAATTGAGAATGGGAATATAACTTCAGATGTGATATAGAGTTTTGCTCCAAAAATAAAACCTGAACCGCTATGAGATTCCTATAGAAAGCCAATATCTTCCAATCTATCGAAACGAACATATAAACTTGCTAAAATGACTATGAACACTGATCGAATTAAATTGAGAGTAAATGAATATACATATCCACAAGAAGATTTTAAATATGATTTTAGTGATGTTAATGGAGATTATTCTAACGCTTATCAACGGTTCTCACAGTTAGGATGTAAAAATAAGAATGCTGAACAATAGTGGAACAATTGTACAATGTATTTAAAACAGCATACCCTTTATTTTGTTTTGATGTTTCAAAGCATGAATCGAATATTTATCGAATTGGATCAACTGCTGATATAGAAATAAAAATTTTATTAGATCAAATACCTGCTAATCCATATAACATTTATTGCGTTATATTTTAAAAGAACAGCAATCATGGAAATCATTGAAAGCAAATTATATATTAGCATATAAATTATTTTTTATTTGGAAATTTGTTTAATAAAATTATTTACTAATAAATGGAGAAAATTTTAAGTGAAATGAAAAATATCCCTATTAAAAATAAAAACCAACTTTTCCTAGCATAGTAAGGCTAACCATCTAACCAAATAACGCGTCATTGCTCACGTTGTTTCTGACTTGTGTTTGGATTTCTTCCCAGAATTCTTTCACATAGTGAAATATTCTTAGGAATAAAGCCAAAGGTTATTAAAGAGATAAAAATTATTTCCGATTCAGGAAATTTGTTTAATAAATTTAGCAATAAATGGAGAAACTTTTAAGCGGAATGAAGATGGAAAATTAACACAGTCGAACTAGTAGGAAAGAAGAGTTAGACATTGGAATGGAATACACGATTAAAGGAATGAAATGTGTTACTACTAAATGTGGAAAGAAAATCGTTATCACTATTGATTTTAAAAGTGAAATGGTTGATCTATTTCCACCTAAATTTTTTGATTCCAAAGCAGCTGATCCTGAAAAGAAATTTCAAAAATCAATTAAAGGTATGAATCTAAAGGCTTTTGAAAGGAAATATGAAGAAAATATAAATTATTTAGATATTGAAATCGAACTAACCACTAAATACTAAACTATATTAAACTGTTACATTTTATCAGTAGTATAGGAAATATGGAATATAAATAAATTCTTATTTAACAAATTCACAAAAAATTTTTTCACAAGACCTGTTTTGATCTTAAAGCTCAGGATGGGAAATCAGAAAAATGTCGAAAATCTTCAGTTAAAATGGATTGACCTCAATTAAAAATGGTTTACATTGATGGGGTGATCTAGGTGGGGTCTAGAGCCCGTTTAAACATTGTGAAGAGTATAAAAATGAGACCAAATTTGATTTCCAAGGACCTGTTTTCATTTTGATTGTAGGGATGGAAAACGTTCAAAATGTGTAATATTTGATATTAAGAATGATGTAAAATGAACTGGAAATGATATGAATTGATTATGTGATCTTGGTGTGGCAGATACTTGATTTTCTATACTACTAATGTCCTAGATTTTGTTTCCTATATTTTGAATTGATAAATTTCTATGGTATTGCACACATAGAGGAATGTCAATAGAGAGTTGATTTAGAGGAAAAGATTTATATAATGATTTTATGAATATTTTCCGAACACAATATATTTTCAAGTTTTATATTTGTATTATGGCTTTCAATGTAATAACAATTTCTAATATACAGTAACAACTTATGGAAAAAAACAAAAAGTATATTTCAATTAATAAAACAAACGAGTTAAATTATTATGTGCTGAAAATCTGGAGACTGCTGAAACTGACAACTTCTTGTTCAGCATAGCCAACTTTTCTGTTACATCTGGTATGTCAAGCAGTTCGTGGTAACGAACTGTAGTAAGGAGCGACCTGGCTCAATAGTATCCAAAACTCTAAAAAATGGAATTTTGATACCAATAGCTACATCAAAAGAATCGCATTTTAATGCTGATTTTAAATATATAAGTTTCATCAAGTTTAGTCTTACCCATCAAAAGTTACGAGCCTGAGAAAATTTGCCTTATTTTAGAAAATAGGGGGAAACACCCCCTAAAAGTCATAACGAAAATTACACCATCAGATTCAGCGTATCATAAAACCCTATTGTAGAAGTTTCAAGCTCCTATCTACAAAAATGTGGAATTTGTATTTTTTGCCAACAAATAAACACGGATGCGTGTTTATTTGTTTGTTTGTTTGTTTGTTTTTTTGTTTTTTTTTGTTGTTTTTTCCCTAGGGGTGATCGTATGGACCCATTGGTCCTAGAATTTTCCGAGAGGGCTCATTCTAAAGGAAATGAAAAGTTCTAGTGCCCTTTTTAAGTGACCAAAAAACTGGAGTGCACCTATGCCCCCTCCCACGCTAATTGTTTTCCCAAAGTCAACGGGTCAAAATTCTGAGATAGCCATTTATTCAGCGTAGTCGAAAAACCTTATAACTATGTCTTTGGGGACGACTTACTCCCCCGCAGTCCCCGTGGGAGGGGCTACAAGTTACAAACGCATAGCAGACTAATAGTTCTTGAATTTGATTAAATAAAAAAAAACAAGTTTGTTTAGCTGAAAGTAAGGAGCGACATTAAAACTTAAAACGAACAGAAATTACTTCATATATGAAAGAAGCTGCTTCCTCATCAACGCCCCGCTCTTTACGCTAAAGTTTGACTCTTTCTCTCAACTCTGCTTTTTAAAACAGTAAAAAACTTTAGCGTAAAGAGCGTGGCGTTGATGAGGAAGCAGCCCCTTTCATACACGAAGTAATTTCTGCTCGTTTTAAGTTTTAATGTCGCTCCTTACTTTCAGCTAAAAAAACTTGTTTTTTTTATTTGATTTCTGAACGTTTTTGAATCAATGCATGTTTTGATTTTGGCTCTCCGCAGAGGAATAATTAACACGAAATTTGCAAGTTTATTTATTTTTTCGGCTAAATGGCTTTCTCATAGTTTTGATCGAATGATTTTGAGAAAAAAAGGAACGGTGGAGGAAGCCTAGTTGCCCTGCGATTTTTTGGTATCTTAAAAAGCCAACTAGAACTTTTAATTATTTACGAATGTTTTTATTAGTAAAAGATAAACGTAACTTATAAATTAGGTTACGTATAGAACTTTTGTAATCTCATGTGGTAAAATTCTAGTTAATTGACTTCTTGCTATCTTGGAAAGGGTTTAGGTTAGGAAAATGAAACTTTCAGGGATGGGTCTACTGGCTAAAATATGTCCTGGGAAGGTATTTTAAAGTACACACCTCCACTCCTTCTCCCTCTAGAGGGCTCTTAAATTTGCCTACATGATAGGTCTACACCTATTGAAATTTTGACAAAACAACATTTTACCTTAATATTCAGTTACTAGTTGTATTTTCTCTGCCTTTAGTCTGAAAATGCAATTCCTGTTATTTAAGAAGATTTTTGACCCATATCAATGTTTTTTCAAAATTTATGAAATGTATTTGCATATCTTTAAAACCTTATAAAATGGAATTTAGCAAAGTTATGAAGCTGAAAACAATTTTGTCGTACTTCAATTAAGCAGAAGATCTATTTTGTAAGGTTTCCCTTTTATAACACACATATTTTTAAAGGTCATCAAAGGTCACGGCCCTCTAGAGGGAGAAGGAGTAGAGGTAGTTGCTTCAAAATACCTTCCCGGGACATACTTTAGTCTGTAGATTCGTCCCTGAAAATTTCATTTTCCTAACCTAAACCCTTTCTGAGATAGCAAGAAGTCAATTAACTAGAATTTTACCCAAAGGGTAAAATTAACCTTGCACTTGATGTCCATTTAATTGGACAATCTGTCTTGGCTTTTTCTACAATTGGCCATGACTTAACTTTTCCCACAACTATTCCCTTTTCAATTCAAAAATCAACGGACTCGGCCGATTACGGACTCTAGAGGGAGAAGGAGTGGAGGTGTGTACTTTAAAATACCTTCCCAGGACATATTTTAGCCAGTAGACCCATCCCTGAAAGTTTCATTTTCCTAACCTAAACCCTTTCCAAGATAGCAAGAAGTCAATTAACTAGAATTTTACCACATGAGATTACAAAAGTTCTATACGTAACCTAATTTATAAGTTACGTTTATCTTTTACTAATAAAAACATTCGTAAATAATTAAAAGTTCTAGTTGGCTTTTTAAGATACCAAAAAATCGCAGGGCAACTAGGCTTCCTCCACCGTTCCTTTTTTTCTCAAAATCATTCGATCAAAACTATGAGAAAGCCATTTAGCCGAAAAAATAAATAAACTTGCAAATTTCGTGTTAATTATTCCTCTGCGGAGAGCCAAAATCAAAACATGCATTGATTCAAAAACGTTCAGAAATCAAATAAAAAAAACAAGTTTTTTTAGCTGAAAGTAAGGAGTGACATTAAAACTTAAAACGAGCAGAAATTACTTCGTGTATGAAAGGGGCTGCTTCCTCATCAACGCCACGCTCTTTACGCTAAAGTTTTTTATTGTTTTAAAAAGCAGAGTTGAGAGAAAGAGTCAAACTTTAGCGTAAAGAGCGGGGCGTTGATGAGGAAGCAGCTTCTTTCATATATGAAGTAATTTCTGTTCGTTTTAAGTTTTAATGTCGCTCCTTACTTTCAGCTAAACAAACTTGTTTTTTTTTATTTAATCAAATTCAAGAACTATTAGTCTGCTATGCGTTGACTATAAGTACCATAATTATGCTTATTCGTATGCGTATCTATAGTATTTTTGTGAATAGACTTTATTTTTGCCGAAGACCATATCTGTATTATACAAAGATAGGGAATGTCAGAAAATCCTTTAAAGGGTGTGACCTTAACACTGAAAAGGAGGTTTTTTAAATACAAATATCTTGTGTTGATATACCGTCAGGGTCTTTTCTCATGGTTGTTGGCAAAGTAGGTCGTTATCTGAGCTTTTCCACATGAAATTGTCTTCCGTCTGAATTTTCTTGGGAGTAGAGGTAAGGACGTATCCGGAAGGAGGGGAGAGGTGTTTTAACCCTTACCCCCAAAATGTTTGTCTAACTCGTAAAAAAACGCAATAAAATGAATATAAAAAATTTTTGATGCGTTTTTAAAGTTTACTTATCCCCCCCCCCCAAAAAAAATCTTTTGTAACCCCCCCCCGCGAAAAAAAATACTGAATGAGGCCCTGAGTAGAGGATTCTTCGGTGGTTCTTGCATGACAGGAGACTAAATCCCCCCCCCCTCAATAAACTGTAAAAAATACGATTATTGTTATACATCCACGGTGTCTCCCCATAATTGCAAGACAAAATTATTTGTAAGCGCAAACCTCGGGGCTTTCCCAAATTAGCAATAAAACGACTAACACATCTCGTACATTCGTTGCGTTTACTTTTCTTGGGAGTTTGGGGATTCCTAGACGGTTCTTAGATGGCGAAAGACTAAAAATCTCCTCTTTCACTCCAGTATCATTGTTATCCTCGAAGGGGAAAACTAGTGAGGAATGAAACCCAGCCCATGGTAACAAAAAACTAAAAACATGTTTTGAAAATACTATAAAAATCCTTGAGAAATTTTCGTTATTACAACTTCCTAGTCCTTACTATTGCTTGTAAGGACGGATTATTACGCAAGCATTAATGTTTGAAAATGCACTTTACCAAGCTATTGACAAGGGTATATCTGCAAAGACAATTATGAAGAAAAAGTGAAAAAATCGTACGATTTGATTAATTGGGTGGAATACACTTCTGGCAAATAATTAAGCATAAAAATTGAGACAGCTCCCACCCTTTGATGTGGGTCAATACTTCATCCAATTTAACCAACTATAGTTGGCAAAATCTTTTATGACGTATGGATTAAAACAACAATTTACTTTTGCAAATATATTTTGATTTATTGTGTTTGCAGGTACGACCACCCCTCTATCATAGCGGGACAAGGAACTATGGGCTTGGAAATAATTGAGCAAGTACCTGATTTGGATGCTGTTGTTGTACCGATTGGAGGTGGTGGACTTATTGCCGGTGTAGCACTAGCTATCAAATCACTTAAGCCTCATGTTATGATTATAGTAAGTTGTAATATTTATAGACTTTAGAACTCCAGATATATCTTGATAGGTATTATGACGAGAAATTGAGTGGAAGGTACCAAGAATGTTTAGTTTGGAAATTTAAGAGTTTAGAATTTATCAATATGGAAGATGGGCTAAACATTTTTGGGAGAATCGTTAGTGGAATCGCATGCACTCCCTAAAATGGAAGATTGGAAAAGAGGCCGGTAATATTAGCGGAAATGCCTTCGGTGTCGTTTAAGAGAAAAGGGTTCTGTTTAGAAATTGAACGAAGAGACTAAGAGGAAGATAAGGGAGGTAGAGCAGGAAATGAGGTTGAAGATAGAAGTGGAAGGGCTTCACTCCAGGCCCTTAAATCGTACACTTGAAAAACCTTCTCTAACCCAGACGGGAAATAGATTGCGAAGTATCCGAAGATATCTTAAAGAAACAATGCTAGAAAAGCTGTTGAAAATACTAAGGAAAAAGCTCTCAAGGGTGAGTTTTGTGTAAGACGATACTGTGTGGTAGATCTTACGACGTAAGATTACGACAAATCTTATTACGTCCTCGTTTTAGTGCTCGATCTTACGAGAACGTATGATAAGCTGCAAAAGAATTACCGTATGAATTCAGGAGACGTGAAACGGACGGTATAAAATTGCAGAGAATCAGGTTGACCAAACGAGGTGACAGAATAGGGATATTTGTGTTGATAGGTTAATAATTGAAAGGAGGTAGTCAATCAAGCCTAGTCTAGCCTAAAGTTGTGAATGGGGCCTTGATTAGTTATTTAGATAGTGTTAATAAAAGACAGACTAATCGTCTTGAGGGATTAAGCTAGTAGGTGGTTCGGTGCTGAAATAGGAGCTAAGTAAGATTGTATTTTATCCTCGTTTATATAGGCTGTTATGCCAGATTTTGTCAGAAGTAACACAGGAAAGGCTTTGGAGCCATATGACGATCCAAAATGGGAAGGCAAAACTATGATAGATTTATGTATCGCCGAGGATCTGAGTGTCCTAGGTACACTCAAATGAATGAGTCTTTGGAGGTTTTTGCGATTCAGGTGTGATTATTTTAAGAATTAATAGGAAGAAGGCCAAACTTTTTAAAATAGTAGTATAATGTGCATAAAGTAATGGCATTGAATAGGAAAGAAAACTGACAAATTGAATGTGGACTGCTTCTTGACGTGTTATTAGTAGGGAAGTTGGATGCAGTAAGATGTAAAAAGCAGATTACTACTGACTCTTGTCTTGACAACTGACAGTTGATTAACAGCTGCTTGACTCTTGCGAATTTTCTATCTGAAATTATGGGTGCTTCTAAGGTTTGAGAACAGGTTTTAACCTGTTCTTAAGAACAGGTGCTTCTAAGGTTTGAGAATCTAGATTTTTACGACAGGAGTTGTCTAAGGATTGTTTTAGGCATTCGTTTGAGTAGCTGCAGGTCGAACAATATCTCCTATAAGAAATGGGCTCATTTACTATATTAATTACTAGAGTGAAAGAAAAGCTAAGTTAGGGTAGTCACGTGGGACGAAGAATGATAAGCTGCTGAGAATTAAGTATTTTTTTATGTTCCTGTTCCAAAATGAGAAGGAAAGAGTACCTGAACGGGAAAAAAGATGTCATAAGAAGGGGTTGAAGGATTTGAGAAATTCATAAGAAGGAGTAAAAATTAAGTTCTAGGGATTGTTTTAGGCACTCGTTTGAGTAGCTGCAGGTCGAACAATATCTCGTATAAGAAATGGGCTCAACTCCTATATTAATTACTACAGTGAAAGAAAAGCTAAGTTAGGGTAGTCACGTGGGACGAAGAATGATAAGCTGCTGAGAATTAAGTATTTGTTTATGTTCCTGTTCCAAAATGAAAAGGAAAGAGTACCTGAACGGGAAAAGATGTCATAAGAAGGAATTTGAAGGATTTGGGAACTTCATAAGAAGGAGTAAAAATTAAAGCTCTAAATACAGTTGGGTGGGGATGACTGTACGCAGCTTTTCAGGCCTCGAACCCTAAATCCTACAAGGGTGAATATGGTTCAATTAGAACTTTCAAATAGATTTGAAGCCCTGCAATCGGAATTAGAACCAAGGGCTGATGTCAAACGCATGTGGGAGAAACTTAAAACCACGTACAGAGAAGTTGCAGAGGAGAAATTAGGCTATAAGAAGAAAAAGAAAGAAAGATGGATCTCCGAACGAACCTGGAAACTAATTAATGCAAGAAAATCAGCCAAATTTTCCATTTTGTCAATCTCAGACGCATCTGAATTGGTTGTTCTGCAAGAACCATATAGAGAAATAAACAAACAAGTACAGAAGAGTGCCCAGGCCGACAAGAGGCAATTTATTGAACAGAAAGCAGCTTTGGCGGAAGAAGCAGCAAAGAAGGGAGATTCGAAAACAGTCTATAGATTAACCAATGAGATGATTGGAGTCAAACCTAACAGGGCTAATCTAGTAAAGGACGAGAATGGAGCCCTTTTGTCAGACCCTTTGATGATTGACGAGAGGTGGGCAACCCACTTCGAGAACCTACTAAATAGACCGAGAATAAATGACCAAGATCTAATTCCTGACACTCCATTTATGATTTTTAATGTAAATGAAGGACCACCGTCTCCAGAAGAAATCATAGCCGCTGTCAGAAAGCTAAGGAACGGAAGAATGCCAGGAGTAGAGGGCATTACATCTGAGATGCTGAAAACTTCAGTCCTAGACTGCATGACAGTTTGGGTTGAGCTACTAACTCAGATATGGAGTGAACAGAAAGTGCCCAGTGACTGGACGAAAGGAACCATTATCAGGCTCTTCAAAAAAGGCGATGCGCTTGTTTGTGGCAACTGGAGAGGTATTAACATAATGTCGATACCTAGTAAACTTTTGTCAATTATTATATTACAACGCCTACAACAGAAACTGGACCAATATATTCGCGATGAATAACACGGCTTCCGACCTGGAAGATCATGTGCATACCTAATTTTCACACTGAGAATGCTGGTTGACGACTCAAAGGAATGGAATAAAAAGTTATATCTTCTTTTCATTGACCTAGAAAAGGCCTTTGGCTCGGTTGACCGAGAAATCTTATGGAAAATCCTCAAATACTATGGAATACCCCCCAAGATAGTAGAACTGATTATCGCCTTTACAAAGAAACAGAATGCTGTGTTCGAACAGAAAACGGAGTTACAAGATACTTCAAAATCATCACTGGTGTCAAGCAAGGATGTGTATTATCACCACTTTTATTTACAATAGTTACGGAGTACGTACTCAGACAGTCTACGGGCTATGGAGTAAACGTCAACAACAAACAACTCGCAGATCTTGACTTTGCAGATGATATAGTACTACTAGAAGACGCCAAAGATCGATTACAGCTGCTATTTGATGAAATCTCAGAAAAAGCCCTAGAGGTCGGATTGTCGATCAACGTTGATAAATCAAAAAGTATGTCCACATCTGGCTCCCCCCTAACTCTTCAATGCTCCGATAATTCTGTTGAACAGGTCCAAGAATTTAAATATTTAGGAAGCTGGATAGAAAATACTGGCGATGTAACATTTGAAATCAAGAGAAGGATTGGACAAGCATCAGGCGCCTTCAACAGACTAACACCAATTTGGAGAAGCAACAAATGCTCATTTCGTTTAAAATTGCGCCTGTTCAACAGCAATGTGTTGTCTATATTGATGTACGCCAGTGGATGTTGGAAACTCAACCACAACTTGAGAAACGTATCCTTGGATTCGAAAACATTTGCCTTCGAAGGATCCTCAAAATCAGTTGGCATCAGAAAATTACCAATAGGGAAATCCGGCTGAAAACAAACCAGCCCATAGTGACCGAAATTTTGAAGAAACGAAGATGGACATATTTGGGTCATGTTCTACGCATGTCCGAAGACAGACTTCCCTCGAGAGTGTATCAATGGCAGCCTGAAGGAAGACGAAGACGAGGCCGACCAAAACACACACTGTGGAGGCAGTATGATCGGGACCTAAAAAAGGCAAAAATTTTCCTCACTCCCCAATGGGAAGATATCACTGCAGCCGTACAGCTTCGTGATGAATGGAGAGACTTTGTCGACGCCCTATGCGCCACCGATGGCTCAGGAGGATCTAAGGTAAGGTCTAAGTAGCTCATATTAGTCAGGGATGGTTAAATTTTGGCTGCCGAGTCAGATGCAATTATTTTATAAGACGTTTAGGTTTCTTATAAAATATTAGACAAGATTGTTTATAAATATTATACAAGACTTTTACATTTTTATAACTATGACAATAAATATAAAATGTAATATAAACAAATATAAGATAATAATTGCAGCTACAATAAAAGACGGTGGATTATTAAAGTAAAGTAAGTTCATAGTCGGATATCATAGGCAGTGTTTATTTGTTAATTTATTATTTATTTACTTTTTTGGTTTTAGATCAGGGCACTACGTATAAAAGCAGTTATCATAGAAACTTCAAAAAGAGCTACTTCGATTGTAAATTGAGAGAGGTAGAGCCTGTTTTTACAGTGAAAGTGATTAAAGGGCACCCTCCCCCCCTCCCTACGCCACTTACTTCCTCAAATACATCCAGTAAAAATTTTGAGACAGCCATTTTGTTCAGCCTAGTTGAAAGGTCCTGCAATTATGTCTTTCAGGATGGCAAACCCCTTCCAGTCCTCAGGGTAAGGGTTGTAACTTATGCCCCAGGGGCATATTGCGTTTGTATGCAAAGAACGGTCGTATAAACTTTGGAAGGGGCTCATTGGACTGGAAATCAGAAGTTCTAGTGTTCTTTTTAAGTGTCGAAAGTAATTTGAAGGCAACCCCCCCCCCTAACACGCCAATCATTTATCCAAACACACTCAATCAAAATTTTGAGATAGCCATATTGTTCAAGGTAGTTGAAAGGTCCATAAATTATATCTTTGAGGATGACAACCCCCCACATCCCTCAGGGCAAGGGTTGTAAGTTATTAGAAAATACGGTGGGAACGGTGAAGACGTTAAAAGTAGAATATTCAAGGCTCGGCGTGTTTTGTTTCACAGTTATACAAAAATTGGAAGAATAGGAAGATAAGTCTGCAAACCAAGATTCGATATTTGAAGCTACAGTGATGTCAGTGGTCATATAGGGTTCTGAAGTATGGATGCTGTGAAAAGCGGATGAAGATTTGGTAAATGATTTCCAGAGAAATTACCTACGGAATGTTCTGGGTACCCGGTTGAGTCACCGTATTTCAAACACTAGGCTTTACAAAAAATGTTTTTCAGTCACGCGCTCTCGGGCTATAATAAGAGAAAGGTAGAGATGGATAGGGCACATTGTGTGGATGAAGGATGACAGATTACCGAAGATTGTCCCTTTCACCGAAGATTGTCCCTTTCAGCCAACAATGTAGGGCTAAACGGAAAGCAGGTCGTCTGCGGTTGAGATGGAAGTATGTCATAAAGATAGATTCAAGAGAAATGGGAACATCCTAGGAGGATGTAAGGAGGGAGGCTTTAAATAGATCAGGACGGAGGAGGAACGTGTGTAGCTGTGTTGGCCTCTGGTGGCTTTGTGCTGCGGTGATCTGTTAGTAGTAGTAGTTTGATTTCACAGCGATTGATTATCTCTTCCTTTGCTCTTCCTTCATACGAAATAAATGTGATGCATACCGATTATAGCATTACCAATGTAAATAGGTCTTGCTTATCGACTTTTTCCACCCAAATTAGGAAACAGACATGTTCACAACTTTTTTCTTGTTCTCTAAGGATGTTTGTTGCCCTGATGTTTACATTGTCAGTGGCGACAATTTGGTGGTTAAGAAAGAGATCTTTATCACATCTTGAGTTGTCTGCCCCCCCCCCATAGATTCTGGGATTTTCACTGAAAAAAATTAAAAAAAAACTATAATGCTACCCACCCTTTGATTTTAAACGTTTTTGCGCTTCCCAAAATATCGGGAATTCAGACCACTGCTATGGAACCCAACCTAGGCACCGAAGAAGTGCCTTAGTTTTACCGAAAAAATTGCTTTTTTTGAAGTATCTGACATTTGAACTTAACTCTTACGAATCTAACATCTAATTGAAAGTACATTCATTTAATAGAACTTTGCTGTGGAGATGTGCTCCTGTCATCAAAACCATCACGCATTTGGCTGAAGTTTTTGAAATACTGTTTTTCAAAACCTTTGGCTCCATCTGGCCTCTTGGCTGCCTAATTGCAATAGTTCTGGGACCAGTATATGGCTCTTCTTCTTGTAATTGGCACCTCTTCTGCACGAGGGCTCATATACATTGGAAACTGCAATTTTGTCTGGTTATTATTGTCGGCGATTGACTTTTTTATTAAACTAACTTTTTTTTGTGACAGCATCTATTTGTATGGGGTTTTCTTCATTTGAAGTGTTTGCCCCGGCACCTTTTACCTTTTTTTGGAAGGAGGCTCTTTTTCTGAGCAAGGCTTAATACCACGCTTCTACCAACTATCTGATTATGAGTCCTGGAAAGAATTTTTCTATGTTTTTACTTTTCATTTCAATTAGCCACTGTTGGCGAGGGTTATCGAGCTCTTTTTTGAAAATTGCATAAATCTTTTTTCGTCATTAATTTTTACTTTTAAGTTTTTTTATGCACCCAACCCCCTTGAATGTTTTCCCTCTAATGATGCTAGTTGCCCTGATATTTACCTAGTCAATGGCGACGATTTGGTGGTAACTAACAAGGGCGTTATCACCCCTTAAGTTTTTACCCTGCTGCCTAAGTAAACAGCAATGTGGACAATGTATTTTCTTTTCTTTTCTTACCAAGGCACTTCGTATAGAAGGGATTGTTGTATAAACTTCGAAAATAGTTCATTCGTTTGGAAATAAAAAGTTTTAGTTCCCTTTTAAGAGTGAAATTGGAGGGCAACTATCCCTTTTCACCCATCATTTTCCCAAACACATCATATCAAAATTTTGAGATAGCCATTTTGGTCAGCATAGTTGAAAAGTTCAGTAATTATGTCCTTGGGGAAGGCAACCCCCCCCCCAAAGCCCACCAGGGCAAGGACTATAAATTAAGCTAGTTGCTCATTGTTAGCATATGAGGTTTTTACGTAAGAGTTGGTCGTATAAACTTCGGAGGGGTTTTATTCGATTGGGAATCGTAAGTTCTATTGCCCTTTTTAAGGTTCACAAGGAGGGCAGCTAGCCTCCCTCTTACATGCCCCTTTCCCCAAATATAACCAATCGATATTTTTAGATAGCCATTTTATCCAAAGCAGTCCAAAGAGCATATAACAATGCATCCAAGTTTGACACAAATCCCCAGAGGCTGGGTGAAAGGGTTTTAAGCTATGCCCCGGGATATATAAGGATTTTATGGAAGGGGTAGTCGTGCAAACTTTGTAGGAGACTCATTTGATCGGAAACTGATAGTTCTAGTTCCTTTTTAAGAGTCAAAATTGACAGGAGAGAAACTATCCCCCCCCCACGTCCTCTTTTTCCCAAAGGTATTTGATAAAAATTTTGAGATAGCCCTTGTGTTCAAAATAGTCCAAAAATCTTGCAACTATGCCTCGGGGGTTGACAAGACCCCCAGAACCTAAGGGCCGTAAGTTGTGCCTCGGGGGAATATAAGGTTATTATGGAATAGGTGGTCATATGGAGGCCTTGAAATTTCAAATAAATAATTCAACGGTTGCAATTATTTTTAATTTAGCATTTTTATCTTGATCATAGGCAGCGCAATAGTACTGCCTAAATAAAGAGCGATGTGGGCACAATATATTATTTTTGTTTCAGCCTCCCCCCGTCCATGATTTCCCCAAACACATTCAATCAAAATGTTGAGATAGCCAGTTTTTTAAGCGTAGTTGAAAAGTGCAGAATTATGTCTTTGAGGATAACAACCCCCTCTCCCACCTACAGCCCTCAGGGCAAAGGCTGTAAGTTACGCCCTGGTGGCATATAAGGTTTTTGTACAAAGGTTGGTCGCATAAACCACGGAGGCGTCTCTTTGGATTGGTAATCAGAGGTTTTGGTGACATTTTTAAGATTCAAAGTGATCAGAGGATAGCTACATCTCCCCACACGTTGGATTTTCCCGAAACGTATGTGATAGGAATTTGAGGTAGTCATTTGTTAAAAAAGTAGTCCAAAGATCTTAGGCAAGGCAATTGTGCTGCCTGAGTAAAGAGCGATGTGAGCACAATGCAATATTTTTTTTTCTATTTTTTAGACCAGGGCACTCGGTATCGAAGAAACTTCGAAAAAGGCTCATTCGATTGGAAATTTCAAATTCTATTGCCCTTTCTAAGAGTCGAAAGTAAAAGAAGTGCAATCAGCCCCCCCACCCATCATTTCCTCAAATACATTCAGTCAAATCTTTGAGACAGCCATTTTGTTCAGCACAGTTGAAAGGTCCAGTAAAAGCATAATGTATTTGAAGATTAAAACCCCCCAGGGCCCTCAGGGCAAGGGTTTTAAATTATGTCCCGGGTGCATGTAAGGTTTTAATGGGAAGAATGGTCCTATAAACTTCAGAGGGGGCTCATTGGATTGAAATGGGAAGTTCTAGTTACCTTTTAATAGTCGAAAGTGGTTGAAGGGTAACCAGCTCCCCCTTGCCCATGATTTCCTCAAATACACCCAATCGAAACTTTGAGACAGCCATTTTGTTCAGCCTAGTTGAAAGGTCCTGCCTCCCCACCTCCGTAGTTGAAAGGTGTTTCAGACCCCCACGTCCAATATTTCCCCAAACACATTCAATCAAAATGCTGAGATAGCCATTTTGTTAAGCGTATTTGAAAAACTCGGTAAATATGTCTTTGGTGATGACAGATCCCCCCCTCCTGCGGCCCTCAGGGCAAGTGCTATAAGTTATATTAGTTGCCCATTGTTAACATTTAAGGTTCTTAAGGAAAGGGTGGTCGTGCGAACTTCGGAAGCGGCTCATTCATTGGAATCAGAAGTCCAAGATGTCTTTTTTAAGAGTCAAAATTCATAGGAGGGCAACCAGACCCACCCCACGTCTTCTTTTCTCAAAATATATTCAATAGAAATTTTGGGATAGGCATTTTGTTTGATATCTTGAGATATTCTAAAGATTATATAAAAAAAGGCTTCAGGATTGAAATAAACCCTCAGAAACTGTGGGCAAGGGTTGTAAGTTATGCCATAAAGGCATATAAGGTTTTTATGGAATTGGTGGTCGAATAAACTTTGAATAGATCTCATTTGATCGGAAATTGGAAATTATTAAAGTGAATTATGGTTAACCAGCCCCCCCCCCCCCTCCCACGACCATCATCTTCCAAAAAAGTATAGAATCAAAATTTTGAGACTTCAACCTTCTTCAACATTGTTGAAAGATCCTATAATTGTGCCTTTGGGGACGTCAAACCCCTCACAGCCCCCAGAACAAGGGCTGTCAATTAGGTAATGCGTTCGCTGATTACATATAGTATATGTTATTGAGAAAGGTATGCATGTTTGATCTTTACTTTCCGAAAACACAAAGGTCATTCAGGTGAGCCTTTCAGAGAAGGTCGAGGGGAGTGTTGAACTAAATCAAAATACGTTATGTGTATACGGGCTGTCAAAAGGCGTAACTCGGGAATAACTAAGCATATCAATTTGGACCCTTAAGGAAAGGATAAGGGATTTATCACATAATTTGCACTTTACTGACAACAAAATACATTTAAAATGTTTTTACTTTTTTCTTAAATTAATAAAAAAACTTTCCGAAAAAGAAGTTTTTGAAAGAAAAGTAAAGGCAATATTAAACTTAAGATCAGAAGAAATAGAAATCTTCAGTAACTCAAACGTAAAACAACTAGAAATTACTATTAAAGAATAAATCAAACCAAAAACGAACAGAAATAAAAAAAAACAATCATAGCAAAAAAACATACAAGTACTAATGCAAATGAATAAATAGCTCCCAAACAAGTAAAGCTTAAGTTTAATATGCAAATGAAGCTTAAAACGAAGAAACATCTCTGAAGTTTATGCGAGCATCCCTTCCACTAGAACCATATATACCACCAGGGCATAACTTACAACGCCTGCCCCAGAGCCCTTGGGGGTTGTATCGTCACCTGAAATTTCGTTTTCTGACCTTTGAACTATTTTTTAAAAATGACCATTTCAAAATTTTTATCTGATACATTTAGGGGGAAAAGGTCATAGGGGGAAGTTATCTGCCCTCTGATCACTTTTGACTCTTATTGTGAACTACAACTTTCAATTTCCAATCGAATGAACCCTCTCTGAAGTTTGTGGGAGCATCCCTTCCATAAGAACCATAGATGCCCCCAGAGAATAACTTACAATGCCTGCCCCCAGGCCCTGGGGGTTTTTTGTTGACAAAGGAGTTTTCTTTTATCTGACCTCTGTACTATTTATAACAAAATCTTTAGCTCAAAATATTTATTTGATACATTTGAGGAAAAAAGGCGTAGTGGGGAGGGGGGGCTAGCTGCCCGCCGATCACTTTTGACCCTTAAAAAGGGAACTAGAACTTTCAATATCCAATCAAATAAGCCCTCTCTGAAGTTTATACGAGCATCCTTTCCATTGGAACCTCATATGCCCCCGGGTTATAACTTACAACGCCTGATTCCAGGCCCTGGGGGGGGTGCCTCGACCACAAAGTTTTTTTTTATCTCAGCTTTGAACTATTTCACAAAATGGCTATCTCAAGATTTTATCTGATGCATTTGGGGAAAAAAGGGCGTGGAAGGGGAGGGGAGCTAGTTGCCCTTCGATCTCTTTTGACTCCGAAAAATGAACTGAAAATTATAATTTCCAATCAAATAAGCCCTATCCGAAGTTTATACGAGTATCCCTTCCATAAGAACTATATTTGCCCCCAGGGCATATCTTAATATGCCTGCTCCCGGGCCCTGAGGAGTTGCCGGAATTTTTGTTATATGATCTTTGAACTATTTTAGCAAAATGAATATCTCAAAACTTTTATCAGATGTATTTGGGGAAATTGGTCGTAGAGGGGGAGGGAGGGCAGTTACCCTCCGATCACTTTTGGCACTGAAAAATGAAAACTAGAACTTTTAATTTCCAATCAAATATGCCATCTCTGAAATTTATACGAGTATCTCTTCAATAAGAACCATATTTTTCTCCAGAGCATAACTTACAACGCCTGCCCTGGGGCCTGGGGGTTGTGTCGACCCTAGAGTTATTGTTTTATGATCTTTGAACTATTTTAACAAAATGGCTACCTCAAAATTTTTATTGGATGTACTTAGGGAAAAAGGGCGTGGGGGGCTAATTGCCCTCCGATCACTTTAGACTCTTTTGACTCACTTTTGACTCTCACTTTTGAAAAAGGGCACTAGAACTTCCAATTTTCAATCAAATGAGCCCCCTTTGAAGTTTATAATGACGATCCCTTCCATATTAAGTGTCTCTGGGGGAAAATAATAATATTAATAATAATAATAAAACGTTGGAGCCGTATGACCCTTGCTATAGGCAACGCTATAGCGTTTCCTCTGGTAAATAGAAATTATATAATGAATAAATATCAGTATCAAACAGTTCGTGGTAACGAACTGTAGTAAGGAGCGACCCGGCTCAATAGTAACCAAAACTCTACAAAATGGACCAAAATGAACCATACCAATAGCTACATTAAAAGAATCGCATTTTAATGCTGATTTTAAATATATAAGTTTCATCAAGTTTAGTTTTACCCATCAAAAGTTACGAGCCTCTGAAAATTTGCCTTAATTTAGAACATGGGGGGAAACATTCCCTAAAATTCATAGAATCCTGACGAAAATCACACCATCAGAAGCCTAATGTAGAAGTTTCAAGCTCCTATCTATAAAATTTTGGAAATTTGTACTTTTTGCCAGAAGCCGGATCATGGATGCGTGTTTATTTGTTTGTTTGTTTGTTTTTGTTTTTTCCCCAGGGGTGATCGTATCGACCAAGTGGTCCTAGAATGTTGCGAGAGGGCTCATTCTAACGGAAATGAAAGTTCTAGTGCCATTTTTAAGTGATCAAAAAATTGGAGGGCACCTAGGCCCCCTCCCACGCTAATTATTTTCCCAAAGTCAACGGATCAAAATTCTGAGATAGCCATTTTATTCAGCGTAGTCGAAAAACCTTATAACTATGTCTTTGGGGACGACTTAATCCCCCACAGTCCCCGTGGGAGGGGCTACAAGTTACAAACTTTGACCAGTGCTTACATATAGTAATGGTTACTGGGAAGTGTACAGACGTTCTCAGGGGGATTTTTTGGTTGGGGGAGGGGTTGAGAAGAGGGGTATATGTTGGGGGAACTTTCCATCGAGGAATATGTCATGGGGGAAGAAAATTTCCATGAAGGGAGTGCAGGATTTTCCAGCATTATTAAAAAAAAACAATGAAAAAACAAATATGAAAAAGTTTTTTCAACTGGAAGTAAGGAGCAGCATTAAAACTTAAAACGAACAGAAATTATTACGCATATGAGGGGCTAACCTCCTCCTAATACCTCGCTCTTTATACTAAAGTATTTTTAGGAATTTCAACTATTTATTCTACGGCTTTTGTGATTCAGGGGTCATTCTTAATGGATTGGGACAAAATTTTAGCTTTAGTGTAAAGAGCGAGGTATTACATTAGTGTAAAGCGCGAAGTATTAGTGTGTTACATATATGAACTCCCTCATATATGTAATAAAAACATGAGAATACAAAAGTTCGTTACGTAAGCTAATTTATAAGTTATGTATATCTTTTACTAAGAAAAACATTCGTAAAAAATTAAAAGTTCTAGTTGCCTTTTTAAGTAACCCAAAAATCGGAGGGCAATTAGGTTTCCTCCCCCGCTCCTTTTTTTTATCAAAATCATTCGATCAAAACTATGAGAAAGCCATTTAGCCAAAAAAAAAAAAAATATGCGAATTTCGTTTTAATTATTCCTCTGCGGAGAGCCAAAATCAAAACATGCATTGATTCAAAAACGTTCAGAAATTAAATAAAAAACAAGTTTTTTAACTGAAAGTAAGGAGCGACATTAAAACTTAAAACAAACAGAAATTACTTCGTATATGAAAGGGGCTGCTTCCTCATCAATGCCCCGCTCTTCACGCTAAAATTTTTTACTCTTTTAAAAAGAAGAGTTGAGAGAAAGAGTCAAACTTTAGCGTAAAGAGCGGGACATTGATGAGGAAGCCGCCCCTTTCATATACGAAGTAATTTCTGTTCGTTTTAAGTTTTAATGTCGCTCCTTACTTTCAGTTAAAAAAAATTTGTTTTTTTTTTTGTTTAATATGTACATTGAATTGATAGTCCATGGTCATTAGTTTTGTTTTTTTCCCGTAAAATGTAAGTTATGATCTTATCTTGAGAAGGCATGGGGGATGTCAGCTCTACTAACAATAATTTTTGCTCTTTTTTAGTTTGACTCAGTCATTTTTTGTAATTCCTGTTAGTTTTGAGTTTCATTTATTTATTAATGATTATTGGTGGTAGTTTTATGCTTAGAAGGTTATTTGAATTTATTTCTGCCTGTTTTTAGCGTAGTGGGGGCTCTACTTTTCCCTGGAAAACCAGTTTTGTCGTATTTTTTTAATTAATTCAATATGTAGATTGCTCAATTAAGTCCATAAAGATGAATCACCGGCTTTTTTTCATAGTAGGGTTCAATAAATAAATAAAAAAAATCAAGGACTATTTCATAGAATAAAAAGGATTACCAAACAGAAAATTCCGACCACATAAAACTTTAATAAAAAAAAATACATAGCTCTAATTTACGGAGGTAATGAGCCTGCGAGGCCTGAGCATCGACCCAGAGTGTACAGATCTGTCCCGCCAATAAATTAAATTAGGTCTGCATTTTTATATTTGTCCCATTATGACCAATTGCTATTTCAGCAAACTTGTACAAATTAATTGATGCACATACATTAGTCCCAGAAGGGTATAATATCAACCCTCTCATGCCGCCCATTTAGTTTACCAAAAACAGTGTAAGATCGGTAAATTATTTTCAGACAAAGTTGAAAGAAATATGATAGTGTTATGGTAAACGCTGAGAACAATAAATCAAAGAGTTTTAGGTTCACTTTTCCGATGAAAAGAAATAGGCAGTTTTAAGAATATTCTTTACATTAAAAACAAAGTCCTTGGTACCTTCGATTAGGCCACTATAAATCTAAAGTCGAGGAAACAGCTTGCTGATTTTGGTGCCCCAAAAATTTTAAGCTATCTAAATTAGGGTTTGCAAGTTCCTAATTTCCGGGCGCAAGATAATAAATAACATAATGTAGATAACACGATTGTACATATGATGGGTGCCGACAGGGTCCTCACTTTCAAAACCCGGCTTACTTGGGAAATACGGCCAATATTATAGATGAAAAAACGGGGAATAAATATTCGTTTATCTATAGCCTCTACCCCACCAAAACCATTACTCTAATGGAAATTGTAGGACAAATTTCCCAGAGTCCCTACCGCTCGCATTAGTCACGTCAGTTGAGAGGAGAAAGAAGAACTCAAAATTTATCCCCCTCCCCCTTTGGTGTTTGAAAATTTCCTTTTTTATCCTGAATTCCGGAAATTATTTTTTTGCGACAAAAAATCTTTCCCTTCTAAATTATTGTGAATTAGGACCACAGCTCGGAATCAAATTGAAAAAATATACTAAGAACAGAAAATTTATTTATAGGATTTAGCAAATCCAATAAATAAATTCTGACAATTATCCTGAAATCCTGAATCCAAATCCTGAAGTTAGCAAACTATTACCCCGATTTTAGATCTCAACGAGCACCGTCCCAGGTACCGAACACCCTATTTAAATGTGAAATTGGACAAATTTTTGTGTTCAAGCTTAAATTATCGACCCAATAACTTTTTTTTTTACAACTGTCAGAGATTGTGGCCCTTGCCCATCCGTCTGTGGTCAAGAGAAAAATAGGTCGTCTGCTAATGGAGTGGGAAGAGGCGATAAGAAAGGATTTAAATGAAATTTGAGTTTCATGGGAGGGGTAAGGATTGGAGTTTTGAATAGATTGGGGTGGGGGAAGAGAGTCTGCAGCTGTTGGTCTCAAGCGGCTTAGTACTGCAGTGAGTTGTTACTAGTAGTAATAATAGCAGTAGTATTATCAAAGGAATGCCACAATTACAGTACTAAACATAATTGTATATGTTGGGCAAGACCACTGTAATGTTAGCCAAGGAATGTTTCTAAATTTAAATTGAGTGTATAAATTTTCTAGGGTGTAGAATCTGAAAAATGTGCAAGTTTTACAGCGGCTAAGAAACATGGAAAGCCTGTGAGTGTCCGAGCCGAATCCACTTTGGCGGATGGACTTGCTGTCCCAAAAGTTGGCGTCAATGCTTTTGCCACTGCAATGGCTTCAGGAATTGACATAGTTGTAAGTTTTGACCCATATTTCGTGTTTCTAATACGACAGCACAGGATTTCTTCCTTAAGTCGCTGTTTTGCTAATCTGTTATAAGGGAAAAATTATGAGGGAGATTAAAGTTGGTTTTGTAACATCTCAGGTATATTTTAAGTTTGTTTTTTTCATATTGCCTTAAGTTTGGCTAAAGGGTTTAATAAAAGATATAAAGCCAAACTCATTATCCAAACCAAAAAAAGGAAGAAGAACTGAGAAAATAAATGTCCAAATTTTTTTAGATTTCTGGAAAATGCGTAATAATTTTGGGAAGGAAGATGAGTTTTTTTTTAACTACCCTACTTACTCAAAAATTGTTTACAGGTCCAATCCTCCTCTACTCCCTCCCACAAGGAGGGGTTAGGTTTTTAGGTATTTATCTAAAAACGACGAACGGCTATCTTTAATAAAACGGGGCATGAGTCTTGGTATTTTAAGTTGCCTGAAGCATGTTTTTCTTGCATAGATTTTGAGAACCTATATCACTGGATGGATTCTGTCTCTTATTATTATGATTATTATTTATTATTCATTATTAGATGTATCCCACTTTTCAAGATTCAAATAGCAATCAAATTACTCTTACTCTGTCAGTAAAATCAAGTTCAATCATTTAATTGGTTTTCAAATTGTTTTAGAGCCTACCTTCTTCAGCTCTAAGTTGTTGCTTTGTTAATGCTTAGAAAAAAAAATTGTATTCAAGTTATTTTTACTTTTCTGCTTATTTTTTGTATTTCGTTTTTGATTGTATGCTGTCTTCTTGTGATTAAGTGATGTAAGGTCAATATATCATTTGACTGTAATTGTGTACTTTAGGAGGTGGTTAAAGAAGAATTTATAGCTATTGCCATTCTTCGATTGGTTGAACTGGAAAAAGCTGTTGTTGAGGGTGCTGGTGCAATAGGTTTAGCTGCCATACTTGCTGGTACTTTGCCTGAGCTGAAAGGAAAAAAGTAAGTCTTTTCTCCATTTGAAGTGACAGAGACTGCTTAGAAGCTGTTTTCCCCTTATTCTCTTGTTTTTAATACTTTAATTTTTTTTGGTAAAGGTCAAGAAAAGCAGCTGTTCAGAAGGAGACATCCGGGAAGAAAAAGAGACACATTTTTATATTGCTAATTCTATGCTTATTTCATTATTCTGTTTGCGTTTTCAACAATTCATCCCCAGCTCCCCTATATTGGTCTGGTATAGCCTTAGGCTATACAAAAAGAACTAACTAAAAATGATGGAATTCTTACTTTATATTATGCAGCAAGTATAAATTAATCCCATTTCCTCCCCCCTCCCCATTTTTGTCTGTTTTAAATTAGTCTTCGCCAACTACTATGTTGGTTTTTTTGTGCATTGCCGAAGGCCGTAAGAGACCATTAGAAGGGGGACGGGTAAGAATTGTCAAAAATACAAACGAAACCATGAAAATAATCATAAAATGAGCAGTATAAAAATATATCTCTTTTTTTCTAGTATATTTCCTCCGGAAGAGCTGCAATTCTGACCTTAACCTTTCTTCTTTTTTTGGGGTGGAGGACTATATTTTGTTGCACTTTTTTCTAGAATCCAAATCCTGGGTAGTAAATGGAGGGGAAGAAACTGGGTATGAGGGTTATTGTTTCAGCAACTGAATGGAGCATTACCAAAACAAGAAGAAAATAACAATGGCTTTGTGAATCAAAAAAGTAGAAACTGAGAATAAATAAAACAAGTGCCAAGAAAAGACTAAAAATAAAAATAAGCCAAGCATTTAGACAGATAGAATGAATAAAAAAAACATGACAATAAGAAAAATTTTGCTGAATAAGAAATCCATGAACTAAAAGCTAAGAAAAAACATGAAAATAAGCGAAGCATTTAGACAGATAGAATGAATAAAAAAAAAAGTTAACAATAAGAGAAGACTTTACTAAATAATAAATGCATGAACCAAAGTGCTAAGAAAAAAAATAATAAATATAAAAATCAGCAAAGCATTTAGACAGATAAAATTATTTAAAAAAAATGACGTAATAAATGCATGAACCTTAGTATCACAATAAATTCATAAACTGTCCACGTTTTAGTGACAATCTAAAGTTTTCTTTCCCTGCTACACAATGAAACTAATTTTTTTTTTTTTTTTTTTTTTTTTTTTTTACTGGATAACTATAAAATATTGCACAAATATTTAGGAAAACTTGAGAATCTTGAACTAAATATTAAAAAATTGTGTGTGGAACTGCTAACATATCACATATTAAAATAATGACTTATAAAATAGGGCAGCCGGTAGAGTTGCGGAAGGCAAAAAAATTACTTGATAGAATTAGTAAGGTAAGACTTTTTGCGTAAAATGAAAATAAATAATAATCCGTGAGCTGGCTTTAGGTCTCTGTGCCCAATCTCAATCTAAGCCCCGGTCTCTATATTATGAAAGCTCTAATCCTTCCAGATCTCTGTAGCCCGGTTTTACTCCATCTAGATTCCTGCATCCCACTTGCATGTACATCGACTGAGCAAAAAGGAAAACAACGAGAATTTTCTTTTTCTACTTAAAATGACAGGAACAATTTACAGGCTGTTGCTCTTTCTGTTTGCTTGTTGGCTGTTTTTGAAGAAGGGCTAGTCAGGCTGTTGTTTGATAAATGAAGATATTCTAGAAAAAACGAGAGGATACTAGCCAGAAGTAAAACACCGTTCGGGATTCTAAAGAAGAAGCTCAGAATCAAGTAAAACTAAATAATAAACATAAATTCATTAAGGAAAGATTCCACGAATATCTCCAGTTTTACCTATAGTCCGGTCCAGATTCACAGAGCCAGATTTTCCTAGAGGACCGATTTTAGTGAGAACCGTTGTGATATAACCATAAGGGAATAACAGTCAAAAAACTGGTGATATAAAATGAGAGAAAATGAAAAAAAAGATCACATAATGTTGCTGTGATATTTTGGTTGAAAATTGGGTAACGATTAATTTTTGCTTTTTAAACACCAATAGTTGAACAAAAAATTTTTATTCCGTTATTGTTGGCGACACAACTATTAAGAATGATTAATTCATATTCTAGAGTTGTTGTTCCTCTTTGTGGTGGCAATATCGATACTACAGTCTTAGGAAGGTGCTTGGAGCGAGGTTTAGCTGTAGATGGACGTTTGGCTAAGTTCACGGTCACAGTTAGTGACAGACCCGGTGGCATTGCAGATCTTACAAAATTACTTTCATCACACGGGGTTTCTGTCAAAGACATCATTCATGAAAGAACTTGGCTTAAAAGTGATGTGTATTCAGTTGAGGTTAGTACACTATTCTAAGCAAATTCCAAATTAATTTAAAAAGTGATACAAAATCCTCAACTGGTAAGATATCTATTAGTGATTGTACAATTGGTTTTGCGCTATTTAAAAGTAAATTTCAAATTACACTCAATAAAAATCGAACTATTACTACGGCACTATCAAAAAACCTGTAGTACCAAGTCACTTGTGTCCAGGACAGATACTCAGGCTCCTCCTCAGCCCCAGTCGATTCAAAGCTGCAATCTCCCCCCCCCCTCCATCAAAGTATGATTTTATTTAAATCCCTTTTGCGACCTCTTTTCCCTCCATTCAATATGCTTTAAATTTTTCTCCTGATAGAAAGCTAAAAAGCATAATATTTGGCAATTTGCCATTCTCCATTTGTAAGACCTGGCCTAGCCATCTTCTTAATCGTTCTTTTGTTTGGCCCTAGATAGTAGGATTGGAGTACATTTTCATACAGTGTATTTTTGGTATACGGTCATAGCTTCCAATATCTTAATCCTATTTTGAAGACAATTGCATATTTTAATTCAACTATTGATGAAACGTCCAATGCATTTGTGAGTGGGTTTTAATTTGGTTAGAGGGGTTGATTTATATTCCAAAACCAAACATAGATATTACTTTTGTAAAATGCTATTTTAAAAGTTTTTTTTTACCGAGCCAATCCAAAAATTATAAAGGTCTGCAATAATTTGATTGTGGCATAAAATAATGAAATCTAAAAACCTTAGATTTTAGAATTTAGAGTATAATTTAAATTAAACTCGTTTTTTTACGGACAGAATGATTAATAAATAACTAGTATCAATCAATGCTGTATTTTCTGGGAAAGGGTAGCATTTTAAATAGCAAATTTGATATTTTATGAAGGATGTTCGAGATTTTATACCCCCTATATAAATGAATATAGGTAATACTATTATTCTATAATTTTTATGATTTTTAATTTTCTGTTTTTATTTTTGTTTTTTACTTGAAAGTTTTGAACTTTCTTGCTTGAAAGATTCGAAAGATGCTGGATAGCATGTTCAATAGCAAATTCGTAATTTTATAAAGAGTAGGAGGTGTCTGCTCCAAATTTTTTTGATTTTTTTTGCTGTTGTTGAGCTTGCTTTATAGATTCTTGTAAACTTGAACAAAGATACAAAAATTAAAATTCTTCTAAGGGAGAGGAGATAGGTCAGTCAGCATATTTCGATTAGCTGCATCTTCTTTGAAAGGACTTTTAGAGCTTAACCAGGTTCCCCGGAAAAGACACTGTATATTTGGAATAGCCAGGAGCTTGGTCGTGATTAAGACACCTAAAATTTAACAATGCAAAAGAAATACTATAGTATAGGATATAAAAGAATATTCTTATTAATAAATTTATAATTAAACTTTCAGGTTAAAAAACTCATAACACATTAGTAATTGCATGCTATCTAATAGGGCGTACGAGAGAGAGTCCTTATGAGTTTTGTTACTTCGGAGGATATAACTTAAAGTGGCATAAAAAAGAAACAATTTTAGTTATGGAAAAAAAGTCCAGAAAATACAAAAATCGTATCCAGACTTGTAAAATGAAGGCTTTAAGGTAATTTCAGCATAGGTTCTCTGTATTCTAAGCTATTAAACAATGAACTAAATAGAAAGTCAGCAATGTCACTCTGGGATAGCCAGTTGCATCTATTCTCAATACCTAAGACTCAAATTTACAGAACCCATCTCAAAAGAGGAATTTTCTTTTTTTTTAATGCTGATTTTTTATTAGATTCGGCCTCTTTCCTTGCGAGAAAAACTGATGGCCCTTCTATACCCTGAAATGGGCTCTGTAATCGGCCCCATGATAGATATAGTAGAGATTTGGCATAAGATTTGCTAGTACTTGACTTATACTACATGCTAGAGTTTCTTCTTCAATTGCATTTAAAGATATCGTTGTTTTTAAGCTTTTTGTTTGAATTGGTGTTGCACAAGATCTTATTTTTGTATTTTGTTTGAATTGTTTAATATATTTATCTTCTGATCTATTTTAGGTAAAAGTTCTTTGTGAGACCAGGGATTTCGCCCACTTGCAGACTTTGAAGCAGCTAATGGAAGAGAATTACTCAAGCGTCTTCTTCCGATGCTATGATGAACATGGAAATTCAACGTTTCAGAAACTAGGTCAAAACTAGACATTTATGTAAATTGTTCTTTTTCGGTCAGAGAAATTATTTACTTCGTGCTAAATTGTCGTAATTAATAAACTTTTTTATTCATTCTTCTGCTAGTAAGTCTAAAAAAAAACACTGGTACTTTGAAACTGCACCTTGGGATTTAGGCAACATTGTCTAACCGAAATCTATTTATGTTACGTTCTTTTCAGCTTATATTACGTCGAACTTGCGTTTTTAAGTAACGAACTGCAAAATATTGCCTTTTTGCGTGTTACATAGTGGTCTTAAAGTATCTGCTTGGTATAACTCAATTATATATTCACTTTCCACTTGATATTTTCACCAAAGTAATTTTTCTTAAGCTATTTGCATGGTATAACACAACTATATATTCACTATCCACCTAATAATATTCACCCGAGTGTATTTTTTTTATGGATATCCAATTATCTCTTCGGGATGTTCCCCCATTTTACAAAATCCAGCGGACTTTCAATTAAAAATGGTTTAAGTTACATTGAGCTAAGGCAAGCCTTTTTTCCAAGTTGTGAAATGGCTTTCAAATGCGTTTCTAGCATGGCTCCCATACATAAAAGCGTCTTGCCGGAAGATACGTTTGCTTTTAACAGGTATTTGTATCTCTTGATCATAAGTTTAAAATAGCCTTTACTTTTCTTTAAAAAAATAATTTTTCGGAAAGTTTTTTTTTTAATTGACACACACTGCGGAGGCAGTATGATCGGGACCTGAAAAAGGCAAACATTTCCCTCACTCCGCGATGGGAAGATATCACTGCAGCCGCACAGCTTCGTGATGAATGGACAGACTTTGTCGACGCCCTATGTGCCACCGATGGCTCAGGAGGGTCTAAGGTTGTTCGTTTCATGTTAAAAAAGTTTCAAGTTTTTAAAAATTCGTTATTTCAAAATCAAACTTTATTTTAACGTCAAATGTTCATCAAAATGTCAAAACAAAAATTTTGTTTACTTTGTCAAAACAAAAATGTCAAAATGTATCAAAGTAAACAAAACAAAGTAAACAAAACAAAAAACAAAATAAAGAAAGCATCAAATCTAACAAGGGTCAAAGTAGCAATAAGCAACTTGCATAACTTACAGCCCTTGTACCGTAAATCAAAGTTGCCATGTATATCACTAAATCCAAGTATTGAAGTAAACAAAGTGTCAAAGTAATAATAAGCAAGTTCTGTAACTTAGAGCCATTTCCCCAGGGTTGGAGGCGGGGGGTTCAACCTCGGAAGCATAGTTATTTGGCCTTTGAACTTTTTGAACAAAATGGTAATCTCAAAATTTTGGCCGGATGCCCTTTGGGAAAGTGGGCTAGTTTGCCCATTGATCACCTTTGACTCTTAAAAAGATCTAGAAGTTTCAATTTCCGATCAAATCAGTCCTCTCCAAAGTTAAAACGACCAACCCTTCCGCAAAAACCTTATATTCTAATAATAGGCAACTTACATAAATTACAATTCTTTTCCCGGGGGCTATGGAAAATTTCTTAACCCTAAAGTTATAGTAATTTGAATTTTGAACCATTTTGGACAAAATGGCTATTTTATAATTTTGATAAGATGCATTTGGGGAAAAATCCACAAGGGGGGGGGGGGGTATTGTTACTTTTCGATCAATTTTGGTTCTTAAAAGGGCATAATAAATTCCAGTTTCCGACTGAATAAACTTCTTTCAAAGTTTATGCGACCAAGTCTTACATAGAAGCTCTGTATGTTAACGATGGGCTGCTAGTGTAGCTTACAGTTATTTTCCCAGGGCTGGAGGGGGGGGGGGTCAAGTCCAGAACCGTAGCTGTTGGACATTTGGACGATTTTGAGTAAAATAGCTAACTCAAAATGTTGATTGGAACCATTTAGAAAAAAATGCCGGTGGAGGGGGGCAGGCTACCAACCGATTATTCCTGACTTTTAAAACGGCGCTAGAACTTTAAATCGAATGAGCCTTTTCCGAAGTCTATACAATTACCCTTTTGATAAAAACCTTATAAATGAACAAGGGATACCTTGCACAACTTACAGCCCTTGCTCTGGGGCAAGGGCTGCCTTCCGATCACTTTTGACTCTCAAAAAGTGAGTTAGAACTTTTAATTTCCAGTTAAATAAGCCCTCTCTGAAGTTTATAGGAGTATCACGTCCATAAGAACCATATATGCAACCAGGGCTTAACTAGCAACAAATGCCCCTAGGCACTGGGGGTTGTGTCGGCACCAGAATTTTTTTATTTGAGCTTCTAGAAAAACGTCTTTGTCAGAATATTATCTGATGTATTTGGGGGGAAAGGGCGTAGGGAGGGTTAGTTGCCCTACGATCCCTTCTGACACTTAAAAAGTGAAGTAACAAACGAGGGCTCTCTAAAATTTATACAAGCACCTCTTCCATAAGAACCAGCTATGAATCCGGAGCATAACATACAACGTCTGCCTTCTGGCCCTGGGATAATGTGTCGACACGTGGGTTTTCTTATCTAACTTTTTAACTATTTTTAACAAAATGGGTATCTCAAATCTTTTATATGATGCATTTGGGAAAAGAGTAGGGGGGGGGGTAGAGTAAAAAAAAGGTAAAGGGATCAAAGGGCTTGCTCTCCAATCGCTTTTGACTCTTAAAAAGTGAAATAGAACTTTCTCTTTTCAAACAAATGAACCCTCTCTGGAGTTCACACGAGCAGAACCATGTATACCCCAGGGCATAACTTACAACACCCTCACTCAGCCTAGGGGTTGGGTCAACATCGGTAATTTTATTATCCGAGCTTTGAACTGTTTTTAATTAAATAGTTATCTCAAATTTTTTATGTGATGTATTGGGGGGAAAGGGCGGGGAGGGGCTAACTGCCGTTCGGTAACTTTTGACTCTTAAAAGTGAGCTACAAGTTTCAATTTCCAATCAAATGAACCCTCTCTGAAGCTTATACAAGCATTCCTTCCATAAGAACCATATTTGCCCCCAGGACATAACTTATAACGCCTGCTCCCGGGGCCTGGGGGGTTGTGCTGACACTGGAGTTTTTTTTATCTGACCTTCTGAACTATTGTTAACTAAATGGCTACATCAAAATTTTATTTGATGCGTTTGAGGATAAAGAGCGTGGATGGAGGCTAACTGCCCTCCACTAACTTTTGACTGTTAAAACATGATCTAGAACTTTCCATTTCCAATCAAATAAGCCCTCTCTGAAGTTTATACAAGCATCCCTTCCATAAGAGTCATAAATTCCCTCAGGTTATAGCTTATAAAGCCTTTCCCGGGCCCTGAGAGGTTCTGTTGACAGCGGAGCTATTGTTAATGAATGTTTGAACTATTTAAAAAGAAAATAGCAATCTCAAAATTTTATCGGATGGGTTTGGGAAAAAGGGCGTGGGGGAGGGCACTTGTTGCCCTTGGATCTATTCTCACTCTTGTAAAGTGAGCTAGAACGTTTACTTTCCAAACAGATGAGCCCTCTCTGAAGTTTAAACGAGCCCCCCTTCTATAAGAACCATATATGTCCCCGTGGCATAATTTACAACGCCTAACCCCAACCCCTGGGGGTTTTGTCGACACCAAAGTTTTTGTTATCTAACCTTTTAACTATTTTTTAACGGAATGGCTACCTCAAAATTTCTATCTGATGCATTTGGGGAAAAATGAGCGGTGGGGGGGTCAGTTGCCCTCAGATCTCTTTTGACTCTTAAGAAGTGAAATAGAACTTTCTCTTTACAAACAAACTAGCCCTCTCTAGAGTTTACATAAGCACCCCTTCAATAAGAACCATATATGCCCCCAGGTCATAAGTTAAAACGCCTGCACTCAGGCCCTAAGGGGTTGTGTCGACATTGGTAATTTTGTTATCAGAACTTCGAACTATTTTAAACAAAATAGTTATCTCGAAATTTTCATCTGATATATTTGGGGGGAAAGGGTGTGCAGGGGGTTCCCTGCCCTCCTACCACTTTTGACTCTTAAAAGTGAACTGCAACCTTCAATTTCCAATCAAATGAGCCCTCTCTGAGTTTTATGCGAGCATTTCTTCGTTAATAACCATATTTGCCCCCAGACATAACTTACAACACCTGCCCGTATCGACATCGAATTTTTTGTTATCTGACCCTTTAGCTATTTTTAGCAAAATGGCTATGATTGCCAATGTTTTATCGGATGTATCTTGGGAAAAAAGCGTGGGGGGCTAGTGGCCCTCAGATCACTTTAGACCCTGAAAAATTGGGCTAGAACTTTAAATTCAAATTAAATGAGCCTTTTATAAAGTTTATACGAACATCCCTTCTATAAGAGCCATATTTACCCCCATGATATAACTTACAGCACCTTTTCTTGGGCCCTAGGGTGTTGTATCTACCCCGGAGTTTTATTTATATGATGTTTGAACTGTTTTTAACAAAACGGCTATCTCAAAATTTGTATTGGATGTATTTGGCGAAAAAGTGCGTAAGGGGAGGGGACTCTCGATTTCCAATGGAATGAGCCTTCTTTGAATTTTACATAACGTACTATGACCCACTCGATATGAAGCGCCTCTAGGGAAAAATAATAAATAAATAATAAAACATTGGAGCAGTATGGCTTTTACTTTTAGCAACGCTATAGCGGTCCTTCTGATTAAACTAAACATACCAATTAAGTGAAGTAAGTTTAATCCTACTGAAATATGACTTTCATATAACCTTCAGTTTATAAAATAATATATATCGGCCTATATAATTGCAAGTTAGGGGGGAGGTAGAGGTAAAGCATTTGGACAATGCCCCTAATCTAAACTAACCCCCTCTCCACCTCCTGATGTCTAAGTATATAGTCCAAATTACACATGTTCAATGCATCCTATCACCCGTTACTTGTTTTAGCCGCTATGAAACGACTTTCTTTGAGCTAAACTAAGCGTAATTCTAGAGTGTGTTTCGTTTAATTAACAAGTAATCAGGTTTTGCTTAAACCCGACAAAGGAATTTGTTAACTGTAGAATGCTCTAAATAGTCTCATGGACTTCATTGCTCTGAATGTACTGAGCACTCTAAGCATTCTTCCTGCTGTAAAAACACTTATATAGGGTTCGTAAGCAGTTCTGATTGATTCTGGAAAAATAATTTTTCCAGAAATTATTTTCTGGAAAGATAATTCCAATTATTCCAGATTTTCTGGAAAAATCCAGAAAGATAATTATTTCCAGAAAGCTTAATTGATAGTAAACTGTCAGTAAACATTTTGTTGGGGCGGCGGAAAAACAAACATGATGTGTTTACAGCACACAGATGGCGATAATCAGGCAAAAAGATAAAGACCCATTTAAATTCGAAAATTTGAAAGGGCAAGCATGGCTGTACAGATGAGCACGGGTAAGAGATGCTTTGGAGTATATAAAATGATCAAATCATCTACTGTGTGTATACAATAAGTAAAAATTTATGTAATGTGTATATTAACGGACTCTCCAGGTAGCTGAGAAGTAAACTTACCTCTGTATGCATATTACACTTGGATTCAGGATGCAATTCTGACTAGGCCTAGAGAGGTAAGCTTATTGCTTAGCTACCTGAATAGTCCATCAATACAAACCTCCAAAAATTTCTTCAATTGATTGTGAATTTTTACCTTATTTACTGGTCAAAGTCTGGTTGTTGCCTCTGAGAAACAATAGCCTACTAAAAGCTGAATTATTTCTAGTTTAGTGGTTTGTCACCTCTAATAGAATTGTATTGAAAATGTAAATAATTCTAAAATATCTTTCATATAAGCACATCCCTTTTCTTTAACCCCCCCCCCCCTTAATGGTTAAATACAAGGCCAATGTTATGCATTTTCCTGTTGCTTAATGCATTTGATGTTGTTTCTTTGCAATCAAATGAACTTGAAGAAAATTCACATATAGGATTACTATAGAAGATTCCTTGCATAGGCCTATATTCAATTTGGGGCATAAATTTAACCATTGGGAGGGGATAGAGTTGGCTATGCATATATTATGGGTACAATTTCAGCTTAGCTGCTTCTTGCTATTTTTTAAAGTGGCTTGGCTAGAAAAATAAATCTTTCTGGCCAGGTCCTACAGACTAAAGTATGTCCTGGGAAGGTATTTTAGAGTAGCAGCCTCCACTCTTTCTCTTTGTAGAGGGCACTAACCTTTGATGACCTTCAAAAATCCCTGTGCTTTAGAAGTAAAACCTTATAAATAGATCTTCTGCTTAAATGAATCACAAGAAAAGTATTTTCAGTTTCACAACTTTGCTGAGTCCCAATTTATGTGGTTTTAAGGATCTTAAGGATCTTCAAACATATTTGCTAAGTATGGCTTAAAACTCTAATGAAATAACAGGGATTACATTTTCAAGGTTTAGCTGCTTCTTACTATCTTGGAAAGCAGCTAGGGTAGGAAAATAAAGCTTTCTGGACTGGGTCTACAGCCTAAAGTATGTCCTGAGAAGGTACTTTAGAGTACCTACTTCCACTCCTCTTTCTAGAGGGCACTAACCTTTGATGACCTTTAATAAGCCCTGTGCTAATGAAGTGAAGCTTCAGAAAATAGATTTTTTTATTTAAATGAAGTACAAGTAAAATATTTTTGACTTCATAACTTTACTCAATCCTGATTTATGAAGCTTTAAGGATCTGTAAACATATTTCCTAAGTATGGCTTAAAACTCCTCAAATAACAGGAATTGCATTTTCAAAACTAAAACCAGAGGAAAAGAAACTGAAATCTAAAAATTAAATTATAATGTTGTTCTGTCAGAATTTTGATAGGCAAGGTGACCTGTCAAGTAAGCAAATTTCTAAGACTTAGAAATCAGAAGAAGGTTAACATAGTTGCTGGGCAATACCTTCCTAAAGTATATTGTTGGCCCTAGATTCATTATTGAAAGTTTCATTTCTCTTTCCTGACCTGTTTCCAAGAAAGCAAAAAGTAGATAAACTAGAATTTTACCCTTTCTTTCATTGTTGAAAAAACAGTGCCAGATTGTTTATAAAAAGTGCATAGAAGAATGCAAAACTTCTAAAGTATTCAGCAAAAGGCCAATGAAACTTGTATTTAATCAAAGGTCCTATTAACAAACATTTAATCACAACAACCATACATACTAGTGCATGCTTGTCTTGATTCAGATTAGCCTTGTTATTGTTGAAGTGGAAAGCTTTCTATCTTTATTAGAAGAATTATATCTTTACTTATTTGTGTGAAAAATAAGTTAAAAATATTCATAACAACTAACTTGATTACTAGCTTGTTCTTTTATATATTTTAATCTGTATTGTACATATTAGTGTCATGTAATAAACATATTTTGTTATTTATATTATGCTATCTTAGTAGTATAGTAGGCTAATTAATGCTCTGCTTGGTAAAATGGGGCCCAATGTTTGATTTTAGCTGTTGCAGAGTTGGAGGACAGGCTTTCTGTTCCTATAAAAAACACCTAGCAGCTGAAATGATGACAGTAATCTCTTAATACCTGATGTACTTGATAATATTGTGTTTTTACAAGCTAATGTCTCAAAATCGATGTGAATAAGATCAGTATCCATGAGGTAGGCATTGTAAAGGAACCAAGCCTGAAGGAATAATTTGGCTTTATATCAGCTTGTTAGTCTATATCAAGGCAAACAGAATTATCTTGCTACTGGTTTGTTTTGCAAGCTTATTTCAAGCATATTAACTAAGTTAGTAGCTTGAAAGAAGTTTGATTGGCTTTGTCATTGTTCATTTTCATGCTACATAAATCTGAAAATATAATCATAAAAGCAGTCTAAAAATCAGTTATATACCCTAATGGTTATAGCAGTAAATTGTAGGCATAAGCTAGATAAAGCCTTTTAAGTATTAGGCATACTCTAAATTTTTAATAATCTTGGAGCAAGATTTCTTTTCTAGTAGCTTAGGTCCATCCCTATTAGGCTACCATTTGATTACCATGCCTATTCAATAGGTCTACTCCTTTAAGTGACAATTACAGCTCAGACCTTGCCTCTAATTTCTGAATATAGCTCCAGCCTATGTATAATAGCCTACTTTTGTGATATCACATGTTGCTTATTTTAATTGATATTATTTGGCATTATGAACCAACTGTTGATACAAAAAAATAATGGAAACAAAAAAATTAGCCAAGTCTTTTGTTTAGCCTAGTACTATATCTTACTGTTAGGGGGGGGGGCATTGCAAGTATTATATTAGTGCCTATTATTTTATATTTTATAATATACTGAGAAGGTAGACTAGGCTATTAATCTTTTGTTGTAAGTGAAGATGGTTTAGCAAAGGAGATATGAACCAAGATTGAGTAAAATTCTGTTTTAGCTACTCTTTACTTTCTTGGAAACAGGCTAGGAAAGAGAAATGAAACTTTCAGCAATGAATCTAGGGCAAAAACATACTTTGGGAAGGTATTGCCAAGCTACTATGTTAACCTTCTTCTGATTTCCAAGTCTTAAAAATTTGCCTACTTGACAGGTATATTTGAAAAGAATCAACCAACATTGTTTTACTACAAGCAGAAGCAAGAAGTTTACCATGGTCTTCAACTATTCTCAAAAAATTCCATTCATAACCCAGTAATTGTGACTCAATGACCTAGAATCACTGATCCAGACTCAGTAACCAAGTAACCCAGGCTCTGTAACCTAATGACCCAGACTTAGTGGCCCAGACTTAGTGGCCCAGAATTAGTGACCCATGGTTATTCATGCTATGGATCAGATTCTTGAAGAACATATTGGCAAACCAGATTTTAATGTTGGTGGAAAAACTGATTTGAGGGGTTTATGACTGCCTATGGCTGTTGCTGGATGTATTTCAAGAGTTTTAGAGCCAAAATGTGTTAGTAACAAATGTCATTGACCTTTAAAACCAGTTTGAGGGGTATCAACTCAAAATGGTCTACATTGTAGTTGATACCTATTGGCTTTGGGTGCAAAAGGGATAGGGCTATGCTTGTATTTGTTGAAGGGATACTACTGTTGTCATCCTCAAAGACAAAAATTTCAGACCTTTCACCTATGCTGAATAAAATGGCTATCTCAAAATTTTGATTGGATGGGTTAGAGGAATGATGGGTATGGGGAGGGACTGGCTGCCCTCCAATAACTTTCAGCTATAAGGAAGGCACTAGCCCTTTTAATTTTGAACTGAATGAGCCGCTTTGGATGTTTTTACAGCAACTCTTTCTGTATGGAGTGTCCTGGTAAAAAAAAAAAAAGACTTTGTGCCCAAATTGCTCTTTGCTTAGGCAGTACTATTATGCTGCATATGATAAATCCAGTTTCCAACCACAACTGCTGTTTGTTTGTTTATATTAACAAGGACCCTATCAAACAAAGGGCAAAAGATCACTCTTTGAGATAATTAATTACAGAAAAGTAGGAAAAAATTCATACGAAAATATGATTTGAAAATATATCCATATTATTCCCTTGGAACATGCAGGATTGAACCTCAAAACTTATGATTGGTATGAACAAGCAATACCACATCACCAGCACAAGGGTGGGCTACTTGGTAGTATTATTTTAAAAGGTTGGGTTGAATGGAATAATCATAATTTTCTATTTTTAATTGCTCTGTGTTGTCCTGTTGGTTCAAAGTTACACCTTTGAGCTTGGATAGTAAACAGTCTGACAATGCTGTTTAAATAGTTTAGGTGGACATCCTTTGGTAAATTTGGAGGAGGTGAAATTACTGACTTAGCTAAGAAATAACATAACTTTAGAGTTGGAATTGCATCCTGAATCCAGATCTAAAATTCACTTTTGTTGGAAATGAACTTTACCCCCAGCACCCTAATCTGCAAATATATGCTCTGAACTCTAATCTGTGATGAATTTTCCATTATTTGGACAAAGTGTTAATTCAATTTGGAAAATAAAGCAACTTAAGGAGAATTTCCATGATGTTAAGCACAGAAGAAAGCTTAGTAGAGGTCTTTGCTGGTATTTTTACTTTGTTTTCATTGTTCACAAGCTGAAAATTATCCTTGTTGTTATTTTGTATTTCTGCTCTTTTTTTCTCATGGTATGTGCAGCCAGTGCAACCTCAGAAGCTATTTAAAGACAAATATAGAGAAAATTGGGCTATTGAGCCTGTGTTTCAATGTCTTTAAAACACCAAACACAACCTATTCATAAGAACACCTAGAGTTCTTCTGGGATTAATGTCTTGAATCCCTAACTTAGGCAAGGCCCTATCCAGGATTTTTTCCTTAGGGGGGGGGGGAGAATGCTTTCAGAAAATTTTTTGTATATGCATTTTTGGTACTTACTTGTCTTCAACAAGAATGATATTCCATTGGTAAACTTGAAAATCATGTACAAAACCTGATACACCAGCTCCTGCTAATACTTCTTTTCTCTAATTTTTTAGCTTTTTCGGCAGATGTTGTCTCAAGTTTCTTCTGCCTTTGAAAGAAAGCATTTATCATCAGTTGAATGGTATTCTTTGGGGTTGACGGTGTTCTTTGGGGTTGATCCTGGCAGCTTTTCACATTTTTGTTCTCCAGGCTTTGGTGTTCTTTGGGTTTGATCCTGGTGTTCTTTGGTGTTTGATCCTGGCAGCTTTTCACATTTTTTTTCTCCAGGCTTTGGTGTTCTTTGGGTTTGATCCTGGCAGCTTTTCACATTTTTGTTCTCCAGGCTTTGGTGTTCTTTGGGTTTGATCTTGGTGTTCTTTGGTGTTTGATCCTGACAGCTTTTCACATTTTTTTTTCTCCAGGCTTTGGTGTTCTTTGGGTTTGATCTTGGTGTTCTTTGGTGTTTGATCCTGGCAGCTTTTCACATTTTTTTTCTCCAGGCTTTGGTGTTCTTTGGGTTTGATCCTGGCAGCTTTTCACATTTTTGTTCTCCAGGCTTTGGTGTTCTTTGGTGTTTGATCCTGGCAGCTTTTCACATTTTTTTTTCTCCAGGCTTTGGTGTTCTTTGGGTTTGATCTTGGTGTTTGATCCTGGCAGCTTTTCACATTTTTGTTCTCCAGGCTTTGGTGTTCTTTGGGGTTGATCTTGGCGTTCTTTGGTGTTTGATCCTGGCAGCTTTTCACATTTTTGTGCTCAAGGCTTTGGTTTTCTTTGGGTTTGATCCTGGTGTTCTTTGGTGTTTGATCCTGGCAGCTTTTCACGTTTTTGTTCTCCAGTCTTCTTAGCTTTATTATTGTTGTTGAAATGATCACCAGGTAGTTATCATTACTAAATTTCAAGTTTAAATCAACCCTAAACGCTACTAAACGATGCTCTTTATTTAACACAATTGTACTCCTATATACCTAGTATCTTGTATTGGCCCTGCTAGTCTTTGGCTTATAATATGAGCTTATCTCTTTTATTTATAAATGCAAGTAAATTAATTTCTTTAACCTTTATCTTATCCTGCTATAACATTACCCTGCATAAAAATGAATCCTATAGGATATTAAATAAAAAAAAAAGTTTTACAACAAGAAGTAGGGAGCGACATTAAAACTTAAGAAGAACAGAAATTACTTCGTATATAAAAGGAGCTGCTTCCTCATCAACGCCCCACTCTTTACGCTAAAGTTTGTCTCTTTCTCCTAACTCTACTTTTTAAAACAGTAAAAAACTTTAGCGTAAAGAGCGGGGCGTTGATGAGGAAGCAGCCCCTTTCATATACTAAGTAATTTCTTTAAAAAAAAATATGTTTTAAAAATCGCTCCTTACTTCCCGTTAAAAAAACTTTTTTATTATTTAATTTATGAACGTTTTTGAATCAATGCATGTTTTGATTTTAGCTCTCCACAGATGAATAACCAAAACGAAATTTGCATATTTATTTTTTTGGCTAATTGGCTTTCTCGTAGTTTTGATCGAATGATTTTGAGAGAAGAAGGAGCGGGATGGGTCCTACTTACCCTCCGATTTTTTGGTTACTTAAAAAGGCAACTAGAACTTTTAATTTTTTTACGAATGTTTTTATTAGTAAAAGATATACGTAACTTACAAATTAGCTTACGTAACGAACTTCTGTATTCTCATAGTTCACCCCCTCGTCAGTACCTCACTCTTTACACTAAAGCTTAAATTTTGTCCTAATTTCTTAAGAATGACCCCTGAATCACAAAAGCCGTAGAATAAGTAGGTGAAATTACTAAAAATGCTTTAGCGTAAAGAGTGAGGTAGGCCTATTAAGAGGAGGCTAGCCCATCATATGTGTAATAATTTCTGTTCGTTTTAAGTTTTATTGCTTCTCCTTACTTTCAGTTGAAAAAACTTTTTCATATTTATTTTTTCATTGTTTTTTTTTTTTAATAATGCTAGAAAATCCTGCGCTCCCTTCATGAAACTGTTCTTCCCCCATGACAAATTCCTCCAAGGAAAGTTCCCCCAACATATTCCCCTCTTCTCAACCTCCTCCCCCCTCAACCTAAAAATTCCCCAGAAAACGTATGTACACTTCCAAATAACCATTACTATATGTAAGCGCTGGTCAAAGTTTGTAATTTGTGGCCCTTCCCACGGGGACTGTGGGGGAGTAAGTCGTCCCCAAAGACATAGCTATATGGTTTTTGACTACGCTGAATAAAATGGCTATTTCAGAATGTTGATCCAGTGACTTTGGGAAAATAATTAACGTGGAAGGGGGCGTAGGTGCCCTCCAATTATTTGGTCACTTAAAAAGGGCACTAGAACTTTTCATTTCCGTTAGAATGAGCCCTCTCACAAGATTCTAGGATCATTGGTTCGATACGATCACCCCTGGGAAAAAAACAACAAAACAAACAAATAAACAACCTTCCATGATCTGCCTTCTGGCAAAAAATACAAAATTCCACATTTTTCGAAGTTTTTGCCAGTATCAGGTAGAGTTTTGGATGAGGAAGGGGCACTCCCCATCCCTTACGGAATAGATTCTGCTCATTTTGGTGTTTAATGTTACTTTTTACTTTCATAATAATAGCATAGACCAGAAATGTTCCAAGAAATCAGAAGGGAATATATATCAGTTTCACGTTTTTGATGTGTTTTTCAAAGTTTCTTTTGTACCCCAATCTTGAAAAAACACTCCCCTCCCAAAACAAAATCCTGGTTACAACCCTGGGAAACCCACATCAATTTCTACCTTAGCTTCTTCTTTTCTCTATCTTAGTACTAATTTTGTATTTATCTGATGGATCAGTGAGAGCTGGGATGTTTTGGCATTAAAATGCACCCTTTGAAGTATCTCCCTCCCTCCCTAACTACAAAGCAATCAGAAAACCTCATTGTAGAAGTGTTAGTACCTTTTTAAGTTTTGTAATTTGTCCATTATTTACAAATAGTATTTGTCATTGGGAAACATACAGACATTTTTTGCGGGGGAGACTTCTGCTGGGGGCTGGGATTGTCTGAGAGAATTTTCAGTGGGGAGAATATTTTTGGGAACAATTTCCTTTCAACAGGGATCAAATTGTCTGAAAAGAATTTTCCGTGGAAAATGTGGGTAAGGTGCCACTTCCCTTCTTATTGTACAAAATGTTTCTAGCATTTATTTTAATCAATTAATTAACTGAAGTGATGTGTTTCATAATGTAGTAGTCTGTAATTAAGGAGAGGTGGTAGATTATTGTTTAGGGAGGGGCGTAAGATACCCAAAGGAGTACGTTTCAATGTCCTAATTTTCTGAGCCTCACTGATCCTTCAGATGAAAACTAAATGATTATTTGGGGCATATTTTCTAATTCTTCTTAGTTCCCACGTATATTTTCAGCTTACACATTTATTATTTGTGACGAGGCGGGAGAGAGTAGTAGTATCCTAGCGGATTCAAGTTATGTTTGACGAAATTGCATAAAAAAGTTGAATTAAGTTTTTTTTCTGAATTTCTAAGATACTTATGGCATGCAAATGCCTATTTCTTTTTCACTTTCTTTAGAACTTCTCAGGTAAACTAAAAAAAAGAAAACTCAAATACAATTCTCAAATTTGGAAGACCCTATTTTCTGTGGGCTAAGGGTGTTTTTCAGGATGGGGGTATTTTCCATGGGGTCTATATTCTGGAAAGTATTTTCTGGCGAGGAACAACGCCTATAGCCTGGGGAAATACACGACCACAGGTTCAGATTGACTATTAGCTTTGAAGGCATCTCTTTTAGTCATCTTATACCTACCAAAAAAGAAACTACTAAAGGAAAGGGAGACATGGCCTCTTTTAATCGCATTATATATAGTTAAGATAAGGTGCAATCTGCTATATAGAATGTGTGCATGAGCTACATGAGGTGAAGAATCCTTATGACTATTAATAAGTTACACCCATTAAGGCAGTTCTTTAGAGCGCCAAATTTTACTCTCAACTTCCCATTCTTGTCGTAATCAACTTCTCGTAATCCATATTCTGTAATGTCTAGACTTCAACCTTGGAAATTAAAACAAAACTCCTTGTGTGTCAAATAAATATAAAATATATACAATTTAGATTTACTGTAGTTGAAATTCAAGACAAGAATTTGGATCAGTAACAAGATTAATTGCTTCGTATTGTAAAAATACAACATCAGAGGATCATGGATCGTAAATCTAGTTTCTTTCTACATTCGATTGGGGTGTTGACACACCCTGAATAATACATTATTCAATGTCGTCATTCGGAAAACGTATCTCTCAAAATAGAAATTTATATTCCAGGTTTACCAATGAGCAGTAGAAGGACTGTTGAAGTTTGTTATAGTAGCAATCCAGAATGGTTGAGCCACGATTACAACGCAAAGGTTTATCTGGATGCTTTTGATAAACTCAGAGAAGAATACAATATCTATTGTAGAGGTAATTCAAAACCATCTTCTTGTACCCAATTACTAAAATCATTTTTTTTATTCAAAGAATTTTGCTGCCAAAGTGTTATTAATCTGTAGATTACCGTCCCCCCCCCCTTCAAGTAAAATGGTGTTCTTAGAATCCCCTAAGTAACATATTGACTATGACAACAAATATCTCATTACCACAAGATGAAGGTAGAAAATGGGAAGGAGGGGTAAACATTTTAAAAGTAAGACAAAATCCAATGAATTTCTTTTTTAACACGACTAGCACAAGCAAAGAATGCCAAATTGGTGTCTTTGTCAGTCGAAAATGAAAAAAGAGGGAGATCAACACTTTTGTAAATCAACACAGCTCAACTGGGTAAAGTGTGTTTAAAAAAAAAAGTGTAAATTATGTATAAATTAAAACGAGAATCTCAAAAGAAAAAAACAGAAATAAAAGAGTACTAAAAGAAGAGAAAGGAGTACTGAAAATGAATTTATTTCTGAAAACTAACACACTGGGTACATGTCAGTTTTACATGATTTTATTTTCAATTATAATTTCAAGTTTCTCGATATTAAACATGTAAGGGTTTTATTTTCAATTTAGCCTACCCATTGAAAGTTATTAGCAAAAGACTTCTTTTGAGAATCAACACTTTCGTAAATTAGCAGAAATCAACTGGGCAAAAAGCATAATTAAAACAAAAACAAAATGCAAATTATACACTACTCAAAAGAGAAGCCCCCCCCCCCAAAAAAAAAAATTAGTTACATTCAAAAATAAAAAGATATAAAAAAAGAATAGAAAGAAAATACAAAAAGAGAAAAAAAGGAAGAAAGAAAAAATCATTCCTTACCTAAGGCGCGCTCTCTACAGACTTAAGTGATGATAAAATAATAATTGTAATGATTATACAGCCAGGTAAAATGGACTATATTAAAAAAAAGTATCTGAATAAACTAATTTGTCCATATAATCACCGTTTTAGGGAAGGTCTCTATCATATGTAATTAAGGAATGGTGTACAAATAATTTTAAATCAGTAATAAGCATACAGGGCATTCCTGCTTAGGAGTCAATCAACTTTTCGAATACCTCCAAAGCTTACACAGTATATTTCAAGAAACCATACTTTTCAGTTATGAGTATACTAGTGAAGAAGTACCCTATGGTCCCAAACACTTTGTGGTAACGAACTGTAAGTAAGGAGCGATGCCGCTCAACAGTAGCCGAAACTGTAAGAAGAAGAGTCTTGATGATAATAGATACATCAAAAGAATCAAATTTTTCTGCTTATTCAAATTATATAAAATTCATGAAATTTAATGTTATACCTATCAAAAGTTACGAGCCTGAGAAAATTTTACACATTTTTGAAAAAAAGGGAAAAAAAATCCATAAGAAATCAAGTGATCTTATTGAAAAACGCCCCATGAGACTCAGAATGTCAGAGAACCCTATTTAGAAGTTTCAAGCTCCTATATACAAAAATGTGGAAATTTGAATTTTTTGCCATAAGCACGATCGTGGATGCTTGCTTATTTTTATTTTTTTTGCTTTGTTTGCTTTACCCAGAGGGGGTTGTATCAAACCAGGGATCCTAGAAGATCGGGAGAGGACTCATTTGATTGGAAATCAAAGGTTCTTGTGCCCTTTTTAAGTGACAAAAAGTATTGGAGGGTAGCTAGCCCCCCTCCTACCCCCCTTTTTATCCAAAATTGGCCGATCAAAATTTTGGGATAGCCATTTTCTTCAGCATGGTCAAAAGATCTAATAACTATGTGTTTGAGGATGACAGCCCCCGGGGGAAGGTTTGCAAGTTATGAACTTTACCATTGCTTACATATAGTATTGGCTATTAGGAAGTATAAAGATATTTTCGGTGGGGGGAGGGGATTTTCTGGTGTGGGTGCATACTTGGGTGGAATTTTCCATGGAGGCGTTTTCAAGGGGAAAGGAATTTTCCATGGGAGGGGGAGCTGGATTTCCGAGCATTAATTTAAAACTGTCAGAAATTAAACAAAAAAACTAGTTTTGTCAACTGAAAGTAAGGAGCAACATTAAATATTAAAGTGAACAGTATGAGGGGGGGGGGTGCTCTCATCCTTAGTACCACGCTCTTTACGCTAAAAGTGCTTTTTGAATTTGTAAAAAGCTTATTATACTAACTAACGGTCCTTGTGTATCAGGAGTCATTCTTACATAATTAGAAGAAAAAGTCAAACTTTAGCGTAAAGAGTGAGGTACTGAGGAGGGGGCAACCCTTCATATACGTTAGATTTTCTTGTTCCTTTTAAGTTTTAATGTTGCTCCTTACTTTCAGTTAAAAAAAATTAATTTAATTAAGATAAGTTTGCTCTGATAACGCTCTGATATCTGTATTTTTTTTTATTTTTTTTTTGAATTTTATTTAATAAAAGAAATTTTAATCCACTTATGATAATAATTTTCAATTCAGTTTTGTGATTTTGATAAAACTTAAAATTGTTATCTGGTAATATTTAAAAATCTTGATTTAATGGATATATTATGTTACTAAAACTGTGATAATGGTTAATGTAGTTTTTCACCTTTTATTCAGTGTGTTTGATTAGTTCAAGCTTTAGCTGCTTAATTCTTCGCTTTTTACCTACGGCTGTTGAAGATGACTGACTGGAATTCTTCGCTGAAATATATGCACTATTTTTTTGGTTTGTTCATGGACTGAAAATCTTGTTCGTCCGAAAATGTAGCACACACTACGTTCAGTTGAAATCATCGTGGGGGGGGGAGGGGTCCCAGAGAAGGATATTTCCCTAGCAACATGAGAAGTTCTGTAAAAATTCACCTTATGATGATATAACAGAAAGTAAATGGCACTTGTTCAGTCAAACTCAACTCCTTTGATAGGAGTTGGGCCCCCTTAAAAATGGCATCCTAGTTGACACAAAGTGAATACAAAGACTGTGAAAGACTGACAACCCATCTTTCCGGATGGTAGTCGCCAGCAAAGAAAAATACAAAAAGCTTTTAGAGTTCGAAAATTGGACAAAACTGACCAAACCGAAAAAAGCAAAAACAAGACAGAGACCCATGAAAATAAATAAGTATAGAGTAAAACGGAACAATAAAAGACATTTAAATAAAAGGAGAATATCTCATTTCATGTTGGGAGCCTTTCTGAATCAAACAAGGGTCATGTCTCAATCTGATCTAAAGCCGGCAGCTTATTTCGCATTACGGAAGTTAAATTTTTACACTTATTGTGATGTATTCAAATCAGTTTGGTTAAGCAGAGTTTTCTGAGTAAGAGCGTTCAAAGCCACACAACTCAATTAGTGGCCATCTGATAGCGCATTTTTGGTTATATCATAGCACCTTTCTATGCGTTAAATATATCTACTTTCAGGGAACGCACAGTATCAGATCACTGGCAAGCTTGGTCATGTTGTTCCTCAAGTGCCACCGCCGAGCCAGAATCCAAGTTGTTTTTCGCGCCTTTCTATAAGAAAGAATGAAATTATTTCTACAATTAAGAACAATCAAGTCTCACTTTTCATTGGGTATCCCATTGGAAAATCTATTGCCGTAAGTATATGGATTTGGTTAGAGCCGTTCCTAAGGGAGGGGGAAAGCCGGGGCAGTTGCCCTGGACGGTGTGGTGTGAAGCTGTCACTTTTTACCTTTGATTCGGCTTATTTTGCTCATATTTTAGTCGGGAGGGTGTGCTGTAATTAATTTCTCCCTGGGCGCCTTTTCATTGAAAAGTCGGCTTTAGATCTGAATATCAATATTTGTACATTCTAATATTTACTTTATTGAATTTCAAAAAGACTCTCCTAAAGGAGGGAAGTCACGCCTTGCCCCCTCCCCCCTGAGGACAATATATGAAGTAATTTCTGTTCGTTTTAAGTTTTAATGTCGCTCCTTACTTTCAATTAAAAAAACTTGTTTTTTTTTTATTCAATTTCTGAACGTTTTTGAATTGATGTATGTTTTGATTTCGGCTCTCCGCACATGAATAATTAAAACGAACTTTGTACATTAATTTATTTTTTGGCTAAATGGCTTTCTCATAGTTTTTATCGGACGGTTTTGATAAAAAGGAGCGGGGAAGTAGGCCTAGTTACCCTCTAATTTTTTGGTAACTTAAAAAGGCAACTAAAACTTTTAATTTCTAATTTAATTTTTTTATTAGTAAAAGATATACATAACTTACAAGTTAGCTTACGTAACAAACTTCTGTATATGTTTATATTACGTATATGAGGGGTTCACCCCCTCGTCAGTACCTCGCTCTTTACACTTAAGGTTAAATTTTGTCCCAATTCCTTAGGAATGACTTCTGAATCATAAAGGCTGTAGAATAAATAGTTGAAATTAATAAAATTATTTTAGCGTAAAGAGCAAGGTATTAGTAGGAGGTGAACCCCTTATATGTGTAATAATTTCTGTTCGTTTTAAGTTTTAATGCTGCTCCTTACTTTCAGTTGAAGCTACTTTTTCACGTTTATTTTTTTAATTGCTCTTTAAAAAAATGCTAAAAAATCCCATTAAAAATTCCTCCATGGAAATTTCCTCCCGCATAACCCCCTCCCCTCAACCCTCCCCCTCCCAACCAAAAAAATCCCCCTGAAAGTGTCTGTACACTTCCCAATAGCCGTTACTACGAATAAACACTGGTCAAAGTTTGTAGCTTGCAGCCCCTCCCACGGGGACTGTGGGGGAGTAAGTCGTCCCCAAAGACATAGTTTTTTGGTTTTTTGACTATTCTGAACAAAATGGCTATCTCAGAATTTTGATCCGGTGACATTGAGAAAACAATGAGCATGGGAGGGGGCCTATGTGCTCTCCGATTTTTTGTTCACTTAAAAAGGAATCTAGAACTTTTAATTTCCGTTAGAATGAGCCCTCTTGCGACATTCTAGGACTACAGGGTTGATATGATCGCCCCTTGGAAAAAAAAAACAACAAAAAAAAAACAAACAAATAAACACGCATCCGTGATTTGTCTTGTGGCAAAAAATACAAAATTCCACATTTTTGTAGATAGGATCTTGAAACTTCTACATTAGGGTTCTCTGATACGCTGAATCTGATGATGTGATTTTCATTCAGATTCTACGACTTTTAAGGAATGTTTCCCCCTATTTTCTAAAATTAGGTAAAATTTTCTCAGCCTCGTAACTTCTGATGGGTAAGATTGAACTTGATTAAACTTGTATATTTAAAATCAGCATTAAAATATGATTCTTTTGATGTAACTATTGGTGTCAAAATGGTTCCGTTTTTTAGAGTTTCGGTTACTATTGAGCCGGGTCACTCCTTACTACAGTTCGTTACCACGAACTGTTTGAGAATATTTTTATTTTAGTGTAGATTCGATTTAGCTCGACTCTGAGGAACATTTCCTCAAGTAGGACCCACCCCTTTCATTATACCACCCTTGGATATAGCATTGTAACAAAAGTGTAAGCAACTTTTACTTCAGAATAGGACCAAATATGTACAAACTTGTCATTTTAAATGCATGTTAGGAACTGGTGCGAAGTGAATCTATATTATTGTTCGTTTAGTTTTTCAAAATTATTTATAATATGTATTCTGCTCTTTTTACCCCCTTCTGAACCGAATAGTCGATTAATATTATGCATTGCCCGTAAAGGGGTTATCATTCTTATATACTTTTAACCTCATTTCACTTAGAAAATACCTTTCATCTGGATTCTTTCATTTATGTTCTTGACAAACTTTACTCGCTCTGACTCTTCAAAAAGTTTTATTATGCTATTATTTTATTAGTTTGAATCGTGAAATCTGTAACATGTTCAATATCCTAGGTTAAGAAATCGTAGTCCCAATTGTTTTCTATAAGAAGTCGTCACATAATGGCTGCTGACTGAAAAGACACACTATGCTGTGATTGGTTTCAAAATCCTTACTTTTGTGATTGAGCAATATACAAAATAGTCAGGCCATTAGACACAAAATATTTCTTGTACGACTTGCTGAAATTACATACTGGCATATCTTTATGTTCATTAGTCTATGATTGTACTTTTCTAAAAACCCTCGCACAGTAAATTGTTTTACATATATAGTTGTAGATCAAGGGGAGGGAGTATCCCCCCCAGCTGTAAACCAGCATATCTTTTCGTTCAAGAATCTATTATTGTAGTTATTGTAAAATCCGTTCGAAGCGAATTACTTCGAAAAGTATTTGAACTTTAGAGAAAGATGATTGCAAGCGTTTAGTAAAACAAAAAGAGTTCACAGGGAGTCCCCCATCATGGTTTGACTCTCGTCGACATTTTGATTGTGTTCACTTACGTTTATACGAATGTGTTAAACAAAACAAAACAAAATAGTATATATTATAGGCAGCAATCTCCTCTTCGTAATATTCCCAGACCTGGAATCTGTGCATTGGAGAACCGTAATGTTTGCGTGCACTTACTGTCGGGAAAATACCGACATAACACAGCTGGAATTTGTCTGCAGGGGAGGTCGACCAACCCCTTAGTTTACTGCCCAAAAACATAAGATTTTTTGGACTATCCTTAGACTAAGAGCCATTTTCGGTGATTAATCAACTATTGATTCACAGTGTTATTCGCACAAATTTGAAGTGGAGTAACTGGAGGATATGCACGTCTTTATAAAGACTAAATTTTGAAATGTTGATCTCTTTTAGATTCCAGAGTTTATATTAGAAAATAGTGCCTCAACGTTCTTGCCAGTACGCATAATATCAGTGTGTCCGGAGAAGTTATCCGCCCCTGTTTTAGCCCATAGGGTTGCATCAAATAGAGGAGAATCCGTTGGCGAGATTATTGGCTATCAGATGCCATTAGAGAGCAGGTAAATTTCTATAGAGCACCCTGATTTTTTTCCTTGTGTTTGGACTATTATTCAGATTGGGTTTGCTTTAATCACAACGGGATAAAGGACAAATAATGTCAAAGAAAGAAATAGCAGGTCACCAAATTGTGGTACTTATTTTTATTTTTGTTACTGCTTGATTTGAAATATCATTTTTAAAGTATTTACGCGATCGACTTTCAGAGCCAGTGGTTATAAAAGAAAAAAATGTATAAAATTATACAACGGGTACCTAGAGGTATCGAACCAAGGGAGTGTTTCTTATTATACAGTCTGTAAGTTTCCAACCCTCGCCAGAGAGTATAGATAAAGTATAGGGTATATATGTTGATAGATTGACATTTAGTCGATTTTTATCCTAAATTTTCCATACATCTCCTATCACCAATACTCTTTCTCGTCACCCCTCTTAAAATCCATTAAATGCCTGCATATGCCCACAAAATGGGTAAGATCTTCCACCTCACTTCACATAAGACACTGATAAGGTCCATTTTAATACAAAATTCTTAATATATCTCCTCTTCTAAGCAGTACCCAAAGAATTACCACGAACCAAAATTGCGCATCTTTAATTCTTACTACTCATCTCTCTATTAAAATTAAACTTTCTTCTCGCCCAAGCCTCCTTAGCCAACCCATACAGTCCCAGGGACGCTAAGGATGATTTCTGATTCTGCTGGCTTTGAGTTTCCTGTTGGGCTTGGGATTGGCCATGCAAGGACTCGAACCGATCCTGAGGGGCATAGGATTGTCAATCCAGTTTGCCATCCACTCGGGTAGGGTGTAATCACAATATATAAATAATATACAGCAGAATCTCGACTCAGTAATATTTGGCTACTACAGTCTTGGCGCGTATAAAAGCTCCGCCCATATGCTCGTACGTCCTCGTCCATTGGACCGCTGATGACAGATCAAATGAGGACCCTGGAACACGCATTTTCGCAGAAACTTTCTCAAAATGCCCTTGAAACCAATTCAAGAGTTCGAAACCTACTTGTAATTACTTGTATTACTACTTGTAATTATCTAACAATAACATTGCACTACTAATTACCGATTTTTGTGCATCTATTGGAATAAATCAATTTAAAATTAGATTATTTAAAATTTAGTGTTCCAAAGGTGAAGCCAAGTTTCGCGTTCAAGAGAAATCTGACTTGTCTACCCGTGAAAAATCTAATGTCGCTTATGGTGATACGTTCTCCGGAGCATTTGCATCTCGGTCCAGCTTCGTATTATGGTTGAGATAGGGTATGTTTCTACTGTATATTATTTATATACTGTGGGTATTATCTCATTACAGAGTAGTTTGGCATTAGGTTTTCTGTTAACGAAGGAGAGCATCATTACCATTATACTGTGGTAATTCAGAACCCTTTAAATAAGATAATATAAAAAAAACTTCGTTTTCTTAAAGAGTTAAAGAGGCTGCGTCCCAAAGTCGAACCTTAAAACGTACAGGAATTAGAAGAGGCAGTTGGGGGGCTGCCGCCCCCCAAACCCCCAGCTTTTAAAGACTCTTTTGTAAAGGTTTTTTTTTTGTGGGGGGACTTCATTGTTACTAATTACTAGTTTCGGCGCAATGGTTCTCCTGTCCTCTTGTGTTTAACATTTTTCGAAGTTATTCCATTATTCATTCATTTCAATTTTTGTTAATTAAAAGAGGGCCTTTCCGAAGCTAAGAGCGGGGGGTTAGCAAAAAAACAAAAAAACCTGTACAAAAGAGTCTTTAAAAGCTGGGGGTTTGGGGGGCGGCAGCCCCCCAACTGCCTTTTCTAATTCCTGTACGTTTTAAGGTTCGACTTTGGGACGCAGCCTCTTTAACTCTTTAAGAAAACGAAGTTTTTTTCATATTATTTCTGTACGTTTTTCTACAATCCATGGTGGATGTAATTTAATAATTCCTGTACTCCTCGTACAGGAATTAGGAGAGGAACTTGGGTGGCTGCCGCCCCCCTCCCCGCTTTTAAATCATTGTATAAAATAGAAAAAAAATAGATAGAATGACCGAAATGTTTCTTTTGCTCATAATGCTAGATGGCGTCTGCGTTCAGTTTGGAAAACATTTCCAATCAAGGAGAATTTCCAATTACATAATTTAATTTCTGGAATGGAGCTGGATTTTTATGATGCTTGCAGTCATTCTTGCCGTGCCGAGCTGATTATTTTGATGTACTTGAATGTTGATATTCGTAACTTCTAAGAATTTCTAAAATTAACATGGGACTATTAGACTATTATGACTATAAGAAGACTATTAGGAGAGGCAAACCCCCCGCTTTTAAAGACTCTTTTGTACAGGTTTAATTTTTTTTCATATTAATTCTGTACGTTTTTCTACAATCCATGGTGGATGTAATTTAATAATTCCTGTACTCCTCGTACAGGAATTAGGAGAGGAAAGTTGGGTGGCTGCCGCCCCCCAACCCCCCCCCCCCCCGCTTTTAAATCATTGTATAAAATAGAAAAAAAATAGATAGAATGACCGAAATGTTTCTTTTGCTCATAAGAAGCTAATATTCTGTTATCTCTCAAATGATAAGCTGTCCAGGTGTTATCAAAATTTTTTTGATGTTGTGAAAAAAAAACCGCCCGTAAGAGACTTGAACCCTTAACCCGAGGATTAAAAGTCCCACGCTCTACCGACTGAGCTAATCACTTGCATGTATGTAAATATAACTTCTAAATAACTTTTAAAAATTTCAAATTAACATGGGCTCTTATGGAGAGAAATGCGTTAATTAAGTAGCTAATGCGTGGTTTCTGGAAAACAGGGAAGGAGTTATCAGATCAAGCTGAAATTTCGCGGATAAACTCCTGGGCCGTAGGGGACCTTAACTTGTGAATTTCAGCCCGATCGGACAACGTTAAAAGGGGGGTGGGGTTGGGGGGTCGAAACTTTCGGGGGGTTAAGATTTTCCTACGAAACTTTCCAGAAAAATTACTCGGAGAATTCCGCATCGAATGAGTCTTCGTACACCCAGATCCGATGTCGGCTGTGACCTATAGGCGTCGAGGAAAAAAAAGAAAATGAATTTTAAGTGGCTATGCGTGGTTTCTGGAAAACAGGGAAGGAGTTATCGGATCGAGCTGAAATTTCGCGGATAAGCTCCTGGGCCCTAGGGGACCTTAGTTTGTGAATTTCAGCCCGATCGGACAACGTTAAAGGGGGGCTGGGGTTGACGGGTCGAAACTTTCGGCCAGATTTTCCCCGTGAAGGAAAAGTTGGAGGGGGATGAAATTTGGCAGGCTTCTTAATTGGATCTCGGGCTACGAAATACATCCCTCCCCATCCCTCTGCGACCACTGGAACCGAAGATCGCTTAACATTGTCGTGGGTCGCCTCTTTATAGAGGCACGAGTGTGCCTCCTTGATTATACACTTTTATTTTGATGTTGTTAAAAAAAACCGCCCGTAAGGAACTTGAATCCTTGACCAGAGGATTGAAAGTCCCACGCTCTACCGACTAAGCTAATCACTTGCATGTGTGTAAATATAACTTCTAAATAAGTTTTAAAAATTTCAAATTAACATGGGCTCTTATGGAGAGAAATGCGTTAATTAAGTAGCTAATGTGTGGATCCTGGAAAACAGGGAAGGAGTTATCGGATCGAGCTGAAATTTCGCGGATAAGCTCCTGGGCCCTATGGGACCCTAATCTGTGAATTTCAGCCCGATCGGACAACGTTAAAGGGGGGCTGGGGTTGACGGGTCGAAACTTTCGGCCAGATTTTCCCCATGAAGGAAAAGTTGGAGGGGGATGAAATTTGGCAGGTTTCTTAGTTGGAGCTCGGGCTACGAAATGCATCCCTCCCCATCCCTCTGCGACCACTGGAACCGAAGATCGCTTAACATTGTCGTGGGTCGCCTCTTTATAGAGGCACGAGTGTGCCTCCTTGATATTGCCGGTATAATGCTGGTTTTTCATAGTATTTTTTGCACCACATTGAATTTTAAAATTGGTTACAGTTATTAAATGCCTGTTCGTTTTATGTTCGGGCTTCTGTTTTAGACTTAAACCCTTACCTTCATTAATCTGTCCAAGCTTTACATTTGTCTTTAGTATTTGGTTACAGTTATTAAATGCCTGTTCGTTTTAGGTTCGGGCTTCTTTTTTAGACTTAAACCCTTACCTTCATTAATCTGTTCAAGCTTTACATTTGTCTTTAGTAATTGGTTACAGTTATTAAATGCCTGTTCGTTTTATGTTCGGGCTTCTGTTTTAGACTTAAACCCTTACCTTCATTAATCTGTCCAAGCTTTACATTTGTCTTTAGTATTTGGTTACAGTTATTGAATGCCTGTTCGTTTTATGTTCGGGCTTCTGTTTTAGACTTAAACCCTTACCTTCATTAATCTGTCCAAGCTTTACATTTGTCTTTAGTATTTAGTTACAGCTATTAAATGCCTGTTCGTTTTATGTTCGGGCTTCTGTTTTAGACTTAAACCCTTACCTTCATAAATCTGTTCAAGCTTTACATTTGTCTTTAGTAAAAGTAACTTTAGAAGACTATTTTTTCACTTCCTGAAAGCTATTAATTCTAAGCCTCTGAATTATCATCGAAATTGCTGGCGATTGCTCACTGCCAGAATAAAGGCTTGATCACAAAACACAGACCATTAAATTACGATAAGCTTCTTCAAATCAGTTAGAATAAGTAATGATTCACTTTGTTCAAATGTCATACATTACTTAAATATTAAGTTGGAATAAGTAATATGTAAAATAAATCAATTATAATTAACAAAGTTGAATGAAAAAATTAATAGTGATAAATTAACGATAAAAGGGTTTAGGGGATAAAATGCATTTTGAAGGATGTGTATTAAGAATTTCAGATCTATTCCACTTTCCGCATATTTAGTAGCAGGAAAAATCCAGCTATTCGCTCTTACTTGCTTGTCAAGACGTGTTGGGTTTATAAAAAGTACCCTATTAGAGAAGTACCTATGGTCAACAGTTACCATAGGTAGCCAATCTGAATAGACACGATTGAAACGTCTCTCTCCTGTCAACATTGAAATTACCGATTTTCATCGTCATTCTACATTGAAACAAAGCATCTAAATGTTAAGATTCCATATTTCTACATAAGGATAATCTTCCTGATTTCAGAATTTCTCCAACGACCATAGTCACCTTCTGCTCAGCATCAGTACTGTTGCGAACTCTGATGGGGGACAATACTCTTGACAGCATTACACATATAGTGTTAAATGATATACATAAGAAAAGTCGTCTGTTCGACTTGATTATGGCTGCGCTGAAAGTTTATACAAGAAATCAAGCATCGATGAAGATAATTTTGCTGTCAAACTTTGATGACGCCAATTGGACAAGCCGACATTTTTGGCCGCTCAAGTTTGGCATACTCCGTTTTGACGTGGAAGCTTTTGGTGCCAACTGTTTGTATCTTGAGCATCTCCAAAGTAAAGGGTAACTTTTCGACTTTTTATATTTTGCCATAAATTTCTTTTGTTCGAAATTTTCGCTTATTAGTGGCAACCTTTTTCTTTATGAATTATTTTATAGGTATTGTAGTATTTGTTGGTTGTTTTTCGTTGGTGATGGACTGTCATGCCAGATTAAGCCCTCCTTCAAATTTTCGGGTATCAATAAAGGGAATTATTTTTTCGATCTATTTTATTTTGCCACCCTGTGTTTTGTTCAACTTGTTGCTACTTTCTTTTAATTCCTTTCTTTCTCTCTTTTACCCTCTTTCGTATGCTTCTAAAATTTGCTAATTTATTTTTTCAAATTGTGATAATAGACTTCTAATAATAAATTAATTTAATATTTCTATGGAATAATTAAAATTGCAGGAACAATGGACTTAAAAGAAGGTATTGAGGGGTATGATGCATAGAGTTATATTCCTATCATATGGTTGTATCTTTTTACAGGTATAGGGAATTGAAGGTAGAGCATTATATTTGTTTCAGAGGCACATATATGACTAATCCGTTGAGATGTCTCAACGAATTAGTCATATGTCCTCAGAAAAAAAAATCTAAGGGGGAGTTATAGAACTAGCACTGCGAAAAACTCACTGCACTATCAAATCCAGAAAACCAACACAGCTGCGCATGTTAATCCTCCATCCAATTAATTCAGGGCTCGATTGTTTACCCCTTCCCTTGTAAGTCTGACAAACTAGAAATTCTTCCTTATGATTTCTTCACACCCTGTTTAGGGACTATTTTTGTTTTGGCCCGAGATGGGTGGCCAAAAAGCACAGTTACAACTACCAAAAAGAGCTACTAAATTGCCGATACTAAGCTTTCTATAAGAAAATAACCAACAAGATTTTTTGTGCACCTTGTGGTTAGGTTTCAGGATTTCTGGCACTCTTATAAAGTGTCTGTTTTGGTCCTCATCTCTTCAGATAAACAATAAGTTTAGTTTTATTTTCTATAGGCCTGGCAAATTTCAAATATGTAAAAATTATACATTTTTTTTATATCTGCAAATTTCATCTATATAAGAACTATAGCTTCTTTAGGCTTGGCAAATTTCAAGCATGAAAGAATCGTATATTCTTTAGGCCTAGAAAATTTCAAGCATGAAAGAATTATACATTTCTTAGCTCAGGCGCATTTCACGTAGGCTTTACTAACTTCCTTGGACAAATAACAGAAAGTATATATCTAAGATCTATACCAGAACTCAAATCATATGCTCTCTTTTTTTCGGTTTATATTTTCTTTTTTAAATAATTTACATAATAAAAAATGAATGCGTCGCATTCGAGAAGTGTCTTCAATATTGGGCAATCATATAAGATTACGTCTTAACTCAAGCATATGTTTGTGTCAGCATCGATTAAGGAAGCAGTTCTTCCTTTTTAGAGGTTTTTCACTTTAGAAAGGACTTTCTTCCCCGAATTGTTTTTTAGAAACCTTCACAAAGAATCATTAGATCCCCAGAACAGTCCAATAGGCCCACCAACCCCAGGAAATTACAAAATCGGCTCCCAGAAAGGCACTTTGTCGACCCCGTCTCCAGAAAACGTCCCTTGATATTAAATTTTTGTCATATTTCATTTTTTATTGTTCTGCCATATAATTTCTGTGCTATGTTCCTACAATTACCTACCAATAATAATAATAATACTATAAAAAAAAAAATAACGAGCTATTTCTGCTGCTACTAGTTATAAGTCAATGCAGTGCCAAGCCGTCTGAAGCCAACATAGCTAAGCGAGCTGTTGATGAAATATTTCTACCATTTTCATTTGCTTTTAACTAAGGCTGTGCTTTTAACTGAGTTTTGTGAACTGGGATTTAAAGTCGTAATTACTGATATAGTCGAAGCTAGGGATTGGAACTCAGGATATAAATACTTTGAAGCTGAAAGTATTTGCTCAGAACCGTAGATGAATGTTAAGATTGAGTTTGATTCAAGCTCTACGAAGGCGGGGGATCCAAATCAAACAACAAATTTTCAAAAAAAAAAAAAAAATTAGGGGTCCTGTGTTCTATCCTCAGTGGAGAGAACTTTTTTGTCGTGTGGTAGCGCAATGGGTTTGATCTTAGGTTGGTAATACTGGACCCGGAGATCGAAAATTGCTGTAGGAACACACTGTAGGGCTGACGCAGGGACCTTAGTAGTCAAGAAGCGTCATCAATCAGATTACATTACACTAAAGAAAAAAAAAATAAAGAAATTAGTTAATAAAACATATCAATTTTCAAAAAAGAAAAAACAAGAGTAAAACCTACGAAAATATTGATCTTATATTAGTGTATAGTAAGGCCTACTCAAAAGGAAACGCTATAAAATTGTTAAAGCAATTTAAAAAAATCCCAAAATATTTACTTACATTATTCCTAAAAGTATTTCACTTTACTCATATCATTCGTATACTGCTTTACTAGCAGCATTAAACTCGAAAGTTTCTCTGATCTTATTCATACTTCATTGCGAAATTTTTCTTTCAACGTATTTTTGTTTTTATTGTTGGAATTCCATAAATTATTTTGTTATGTTATATAATAATATAATAATAATATAATAATTATAATATAATAATATATTAATTTATTATAATTTATTAATTTATTATATTAATTTATTTATTATATTAATTTATTAATTTATTTATATTAATATAATAATAATATAATAATATAATAATTATTATATAATAATAATATTATATTATATTATTATATTATATTATAAATTTCCATAAATTATTTTAAATTCCATAAATAATTTGTATTCTTGCAGGGTGCTTGCCTGTAAAGAGAAGAAGGAAATCCAAAATGTGTCTAATTTAGAACCCTGGGCATTAGTTGCTGTTGACACATACATCAAAGAAGCTTTCTCGGATCTGAAAAAATCAGCGCTCTCCGAATTGCTCGAGTTAATCCTCTATCATAAAGTACCTGTGGATATGACCCATTCAGAACATGGTAAGTAACTAGCTAAGAAAAGGGAGGGATCCAGATTTGGGCTTAGTTTTGAAAAAAAAAAAATTTCAGAAGAGTTAAAACATTTTACTTGGAATAGTTGTTGGTGCGCCATCTATAAAAACCAAGATTTAAGCTGCAAAATAGGCAGTAGAAAATAAACATTGGAAACTGCTTTTTCTTTAAGATTAAAAAATGCCACTTTTTAAGAGTGAAAATATAAACCAATTGTAAACCAATTGTATTGTTTTGAGATTATGAGAAATGTTTCTTAAAAAAAAAAAAAAGAAAAGACCTGCTAAAATAGTTTGTTTGATAAAATAGCTAAAACAGTTTGAGAATGAAGGGAGACTAAGGGTTAAACTTCCCCCTCCTGTTTTCATATGCGTCTAAAGAATCCCTTGCTGATAGTAACAATATTAGGGTGTTTGGGCGCTTTTAGAAAAGTCAAATATTTAGTAAATATTTTAGATATAAAGTAAAAACATAGAAATGAAGAAAGTGTCACAGGTTGTGTCTATATATGTGAGATGTAGATGGCTGTTTACGTTTTTGAGCCTTAACTAGTGGGTTTTATCTATCCTGAAACAAAACACATTCACTACAAAACAAGCTCCGACCCAAAAAATAGGTTTCGACCTATTTTAATAAAACCAAATTACTTTTAAAAGGGACCTAGATATAGCTCCTATTACAAAAATAGGTCTACTCCGGTTCCTATAAATATCCCCTATAATGAGGGAAAAGCTGAGATGGCTAGGGTATGTTCTGCGGATAAAGGATGACAGATTGCCAGAAATTGTCCTTTTCCGCCAATCGTTTAGGGCTAAACGGAAAACAGGTCATTCACAGTTGGGATGGGAGGATGCCGTAAAGAAAGATTAAAGGAAAAATGAGAACTTCTTGGGAGGGTGTAAAGAGGGATGCTTTGAATAGAATGGGATGGAGGGGAATGGGCCTGGCTACGTTGGCCTCGGGTGGCTTCGTACTGTGGTAAGTTTTCAGTAGTTGCAGTAGCAGAAATAGGACCAAATGCAGTTTTAGACTACTAAATTACATTCACTGGTCCTGTCAATCCATTTTCTCCGGTAAGCAATTGTCGCTGGCTTCTCGAGCAATTTGTTGACTTGACGGAAATTAAATTTTATTGGGCAAATTGGGGATTTTTCGCATAACATAGGTAGTGGTGGGAAAACTCGAGCTCTACTTAGAATTCTATGTTGCAGTAAGGACATAGTGGTCATGCATTAAGTGGTCATTGAATATCCAGTAGCCAACTATCAATGATCTGTAGCTGCTCTTACATCAAATGATGCAACACTGCTTTCCTGAATTTAGCCCTTTTTGGTAGGCTAGTTTTTTGGAATTTCCAAGATTTTCGTATTACACGTTGCTAATAAACTGAGAAAAGTTGAAGAATTTCATAATCATCAATTACCGGTATCTCTAGTCAAAGATTTTGCTGAAAGTATTTCTACTTCTTTTGGCAAAAATTGGAAAAACCGAGTACTTCATTTTCCTAGAAAGCCTTTCTGGTCGTCTTTTCACCACCAATCATCCTGCTGCTATAACTATAATATTACCATCAGAGCTAAAAATGAGAATTCCAGAAATAGATGGTGCTTTCACACTATATTATGCCCAAACCTTTCACACCGACATAACTTAAGACTTTACGTTACGCTCTTTATCCATTCCTTATTTTAATTTTTTTAAATGGTTGACTAATGATAATTCTGATGATTTTAGACGATAAACTAATGGTTTATAGATATTTAAGCTAGCCTAAAGTAAAAGGACTTGTTTAAGTGTGATATTCTATACTTGAGGCTAAGTAACTTAACTACTTAGCATAGGAAATTACATATGTTGCTTGAAAGCCACTTAATCCTGCTTAATTAGCTAGTTAAAGGATATAATAATGCTGCTTTAACTGACTAGTTAAAGTATATTGTATCATTTGTGTGTTTTTCTTGACGCTTTTTCCATTGCTATGTATATTATGTGTGAAAGGTTTACATTACCCTCCCTTTCTTTTTACCCACTCTTTCTTTTTTCAGCGATAACTACCTTAGCAGCTGCCTATAGACAAACAAATATTCCTGCCATAAAAATGCTTTTGGACATGGGAGCCAGTGTTGACAAACTGTATTTTGTCAAACCTCAAATTCGAGAAGTGCTACAAAACCTGAGAGGGTATGTCTATACAAGACCCTTAAATTTTTGTTATACCTTACTATGTTTATCACACCTTTATAAGATTTAACGGTACAGAAAGTCTATGGGAACTATTGTGTTAAAAGAAATAGATTGGATTGCAACCACTGTCTTTCATTAATAGTTTCAGAAACAAGAACTGGCTACATGATGAGTGAGAAATGAAGAAAAAAAAATATGAAGAAGTACAGGGGTAAATGACATTGAGGATAATTTTCGGTCAGTTACTTCTCATTTACTGAGTGAAAATTATCCTCGTTTTGTTTGTCTGTTTATTCTTTTATATATGTATAATATATATATATATATATATATATATATATATATATATATATATATATATATATATATATATATATATATATATATATATATATATATATATATATATATATAATATATATATATATATATATATATATATATATATATATATATATATATATATATATATATATATATATAATATATATAATATATATATAATATATTTTATATATATATATATATATATATATATATATATATAATATATATATAATGGGATGATCACTTTGATTAAATTTTACTTTAATTTTGCTTTCTTATATTTGAATCAGGAGGGGGGATTCCGTAATTCTTCGGGTACCACCAGCCCTAGGAAGGATTTTGGGTTTAGAGTAAACTCCTGTTCTTTGTAATTTTGTTGGTGTGTACTTGACTTAGTATGCATTTTAATTTCTACTTGCTTTATGATTTATTTTTCATCCATGTACCTGTTGCGTGTAGGTTTGATGACACTATATATATATATATATATATATATATATATATATATATATATATATATATATATATATATATATATATATATATATATATATATATATATATATATATATATATTTTTGGGGGGGATACTCATTAATTTTTGCATGAGGAATGTTCCATAGCTTTTGATGCTCCATTAGTTTTGATAAATATGTGGCTAGAATTTTCAGTCATAAGTTATTTCTAATTGTCTACAAATTTTGGACATATTTAGGAAAGAAGACATTATGCTCCGATTTCACAAAACGTGAAATTTGTAATTACATTGTAATTGTCGCAAAGCCTGCAAATTGCCACCATATTTTCCAAATTGTATTTTGTCAACTGCGAATTGTCGCTTTCGATTAAAATTTACCTTTTTGAACCTCTATCTCAATTGTCTTCGAAATGAAAATTTCTTATTTCTTTTAAAAGTATCGCTGAAACCGAAAACTAAAAAAAAAAGTTCTGTTATGCCACTGGTCTGATTGACCTAAGCACATTGTCTCATTGTCTGGTTGTCCCAATGATCTTAAAAAAGTCCCATTGGTTTTGATAATGTTTAACCATCATTTCCGAAGGAAAAAGAACTTATATTTGTCTATCAATCAAAATGATAGGCCAAACTATATTTATCATATACAAAGTTTCACCACATATGGTTAGAACCAATCATTACAAAAGTAAATGAAGTTGGATAAATGCTATAATTTTGTCTCGAAACCCTGACAAGATGATTCCTCTCCTAGAGTTAAGTGTTTTTTTTTTTTTTTTTTTTTTTGAAGATAAAGAAACTAGTAGACACTTAGAAGTCTGCTAAAATAGAGAAAATACTTTTTGATAGGGGAATGGATAAAGCTGAACCTGCAAACCCCGGGGTTGCACCTCAATACTGTCTGTTGTGAGGAGGTTATTTGATGATTGTAGAGACATTGTTACAAAAAAAGGTAAAGAATACAGCATTAGATATTACAGTCTCTATCGGCGGTACTGATCTCCTTCTCGTAGCCCTTCAGCCAGAAAGTGCAATTGGGGGTTGAGGCAAGTCATCCTGTGCTTTCGCGCACCCTTTCTGTTAAACGTCCTTAGATTTCTCCAGGTACGCATTTCCAGAGCTGGGTCAACTCTGGCTGAGCTGTCAGAATCATTCCACTGACTCCCCTTCAAATAACCAGCAACACCAGGATTCGAACCTCTATCCTTATGGACAAAGGGTCAAATTGCTACATATCCTGTCGTTATATTTTTTTTTTCCTCGTCTTTCAGCCTGGACAAAAGTGTTTGTTTTTTTTCTAACGCTAAAAAAGCGGTTTTTTTGTGTGTCCTAGCGAAATATTCCTTTTATTTTTTTATGTTGGTTCTTGAAAAAATCTGGCGGCAAGCGTGTTTGGGAAATAGACAGAAACAGGAGTAGATAATTAATTTGTGGTAGGTTTGATACCCTGGTGGCGAACACTCATGTTATTTTTCACCAAAAAATTTCTGCAAATTTTGTTCATTTGTACCGTACTTCATTGTCATTTGAAATTGAGTTTTGTCAATGACTTTCACTTTCAATACTTCAATTCTCCTTTTTTTTCTAAAATCTCTTGTTTTAAATAAAAGCAGTTCCATTCTCCATTTTGGGGAAAAATAAAATAGGTTTCCGGCACCGAAACTGAGTTATTGTTCCGGTATTATTCCTCTTTTTTTGAATTTATATTATCCGTAAAAAACTTTCAAGAATGTTTCCAGATTTTTGAACTTCTGACCATAAATGAGTACCACGAAGGAATGAATAAGCTTAGAAGGTTCTGAGTGTTCAAAGTATGTGATTAGAACCAGAATCAATGTCAAAAAGACGTTTTGATCAGGAATTAATGAGGATACAGAGTGGTTGTTGGGTTGGGTGGAAATTGACCGAATGTATATCTCTGTTTAACTAGATGGCATTACTAGTAAGGATGGTGCCTACAGCGAAGATATAATACGCAGAAATGTCTGGAAGATGCTTGTTCGTAGCCACTAGTGGGGCAATGAAACATCACGGCTGTTGCAGCAATAGATGCAACCTAGTAAAACACGTTTACCTCTAAGATCGACACTGATTAAAAGAATGTGCATTTTTAATTTTTGTCAGAAAGGGAAGCCTAATAACCCGCCTTCTTACTAGCCGGGCTGATTCTCGTGTGTGGGTCGGAAACTTTTAGCCAAAAAAGAACGAAAAGTTTTTACAATTAGTCCCTCGATATCTGTAAGCGATAACAAAGGAATGAAAAAGCTTATCACCTGCGCTATAGTTTGAATTTTAAGGTTTAGAGGCTCCCGATCAGAAACAAGATTACGTTGGCTATCTCTTGTTTTGCAGAGTTACAAGCTTAAAGAACTGCGGACACCTGTCAATAGTATTTCGTGATAATAATCTTTATCCATCACGCAATATTACGTCTTAAACGCCTAGAATAACTAATCTTGCTCGGAAGATAGGTAGAATTGTTTGGAAGATAGGAAGAATAGGGAGATAAAACTTACGACTAAATTATAATCTTAGAAGCCATTGTAATAACGATGGTCATGAATAGCTGTGAAATGTGGGCACTTGAGTGGTTTGACTCCTCTGTCTGGGGCTTTTGGGGCTTTAATGAATGAACATTTAGCATGGCTTGGTATTGTTTTACGACTGAAAAATCAGGCTGTCGCAAATCATGCCTTCGAAATAAATTCTTACACACGTACTTATTAGTCGTTGTATCAAATTTCATCAGATTCAAATTGTATCAAATTTCAAATTGCTGAAATAGTTGTATCAATTTTCAAATTGCTCAAATAGTTGTATCAAATTTCATCAAATTCGAATTGCATTAAATTTCAAATCGCTCAAAAAGTTGGATCAAATTTCATCAAATTTAAATTGTATCAAATTTCAAGTTGCTCAAAAAGTTGTATCAAATGTCAAGTTGCTTTTCCCATCTTACGTCTTTAATAATTCTAATTGTATATACTTGTATCTCATTGTATCTTTTGTATCTACTTTTGAAGGTGCTTACTGTGGTAGCTCGTGAGTTAGCTGTTTATCATACTGATCTAGGAAATCTTTACTAATTCCGACGAGTCAAACCATTGCTCAGTTTTCTTCGTAAAATATCCTCTAAGTGCCCCCCCCCCACATATGGACTCATAATTCTTATCCTATAAGAAATTATAACAAATGCTGATACCACTATTTCTGTAAGAAAAAAAAGCATCTCTTTACAAAAGTCTGTTATTGTTAAGTCTTTGTTTATGCACTACAAGTACAAATAGTTAAAACAAAATACAACTCTTGCCAACAGAAAGCTGGGGTTAATGTGATTGCTGAAGCTATGACACCTTTGTTTTCCAGTACTGACCCAGTTGATCTTTTTTCCCACTTCCTTGAAGTAATTTTGTTATATTTTCTAGTTCTTTATCTTAAATAGCGTTTCTTATTACATGTTGTGTATATTCGTTTTTGTTGCTTTTGTTTGTTGTACTTTTGTTTGATACGGCAGGTTTTCAAATAAATAGTATTTATGCCTTATAATTGTATAAAAATAAATTAATTAATGTGAGTTATATAAACAATTAAGATATTTGTCATGATTACAAATAATTAATATAATAATATTAAATAAACAGTGATTATTTCATTAGTTCCGGTGGTGATGGTGGCGTCAAATTCAATTGTGACCTTGTTCTGAAGTCTATTGAGCTCGCGGTAAGGGAAGCTGAAAGTAAGTATTCAAGTATTTTCTCCTTTTGCAGTTTGCAACCCTGCTCTTTCAATATCTTCCTTATCATCTTTTGTAAGTCACCTCTGTAAGTGGCAAAATTAGAGTGGTTAGAACTAAGCCAATTTGGCGGATGACGATAATAAATTAGGCTAGTATTATTCAAGAAAACCTAGCAACTTATAGACATTGGCTATCCCTTGACAAAACATTACCTATTCTAGTTGATATTGACAGACAGGATTTGCCACCTAGTAATAGATCTTTGGGATGTCTTGTATGTGTAGTATTGCTAAAGGAGTGCTGTATTTAATAGCTGTTAAATAATTATTGAGAGGGGGCTGTGATATTGCTGGATATGTTTTGGGGGAAGGGATGTCTGAAGCCTTGAAAAGTCCATTTTTAGGTCAATTTTTAAGTGAGGAAGAATCACCATTTGAAGCTGATTCAGGGATGGTAAGTATTAATCCGATTAATGTCAAGGAGGCACACTCGTGCCTCTATAAAGAGGCGACCCACGACAATGTTAAGCGATCTTCGGTTCCAGTGGTCGCAGAGGGATGGGGAGGGATGCTTTTCGTAGCCCGAGCTCCAACTAAGAAACCTGCACAGTTTCATCCCCCTCCAACTTTTCCTTCATGGGGAAAATCTGGCCGAAAGTTTCGACCCGTCAACCCCAGCCCCCCTTTAACGTTGTCCGATCGGGCTGAAATTCACAAGTTAAGGTCCCCTAGGGCCCAGGAGCTTAACCGCGAAATTTCAGCTCGATCCGATAACTCCTTCCCTGTTTTCCAGAAACCACGCATAGCCACTTAAAATTCATTTTCTTTTTTTTTTCTAGACGCTTACAGGTCACATCCGACATCGGATCTGGGTGTACGAAGACTCATTCGATGCGGAATTCTCCGAGTAATTTTCCTGGAACGTTTCGTAGGAAAATCTTAACCCCCCGAAAGTTTCGACCCCCCCCCCTTTTAACGTTGTCCGATCGGGCTGAAATTCACAAGTTAAGGTCCCCTACGGCCCAGGAGCTTATCCGCGAAGTTTCAGCTCGATCCGATAACTCCCTCCCTGTTTTCCAGAAACCACGCATTAGCTACTTAATTAACGCATTTCTCTCCATAAGAGCCCATGTTAATTTGAAATTTTTAAAAGTTATTGAGAAGTTATATTTACACACATGCAAGTGGTTAGCTTAGTCGGTAGAGCGTGGGACTTTTAATCCTTGGGTCAAGGGTTCAAGTCCCTTACGGGCGGTTTTTTTTTCACAACATCAAAAAAAATTTGATAACACCTGGACAGCTTATCATTTGAGAGATAACAGAATATTAGCTTCTTATGAGCAAAAGAAACATTTCGGTCATTCTATCTATTTTTTTTCTATTTTATACAATGATTTAAAAGCGGGGGGGGGGGGTTCCTCTCCTAATTCCTGTACGAGGAGTACAGGAATTATTAAATTACATCCACCATGGATTGTAGAAAAACGTACAGAATTAATATGAAAAAAAATTAAACCTGTGCAAAAGAGTCTTTAAAAGCGGGGGGTTTGCCTCTCCTAATAGTCTTCTTATAGTCCTAATAGTCTAATAGTCCCATGTTAATTTTTGAAATTCTTAAAAGTTACGAATATCAACATTCAAGTACATCAAAATAATCAGCTCGGCACGGCGAGAATGACTGCAAGCATCATAAAAATCTAGCTCCATTCCAGAAATGCACGAGTTGACTGGAGCTGTAAGATACATGTCCAAAAGAACTGACTTTTGACCCTGTTGGGGACTTTGCAACTGGGGCAATCCTCAGCGATGTCCGAAATAAGTGTGATATAAATGTGCTTTAAGTATATATTTTATAGCCTTTAAGTGCTCATTGCCAATTTTTAGGTGAATTTTCAAATGTTTTGAAGAAGTTTAAGTTTTTCTCGATTTAATGAAACGTGGATATTTACTTATTTTATATAAATAGTTGCTAAATAAGATAAATAATATATAATTTACTATAATTACCTAAAGATGTTTCCTATATGAGAAGGCATTTTTAGAATAAATTCTTTATTATAGGCTTTTGGACGTAGCGATCAAAATAAAAGTGTATAATTTTGTTAACACCTGGACTGCTTATCATTTGAGAGATAACAGAATATTAGCTTCTTATGAGCAAAAGAAACATTTCGGTCATTCTATCTATTTTTTTTCTATTTTATACAATGATTTAAAAGCGGGGGGGGGGGGGGGTTCTCCTGTCCTCTTGTGTTTAACATTTTTCGAAGTTATTCCATTATTCATTCATTTCAGTTTTTTGTTAATTAAAAGAGGGCCTTTCCGGAGCCAAGAGCGGGGGGTTAGCAAAAAAACAAAAAACCTGTACAAAAGAAATCCACATTTATGAATTTCGAAATAGAAGCTAAACCGAAGGGTGTATCCAGGATTTCTGTCCGGAGGAGCTATTTCTTTTGTTGGTGGGGGTAGTTACAAAGAAAACTTTGAGAAATGTATCATAAATTTGTTTACATGCATTTTTGTAATGTTTCCACGAGTTGGAGGAATTGACATGGCCAAAAACACCACTTAGGAGAATAAAAGTCACCTGTCTTGAGCAACAAGGAAAATTACTTTTTTGAGTGGGAAGCAGTTATGTGTCTCTTTTTGTTTTGTTCGTCGCCACTAGTGGGGCACTGTAACGTCATCGTGGTTGCAGTAATTACGTCTAAGATCGACACTGATTAAAGGAATCTGTACTTTTTCTTCTTTTTTGCCAGAAAGGGAAGGCAGAAAATCTGCCTTCTTAGAGTCAGACTGGTTCTCGTGTGCGGTTGGGAAAAATTTTAGCCAATAAAAAGAACGAAAAGTTTTTGGTCGAAAGACTTGTGCAAGTAGTTTCTTAGTACCTATAAGGAATAACTAAGAATTAAAAAGGTTACCACGTGCGCAATAATTTTAATGCTAAGGTGTAGAAGCTGTCAATCAGAAACAAAACAGCGTTAGTTATCTCTTGTTTTCCAGAGTTAAAAGTGTAAAACTACGGACACCTGTCGACACTGTTTCGTGATATTAATATTTATGATTTATTGCAGAATATTACGTCTTAAAAGCCGAGAATGTACAATCTTGCTTAGAAGATAAGTAACCCTTGAGCACTCAAGCACCCTGTTTATAAACCTTTTTTTCAAATAACATTTTTATTAGTTAATTCTTTTTCAAAGATAATATTCTAATACTACTACCGTCGACTATGGAAGAGGAATTTGTCCTCAGATCAGGGATTAAATCAAAATTGTTCTGAATATTTTCTTTTTTGAGATAATATTTTGGTCCTGCTTCCATCATTTATTGAAGTCGAATTGGTCAAATTTAAGCTGCAGAATCAGAGATTTGCTCAAGATTTTCAAGTCTATAGTATTCACACTCATGCACAGGTAAGAATGTCTTTATACTTTTGTTCGTCTTCTGGTGACTCTTAAAGGGGGAAAACGGAGCTGCTTTCCCGTCTAATTTTTGATTATTGTATTATTCTAATATTAAAAAGAAATTTTCCAGGTTTATATTTCTGTAATTTCCCCCCTTTTTTGGTATTGTATTAGTCAGCTCAAAACTTTGAGATTCCTTTCAAAGACAATGGGAAAATTCAAAGAGATGATGTCGCTCCCGTAGGGAAAATCAGGACTGCTGCCAAGCGACGCTAACTTTCAATTTTCATAGTGTCTGAATTTTTTAATCCAGTTTAGGGTTATTTTGCTCCTTTTTGGCGCTAGAAACTTCAAATTTCCTTTTTTTTTTGCTTCTTTTTTTCCTTTTTTTGGTGATATCACTGAACTTGGCTATGCTGCTCTTGAAGCTTGAGGCATTTTCATAAACCTAATCAAATATATTCAGTTGGGAATCCATGATTATACAGAATATGATTATGTTACTTTTGAAGCTAGTCTTCTTCTAACCTTATTAAACATATGTAGCAGTGAATCTATTGGGGACTCCCCCTTACCTGGCTTAAATACATTTTAATTTTATGCTGTATACTTTCTTTTATACGAATCTGAAGACCACCAAAGAAAGGACGGAATCCATCTCTTGTTTCACTAGGGTGCAGTTTCTATCTTATATCAATGGGAACCTGTAAAAAAAAAAGAAAAAAAAAAAGAAAAAAAAAAAAAAAAAAAAAAAAAAAAAGAAAAAAAAAGAAGGAAATCTGGAATACTAGCGCCAAAAAGTGATAAATTAACCCCAAACCGGATTCAAAGTCATGAAAATTTCACCCAGCCTCAACCGAGGTTTCTTAGAATTTCAAGATACTGCTAAAAAAAAATGTCGAAAGCTCCATTTCTAGGCTGCTTTTCTGAGAAAGAAAAGAAGTTCTGGCCATGGATTTCAATCCGAGATCCTTTTTTATGCTGAGGAGAACACATGATGGGCTTTTTCTTCTCTCAGCATTTTTTTTTTTTTTTTTTTTTTTTTTTTTTTTTTTTTTTTTTTTTTTTTTTTTTTTTTTTTTTTTTTTTTTTTTTTTTTTTTTTTTAATGACATGTTGAATTTATTCTATATTATCTGGTGTCCCTAGTCATATCTTCTTCTCTCTATAACCATACTATACAGCGAACTCTGAAATTTCTTATGTCATATTATTCTGTTAAAAGGAAGTGGAATCTCCAGAGGATATTTCTCTTAGAAATAGAAGGATCAAGCCAGTTGATCACAACACTTATCTCCGTCTTTCAAATGGATCTTCCGTAAGACGTGCTTGACAGTTCTTTATAGATTGCAATGAATGCAAGTATCCATCTCCTTTTAAGACCTTTCATCGTGGTAGCTCTATCTTATTACTTGCATTTTTTTGTGGAAAATATTTCCAATTGGGTAGTCAATCTTGTCTCTGTTTTTGCGAAATACATTCTACGTTTCCTGCATGAGCCGCAGCTCTTAGTTTTGTAAGAAAGTATTATATCTCTGATCCCTTACTTCTGTAGAATAACACATATCTGTTTACAACTCTCATTTATTTAATTTGAACTACCCATGGTCTGAATTTCTTGCCCAGCATTTTTTTTTTTTTTTGATTGGTTTCTCTTTTTTTCTCTTTCTTTGTTTTTATGGCACTTGGTACTAACCAAGTGAAATATAGCGATCGCAAATTCTGTCGGTCGGTCTATCAGACTCTCTGTCTCGGTTTTGCTAGTTTAGGCACTTCCAGATAAGCTAGGACGATGAAATTTGGTAGGCGTGTCAGGGACCGGACCATATTAAATTAGAAATAGTCGTTTCCCCGATTCGACTATTTGGGGGGGGGGAGTGGGGGAGTCGGTTAATTCGGAAAAATTGAAAAAAATGAAGTATATTTAACTTACGAACGGTTCATCGAATCCTAATGAAATTTAATATTTAGATTGATATTGTGTCTCAGAGCTCTTATTTTAAATCTTGACCGGATCCGGTGACATTGGGGGGAGTTGGGGGGGACCTAAAATCTTGGAAAACGCTTAGAGTGGAGGGATCGGGAAGGAAACAAGTCCTAGATACGTGATCGACATAACCGGAACGGATCTGCTCTCTTTGGGGGAGTTGGGGGGGGGGGTTAATTCTGAAAAATTAGAAAAAATGAGGTATTTTTAACTTACGAAGGAGTGATCGGATCTTAATGAAATTTCATATTTAGAAGGACCTCGTAACTCAGATCTTTTATTTTAAATCCCGACCTGATCCAGTGTTATTGGGGGGAGTTGAAGGGGGAAACCAGAGATCTTGGAAAACTTGAAAATTGAGGTATCTTTATCTTGCGAATGGGTGATCGGATCTTAATGAAATTTTAAATATAGAAAGATCTTACGTCTCAGATGCTCCACTTTCAGTTTGAATCGGATCCGGGGACAAAGAAGTTTGGAGGAGGGAAACAGAAATCTTGAAACCTGAACTTGGAAAACGCCTAGAGTGGAGAGATCGGGATGAAATTTAATGGGAAGAATAAGCACAATTTCTAGATACGTGATTGACATAATTGGAACGGATCCGCTCTCTTTGGGGGAGTTGAGGGGCTTTCCAGTTCTTTGGCGAGTTCAGTGCTTCTGGGCGTGCTGGGACGATGAAAATTGGTAGGCCTGTCAGGGACCTGCACAAATGGACTTGATAACAGTCGTTTCTCCGATTCGACCATCTGGGAGACTGGAGGGAGAAGAAAAATTAAAAAAAAATTAGAGGTTAAAAAAAAATTAGAGGTATTTTTAACTTACGAATGGGTGATCAGATTTGAATGAAATTTGATATTTAGAACTACCTCGTGTCTCAGAGCTCTTATTTTTAATCCCGACAGTGTCCGATGATATTGGGGGAGTTGGAGGGGGAAACGGGAAATCTTGGAAAATGCTTAGAGTGGAGAGATCGGGGTGAAACTTGGTGGGAAGAATAAGCACAAGTCCTAGATGTGTGATTTGGCTTAATCGGACTGAATCCGATCTCTTTGGGGGAGTTGGAGGGGGTGGGTGTTAATTTGGAAAAATGAGAAAAATTGAGGTATTTTTAACTTAAAAACGGGTGACCGGGTCCTAATGAAATTTGATATTAGAAGGAACTCATGTAACAAAGGTCTTATTTCAAATCCCGACCAGTTCTTGTGGCATTGGGGGGAGTCGGAGGGGGAAACCGGAAATCTTGGGAAACACTTAGAGTGGAGAGATCGGGATGAAACTTGGTGGGTAGAATAATCAAATTTCGTAGATACGTGATTGACATAACTGGACTGGATCAGCTCTCTTTGAGGGAGTTGGGGGGGGGGGTGTCAATTCGGAAAAATGAGAAAAATTGAGATATTTTTAACTTAAGAACGGGTGACCGGATCTTAATGAAATTTGATATTAGAAGGAACTCATGTCACAGAGGTCTTATTTTAAATTCCGACCAGCTCTGGTGGCATTAGGGGGAGTCGGAGGGGGAAACTGGAAATCTTGGAAAGCGCTTAGAGTGGAGAGATCGGAATGAAACTTTGTGGGTAGAATAAGCAAATTTTTTAGATACGTGATTTACATAGTCGCACTGGATCCGCTATCTTTGGTGGAGTTAGGGGGGGGTTCAGTGCTTTGGTGAGTTCGTTGCTTCTGGACGTGTTGGACGAGCGGGTGATTGGATCTTAATGAATTTGATATTTAGAAGAACCTCGTGTCTCAGAGCTCTTATTTTAGATCATGACCGGCATTAAGCCTCTGATTTTACCTTTAAATCAATCTGTTGATTCTTATAATTTTGCAAGAGCTCATGCCATGTGAGCTCTTGGCTCTTCCGGCCTCGTCACAAGTGCCATATGAGCTCTTAGCTCTTGTTTGAGCTGGGTGCTGTTTTAATTGGTGCTTTGTTTTATTGTTATTTACTGTAAGCAGATCGTCCTCGATTGGGATGGGAGGATGTCGTAAGGAAAGATTTAAGGGAAGTTGGAACTTCCTGGGAGGGTGTAAATAGGGAGGCTTTGGATAGATTGGGCTGGAGGGAGGAGCGTGCGTAGCTGTGTTGACCTAAGGTGGCTTGGTGCTGCGGTGAGTTGTTAGCAGTAATAGTAGTACAAGGGTTAAATCTATTCCCGTTTACTATCGTATCATTTTACTGTTAGTGTCACGTTGTGCGTTCTTTTTTGGATACGATAAAATTTTATTATTCCAACAAAGAACAACAAGTATATGAAGAAAAAACACTCAACATCAAACTAAAAATCTCCCCCCCCCCCCACCCGCGAAAGGCTCAACAGCTAGGAATGCAAGGAAAAAGAAAAAAATAACAAACAAAAGATGAAAAAAGGAGACAAAAGAAATAAGAGTAAAACACGTACACACTAAAAAGGAAAATATCAATCAACCGCCCACCACTGACTACTCGCCGAAAAGTTTATTGCCAATAAACAAACCAACACAATTTCAACCTGGACGAGAGAGATCAACCGCCCATGGGCGCTTAGGAAAGAAAAGAAATTAAGAAAAAAGTCAAATAAAGAAAAAAATATCAGTAGATCAAAAATGTTGATACAATTCTTTTATGGTACCAAATGAGTGACACTTTCTAGTCAACTCGGGTAAAGTATTCCTGGCAGACTGGCAAGCAGTCAGTGGTTTGAAGGTTTGACTGATGGACTGAATGGATTTCGAATATTATAATTTCGAACATAAAATGTAGAATTGTCAAAGACAAGAGACGGTCTAGCTTTAAGTGCCTAGTAACCGTGTAATTGAAGATAAAATAAAGACAGACATAAGACAATACAAACAAAACGAAAGAAAATTTTAAAAACAAAATTTTAAAGTTTAAAATTTTAAAAGATTTATCGGTTGATTAATATGATGTCTGAAGGAGAGATTTTTATCAATAAGGATACCCAGGAACTGAATATAACGATCATAAGATCTGCTGAAAGAGCCCCTTGAAACATGAATTTTCGGAAGCTGGGCTTAAGTCTAAGAAGTTCGTCAGAAAATCAGAAAGTTTAACTGATTAATATTTAATGCCACAATAAACCATATAATTATTCTTTCAAACAATACAGTAAATTTTAATGACTGTTGCCTCCTTAGGGGTAACCTAGTAAATTACAAACCCTAGCCCATAATAACTGAAAACTTATTCGAAAAAAAAATTTCAAGTGAGGAAGAATTACCATTTGAAACTAGTTTATGAATGGTAGCTATGATTTCGATCAATCTTAATGATAAAAGTTTATTGCGAAAACCAATGAATGGGAGCTTCAAAAAATAGCCTAAAATTTCACAAAATTGGTGTTGGATCGTTATGAAAATTGTAGCGTTGTAATTTCTATAGTCGAAAATCCCATTTAGAAGAATTACAGTTTTCCATGATCAGTAACAAGGAAAATATTTTTTTACGTGGGAATGCTATCATATATCATGATTGTTATCCTTAGCATTCTAACATCTTGGTAAGGGATTATCGGGAGGAAGGAGTTGAGGGAAGGCTGTATCGTTAAAAACTTTAAATATTTCAAAATTAAGAAGAGACAATGATACGTTCGGATTTGTTTAAACATGCTGTTTTCTCTTTCAGTTCAAGAATTTAAAAGATTTCTACAGCGTGGAATTGAGTCATCAAGCTATTATTCTAGCCACAGATCTCTCGGAATCACTTCTTCCTAATCTGGCGATCGATGTTCTTATTGATTCTGGTCTCCAAGCTCAGGTAGTATTTTCAGGGTTATGGAGCTGGTTATGAGTTATGACTGACTCTGACTCCAATAATTTTCAGTATACCGACTCCGACTCCATTTAGCAAAAATTTATTACAACTCCGACTCCATTCAGCAAAAATTTATTACAACTCCGGCTCCGCGACTCTTGCTCTATAGCCTTGTTTTATAGATTCGTTTAACTAGATTTTATAAGGTATAACCAAATTCGACCCCAATTCTGACTCCAAAGATTTTCAATATACCAACTCCGACTCCATTTAGCAAAAATCTTCTAAAACTCTGACTCCATAGCCCTGTTTTAAAGCTTCATTTAACTAGATTTATAAGCTATAACCGACTCCAACTCAGTCTCCAGACATTTTTAGTATACCGACTCCAACTCCGACTCCATTCAGAAAAAATTGACTAGGACTCCGACTTCACAGCCCTGGTATTTTAATCGGTTTTCTGTACTAAGACCCCAGGTTCTTTCTTAAGTAATTATGCTTTGGTAGCGGAATTTTATGTCGCCCAAAGAAGAAAAAATGTCTTGATGCGGGCGAATACCTGCTTCTCTTGTCCATGAAGGTCCCTTCACCTCAACATTCACTTCAGCTTCTGATCAAGTTTGATCCGTCTTTTTTCCACTGGACACATAAACAAGAGTGTTGAAATTAATGAGGTGCTTACGATAAATAGAGTGTCCTGTTTATGAAATAGTTTTTAGTTCTAACGAATTTCGACTGGTCCCTTTAATTTGACCAAATTTATCACGGTTGTTTTAGAACCTAACCATAAAGCAGATATCTATATTTTTTAATAAAACTAGTATTTGTTTATTTAAATAGCCGTCGTAGCACTAAAAAATGAACGTTAAGTTTGCTACTTTTATAATTACAAAGAAAATAGAGAAAAGATAATAAAAAAGAAGAAATTGACCCCTTCCCCTACCCCCTGAAATTTTTTTCTGATTTGTGAAAATGTAACAAAAATGCATATAAACAATTTTGATGCGTTAAGCTTTTTTTACCCCTTCCGCCGTCCCGAATAAAAGTACTTCCCCCTCCACGAACATAAATCTTTGACACACCCTTGATATTACTATACTTGGATTATAAGACTGATCTTTGGCAATACCTTATATTGCTTCACTGGAATACCTGTTTTTGACCAATGAAACTGAAGTAAAATTAACAATAGATTTCAGACAGCGCATTTTATGGCTAGCTCCTGTTTTCCCATGCCATCAATAAAGATTTTTCAATGTGCTTGAACGATTCTAGATCTCATCCCTTTATTGCCACCATAGATTTCTAGATATTTGATGGTTACCTCAAAATTTTAGATGTGTTTGGGGAATTGATGGAAGTGGGAGGGGGCTGGATGCCCTCAAATCGCTTTTGAATTTTAAAAAAGGCACTAGAACTTTCAGTGTCGGATCAAATTAGCTTCCTCCATAGTTTTTACGACTAATTCTATACGAAGTGTCTTGGTGAAAAAATGCATTGTGTCTATATCGCACTTTACTTAGGTATAATAATGTCTAACAAAATAATACATCCTTTACTAATACTTAAGACATTGCAATGGAGACACGGAACTTGAGATGTGCAAAAGTTTAGCTTGATCGGGTATTGCAATGCCTTTTCTCTATTATCTGCTACCGTATTTGTATGATAAATGTATGCTTTTATCAAGCAAAAACCAGCAAGCGAGTTACTCTGTGAATCCGGGTAGTGTGTTTGCTTGGAAGTAAAATTCGTTCACAAGAAGCTACTTTTTTCGTCGGGGGGGGCAGTATTTCTTGACACCTGGATAGTGCTAATATAAAAGAGGCCCAATACTATGTAGTCTAAGTGAACTGTTTCGTGAAATAACCCTAAATATGAAAGAGGTTTGAGATGTTAAACTCGCCAATGTTTCTCTAAACTTCAAAAAATAGACTATTCTTCTTTTTTATCTATATAATGATGACCAGGATAGCCTTGACAAAGAGAGGAATACATCTCAAGCGTTAAATTTCCCTCTGGAATCGTCATATAGAACGGATATTCGTTAAAATTTGAGGGAGTGCTCAATTGGTCGCACATTCTGAGTTCTAGATTTGAGTTCTATCTGAGGGTTAAAACTGATAGGAGGACAAATTGCAACTCCTTTACTGCCTCGTAATGCCATGGACGCGTGCCCTTGCAGCCATTGATGATGCCGATCGAAAGTTCAAGCTGCCCATTTTAAGGTGGATCTCCGAGGTTTGAAGCAAATTCTATTTCCTATAGCATTGAAATACGCAACGAGATTTTCTCCTTTCTCATTGGCTTAATTGCTCTCTTGAGAGTTGTACCAGAATATTTAAATACTGTTGTTTATTACGATCGGATTTAAAGGGAATTTAAATTTTTTTCACATGTCTAATTGGTAACAGCTGACCATTGAAATTTGGTTGGTTACAAGTCAGATAACAGTTTAGCATTTGAATTTTCACAATGGGCAGAAAAAAAATAAGAACAAATAAAGGATGGGAAAACCTGAGACATTGGTAAGTTCTATTCCAATGTTATTGTAGATTATATTACTTTTATTCATGTACAAGTTACATTTTCAAACAGTTCGTGGTAACGAACTGTAGTAAGGAGCGAAGGGGCTCAATAGTAACCAAAACACTAAAAAACGAAGTTTTGATACAAATAGTTACATCAAAAGAATTGCATTTTAATGCTGATTTTAAATATATAAGTTTCATCAAGTTTAGTCTTACCGGTCAAAAGTTACGAGCCTGAGAAAATGTGCCTTATTTTAGAAAATAGGCGGAAATACCCTCTAAAAGTCACATAATCTTAACAAAATCACACCATCAGATTCAGCGTATCCGAGAACCCTACTGTAGAAGTTTCAAGCCCCTATCATAAAAAAGGTGGAATTTTGTATTTTTGCCAGAAGACAGATAACGGGTGCGTATTTTTTGTTTTTTCTTTGTTGTTTTTTTCCTCAGGGGTGATTGTATCGACCTAGTTGTCCTAGAATGTCGCAAGAGGGTTCATTCTAACGTAAATTAAAAGTTCTAGTGTCCTTTTTAAGTGACCGAAAAACTGGAGGGCACCGAGGCCCCCTCCAACGCACAGTTTTCTCCAAGGTCACCGGATCAAAATTTTGAGATAACCATTCTGTTTAACTCAGTCAAAAATCTAATAAATATGTCTTTGGGGATGACTAAATCCACCTCAGTTCCCGGGGGAGGGGCGGCAACTTATAAACTTAGACCATTGTTTACACATAGTAGTTGTTAATTATGAAGTGTACAGACGTTTCCAGGGGGACTTTTTTGTGTTGGGGTTAGGGTGGGTCGGGGGGGCAGGTTACGTGGGAGGATCTTTCCATGGAGGAATTTTTCATGAGGGAAGAGAATTTCCATGAAGGGGTCGCAGGATTTTCTAGCATCATTTATAAAAAGACAATGAGAAAATATTTTTTTTCAAATGGAAGTAATGATCAACATTAAAACTTAAAACGAGCATAAAATATTACTTAAATAAGGGGGTTTGTCTCTTCCACAATACCTTGCTCTTTACGCTAAAGTATTTTTAGTAACTTCAATTAGTTATTCTACGGCCTTTGTGATTCAAGGGTCATTCTGAAAGATTTGGGACAAAATTCAAGCTTTAGTGTTAAGAACGAGGTATTGACGAGGGGGCAAACTCCCTCATATACGTAATAAAAATACACACATATATAAGTTCGTTACATTAGCTAATTCGTAAGGTACGTATGTTTATTACTAACAAAAACGTTTGTAAAAATATAATAAAAAAAAATCTAGTTGTATTTTTAAGTAACCAAACATTTGGAGGTAACTAGGCCTCCTTTCCCCCCCTTTTTTTAGGGAAATCGTCCGATCAAAACTATGAGAAAGCCATTTAGCTTGTAATTAATATAAAATTGCTTCTCCAAACTAAACATCCGTATGATATATGGGTAGATTATAGCAAAATATATCGTGCAGAGTACATTTCGGCAGAATATGCTTCAATCTTTTGAGGATGCCAACTCCACGTGCTACTTTGGTGGAGATAATGTCGCTATGATGCTTCCACGATAGATTTGAATCAATATGGAAGCCGAGGTACCGCAGCTTTTCACCTAATAGAACTTTACTACTTATATCAACAGAATCACCCACTCTACAAAATGTCAGTAAGAATTTTTCTTTACATTCACACACAGCAAACTTAAACTTGTAAACATCTCTAATCTTTTGAGAGTAATATGAGCTTTTACTATTAAATCATCTGCGGATTTTGCAAATACTGTTAGCAATATATGTATCCTTTAGATAAACGCGCGTCTTGTTCACATAAACTGAATAAAGTAAAGGGCCCAGCACAGACATTTTGCTATTTATAATGTTAGATATTGTCGTATGAGTGTCTACACCAGGTAACTACTTTACCCCATGAAATACAAGGCTATCAAGCATGGACTCCTGATCATAATTATCAAGCTTTTTTTCTATTCTACTAATCCTCTCCTCCAAGTTTTCAATTTGAAATCTCAGACTAACAAGAGCCTGCTCGATTTTGCAAACTTTGGATTAAACTTGAGCGTGATTGAATCATAAACCTGGCTGATTATCAGTTCAATACCTTCTTTGTTCAATGAATTTGGGTCATTGGGTCATTGGACGGTTAATTCGAAAAAATGAGGTATTTTTAAGTTACGAAGGAGTGATCGAATCTTAATGAAATCTCATATTTAGAAGGATCTTGCAACTCAGATCTTTTATTTTAGATCTGGCTGAATCCAGTTTCATTGGGAGGAATTGTGGGGGGGACCGGAAATCTTGGAAACGCTTAGAGTGGAAAGGTCACGATGAAATTTGGTGGGAAGAATAAGCACACATCCAAGATACGTGACTGACATAACTGGACCGGATCCTCACTCTTTGGGAGAGTTGGGGGGGGGGGGGGGGGGGGGGTAATTCTGAAAAATTAGAAATATGAGGTATTTGTAATTTATGAACTGGTGATCAGATCTTAATGAAACTTGATATTTAGAAGGATCTTGTGCTTCAGCACTCTTATTACGAATACCGACCAGATCCGGTGACAGTAGGCGGAGTTGGATGGGGAAACCGAAAATCTTGGAAAATGATTAGAGTGAAGAGATCGGGATGAAACTTGGTGGGTAGAATAAACAAATATCGTAGATACGTGATTGACGTAACCGGACTGGATCCGCTCTGTTAGGGGGGTCTAGTGCTTTGGCGAGTTCGGTGCTTCTGGACGTGCTAGGACAATAAAGATTGGCAGGCATGTCAGGGACCTGCACAAACTGACTTGATAAAGTCGTTTTCCCCGATTTGACCATCTGGGGGGGGGGCTGAAGGGAGAGGAAAAATTAAAAAAATGAGGTATGTTTAACTTACCAGTGGGTGATCAGATCTTAAGGAAATTTGATATTTAGAAGGACCTGGTGTCTTAGAGCTCTTATTTTAAATCCCGACCGGCATTAATTATCTGATTTTCCTTTTCAATCAATCCATTGATTCTTAGAATTTTGCTAGAGCTCATACCATATGAGCTCTTGGTTCTTCCGACCTCGTCATAAGTGCCATATGAGCTCTTAGCTCTTGTTTTTTTTTCAGGAAGAAAAACTTGCCCGAACAAGAAAGTTTACCAGAACAAGAAAAATTTCCAGTGTCTCCAAATTGTTCCAGGCTTTCCGAAACTCCGAATCCGGCTTTAACTATTATAGATGATTCTACGGTTAGTAAAAATGCGCCATCTGGTAGCTCTTGCGATTTTGGTTCGCCAGGAGAACACTTTGGAATCGATTTATCTGGAATTCCAGATGTAAATTGTATAGTCAACTTGCGTCATCTGCCTAGTGAGTTTATAGAAGCAATAAAACATCAGTTCAATTGCAAGGACGGGAAATCAAAGCTTTGCGTGAAAGAAATTAAAAACACTGGACTCCAAACAAAGCTCGTCGTTATCTGCCAAGACTGTGGCTGGAAAAAGCGAGTAGAAGGTGAGCCGGAAGCCCCCCTCACTACTGTAAAAGAATACCTAACAAATTTCAGTGAACAGATATTAGGTAACAAAAAAGAGAAGATCAGCAATTTACGAGGCAACGTGAACGTGAAAGCTGTATGGGGTATCATGGGGACCGGAGGAGGCTACGCATCTTTGAACGAATTATTAAGTGTATTGGGAATAAAAAATATGAATCCGAAAACGTTTATGAATTTAGAACGCTTAGTTGGTAACGCATGGATGGATGCACTATCAGATGTCTTAGAAGAAAATGGTCGTGAATCCTTGAAATTAGCCATTCATGAGGACAGGTTTATCAACGATTTTTTCTGGACTAAGGTCATCTGTGATGGTGGCTGGAATAAACGCAGCAAAGGACACGATTATACTGCAAAAGGTTGTGTTGGGGTAATCATTGATGCCTTTACTAAAAAATTATTATATGTAGGAATAAGAAATAAATATTGTTACCTCTGCTTCAGCTCAAAGAAGGCAAACCAGAAAGTGAAAGATCATGTTTGCTTTATGAACTACAATGGTCCCTCGAAGAGCATGGAAACCGACATTCTTGTTGAAGGTTTTCGCCAAAGTGAAGCCATGCATAACCTTCAGTATTTACAATACATCGGAGACGGCGATTCTAGTGTTTTTTACAAGCTAAGACAAAGTGTTTCATACGGATCATATATCCAAAAAGAAGAATGTGCCAATCACGTGACCAAGAACTATACAAAATACCTCCATAATGTTGTGAAGACAAAAAAAGGGATGCACAGCAAATTTCTTTCAAATGACATAATTCTAAAGCTAACCAAAAATCTACGAGGTGCAATAAAAAAGAACTCGGCTGATGGTGGGTCTGCCGAAAATCTAAGACAACTCTTACGAAGAGGCCCAGAGCATGTGTTTGGTAATCATAAAGAGTGTGATTCTGGCTGTGCCAAAAAGAATGGGGTCTTAGAAACTGCGGAGAACCGCTATAATAACCTTCCGAAAACTATTGTGGAGGATGTAAAAGCTGGAGTGGAAAATATTTGTAAAAAAGCGGACTTATTAAGAAACGATGCAACGACCAATCTTGCCGAGAATTATATGTCTGTTGCAGTGAAATTCGTAGGCGGAAAACAAATAAGCCGCTCGAAACGTTGGTCATACCATGCTAGGATAAGTGGAGCAAGCCTATCCTACTCCTTGGGCCCGAAATGGCAATCTTCTACATGGAAAAAAACATTTGGCTACAGTCCTTGCAAAATAACAAAAGAATACACGGTGAAAACTTCTAATCTTCGGAAACGGACAAAAACAAATCAGAAAAGATATTACGCAACCATGGGTGGGAGATATATGGCCAAAAAGAAAGAGAATCAGAGTTTGCCTAAAGGCGATCAAAATTACGGACCAAATTGCAACAAGCCTGATATGAATCCAGAGGAATTTGAAATCGCAAAGGCTGATTATGTTGCAAAAAATATGAATCTGGATGGAGCCAAACTGCAGGAGATCTACGTAAACACAATGGGGCAAAATGATAACTGGATATTTGAGAGGAGCAAAAGGATTACTGCCACTTATTTTCATAGAATAGCTTCTCGCAAAAAAAAATACTCCAACCGCACCCATAGTCAAGAATATCCGAATTAATTCTAATTTCAAATCTATTCCAATGCTTAGGGGAATTCAACTGGAGGCTATTGCACTGACGGCGTACGAGCAGAGAGAGGGAGTATCATTAATAAAAGGAGATCAAATGGGACTACTCATTCATCCAAATATCCAGTTTCTTGGAGCTTCTCTTGATGGTCGCTTAGAAAACGGCACACCAGTTGAAGTGAAGACTGTCCATAATATTCCCAGAGGAATGACCATAAGGGAAGTGGCATCCCAAAAAGGATTGGTAAAGAATTTTTTCCTATGGTCACACAATTCAAAATTGGAGTTAAAGAAAAATCACAAATACTATGCTCAAATTCAAGGTCAGCTAGAAATCACCAATCAAGAAGAATGTCACTTGGTGGTATATCACCATGAGCATGATGTGGAAATTTTAACTATTCCGAGATCAAAAGAGTATTTTTTGTCCATATTACCAAAGCTTCAGGAGTTTTGGAGCGATTGTTTACTTCCGGAGATATTAGACTCGCGATTGATTAGGAACATGCCACTTAGAGAGCCTGCCTTAGTCCGGGCTGCAGCAAATCGCGGAATGAAACGGACTTTGGAGCCAGAAGACAGTGGATGTGAGAAAATTACTTGGTCCGACACTGAAAGTGAATATTGAAAGTGGATTTTTCATTGACATGCGAATAGTATAGAGATTGTTTAGGGGTCATAATGTATTAGTAGCAGTATTGTTAACCTTAACCTATTAGGGTTGTTTGAATAGTAGACTATTATAGGTTAACTATTAGTGTTGGTGAATAGCATATAAATATTAATAAGTAAATTCTATTTGAAAAATTTCAGCATTCTGTCGAAGTCCAAACCATGTTGATAAGTAAACTCTAATTACGTTGAGATTTAGTTGCTACTTTAGGCACTTCCAGGTAAGCTAGGACAGCTAAATTTGGCAGGCGTATCAGGGAGCGGACCAGATTAAATTGGAAATAGTCATTTTCCAGATCTGACCATCTGGAGGGGGTAGGGGCTAGTTAATTCGGAAAAATAATATTTTTTCGGGGGCCGGTAATATCTCAGAAAAATTTCGGTTAATAGAAAAATGAAATATTTTTAACTTACGAACGGGTGACGGGATCTTAACGAAATTTGATGTTTGGAAAAATGTTGCGTCTCAGAGCTCTTATTTCAAATCCCAACTGAATCCGGTGATATTGGGGGAATTGAGGGGGGAACCTAAAATCTTGGAAAACGCTTAGAGTCGAGGGATCAGGATGAAACCTGATGGGAAAAGTAAGCAAAAGTCATAGATACGCAATTGACATAACTAGAACGGATCCGCTCTCTTTGGGGGAGTTGGGGGGTTAATTCTGAAAAATAGAAAAAATGAGGTATTTTTAACTTAGGAAAGAGTCATCAGACCCCGATGAAATTTGATGTTTGGAAGGATATCGTGTCTCATAGCTCTTATTTTAAATTCCGACCGGATTCGGTGACATTGTGGGAGAGATGGGAGGGGGAACCTAAAATCATGGAAAAGGCTTAGAGTGGAGGGATCGGGATGAAACCTGGTGGTAAAAATAATCGTAAGTCCTAGATATGAGATTGAGATAACTGGAACGGATCTGCTCTCTTCGGGGGAGTTGGGAGGAGGATTGTTAATTCTGAAAAATTAAAAAAAAAGGTATTTTCGAGTGACGAAGGAGAGATTGGATCTTATAGAAATTTGATATTTGGAAGGATGTCACGTCTCAGAGCTCTTATTTTAAATCCCGACCGGATCCGGTGAAGAGGAAGTTGGGGGGGGGCCTAAAATCTTGGAAAATGCTTAGAGTACAGGGGTCGGGATGAAACTTGGTGGTAAAACTAAGTACAAGTCCTAGAAACGGGATTGACATAACTGGAACAGATCTGTTCTGTTTGGGGGAGTTGGGGAGGGAGGGTTAATGCTAAAAAATAGAAAAAATTAGGTATTTTAACTTATGAAAGAGTGATCGTACCTTTATGAAATTTCATATTTAGAAGGACGTCGAAACTCAGATCTCTCATTTTAAATCCCTACCAGATTCAGTGTCATTAGGAGGGGGGACCGGCATTACTGGTACGGATCCGTTCTCTTTGAGGGAGCTAGAAGTTGTTAATTTGGGAAAATTAGAAAAATTGAGGTTTTTTTAACTTAAGAATGGATGACCAGACCTTAATAAAATTTTATAATTAGAAGAAACTCAGGTCTCAGAGCTCTTCTTTCAAATCCCGACCAGATCTTTTGACATTGAGGGGGAATTGGAGGGGGAAACTGGAAATCTTGGAAAACGCTTATAAACGGCGTAGATACGTAATTGACGTAACTGGACTGGATCCGTTTTCTTTGGGGGAGTTAGGTGGTGTGGTTCAGTGTTTTGGTGAGTTTAGTGCTTCTGGACGTGCTAGGACGATAAAAATTGGTAGGCATGTCAGGTAGCTGCACTAATTGACTTGTTACAGTTGTTTTCCCCGATTCGACCATCTTGAGGGCTGAAGGGAGAGGAAAAATTTGAAAAATTGAGGTATTTTTAACTTACGAGTGGGCGATCGGATCTGAATGAATTCTGATATTTAGAAGTACCTTGTATCTCAAAGCTCTTATTTTAAATCCCGACCAGCATTAAGCCTCTGATTTTCCTTTTAAAGCAATCTATTGATTCTTAGAATTTTGCTAGAGCTCATATCATATGAGCTCTTGGCTCTTCTTGACCTTGTCACAAGTGCCGTTTGAGCTCTTAGCTCTTGTTTTTGATGAATAGTATATAAATATAAGTAGTTTCAAAAATTTATTAAATACTCCTAAGGGGTTTCCTTCCTCCTTTACCTGTATTTATGACCCCAGGGCAAGGGTGCCTAATGTTTATTATGTACCTTCAGGAGCATATCACTTTAAATGACATTAATTTAATAAGTATATGCATTACTCCGTAAAGCAAAGTATATGATTACCCCGGTTCCAAACCGGGGTAATCAGTCATTTATGAACGAGCTTATAAATCATCAACTATATGAGATGACGGGGAAAAACCAAAATATTCTAAGATACGGCACTATTAGGAATAAAATGAGATCCCGTGGAACTAAAATGGACGAATATCCTACAACTTTAGATTTAAAAAAATAATGTTCGTATATTTTATAGGCCTACAATCGGCGTTTCTTTACTTTTAAGAGCCAATAATGTCTAAAATAATGTGTTTTAAAGAATAACGTTCTTTTTAAAAATAATATTCATACATTTTATAGGCCTACAATCGATGTTTCTTTACTTTTAAAGGCCAATATTGTTTAAAATAATGTGTTTTTAAGAATAATGTTCTTTTTAAAAATAATGTTCATACATTTTATAGGCCTACAATCAGTGTTTCTTTACTTTTAAAGGCCAATAATGTTTAAAATAATGTGTTTTTAAGAATAATGTTCTTTTTTTAAAAAAATGTTCATACATTTTATAGGTCTACAATCAGTGTTTCTTTACTTTTAAAGGCCAATAATGTTTAAAATGATGTGTTTTTAAGAATAATATTCTTTTTAAAAATAATGTTCATACATTTTATAGGCCTACAATCGGTGTTTCTTTACTTGTAAAGCCAAACTGTTATCTGCTTTGTAACCTAACAAATTCCAATTCGTATGGTGTTAAAATGATATTGCCTCAAGGTGTTGTTGCCAATTATACATGTTTTCAACTTCCTTTTAAATCTGGTCTTAATGTTAAGGAGATGTCAACATTCTTAATGACATTCTGGCAAACCCCTCAAGGAGTGCTTAAGCCAATGAGAAAGGAGAAAATCTTGAATACTAAGAATTATTGCTAAAAATCATCTGTTATAACTACAAAATTAACAATCTTTGGGATTATTTGTCGGTATAAGATCTACAAAACGACACAAAAATCAAGGCTATATGATTAGTAAAACCCTTTTAAACAGTAAAGGAAGAATATCTTAAATGGCAAATTTTAAAGGAAACTGATGATAATAAAAAAAAAAAATTCACGGCCAAAATTTTTGAAATCTTGTGGCAAATGGAGAGGCTACTTTACAATTCTCTACGTCTTCTAAAAGTAATTTTATTGCTACTTTTAAAAATTAGAGGTGTCCCCACTAATTAATTTTTTATGAAGCTCTAAAAAAAAAAAATGCAAATTTGTTCGGCCTATTCATGTCAAAGCTTTCAATGAAGCCACAGTAATTTTTTCATCAAAGAATCTGCTCGTGTCTGTTGTTAATACGCATTACACTGCTATAGGAAAATAGCATTGGCTTCAAACCTCGGAGATCCACCTTAATTAGAACTACTGAGACGTCAAAATGCCTCTGAAGATGATATAATAATTGCAGCTTCAGGGGAAGAGTCCCAAATTATCCACTTAGCCCATATTAAGGCTGGACGGACTCGCAAAGAATCTTCCTATACCTCCCATGTTAAACATTTGGAGTTTGCCTGACGTTCCTGAATTAGTGATTTTGGCGGTTTTTATGTCAATAGAAGTAAAAAAATCTGGTGAATATTTTGGCATAATCAAATCTTAAAGCCGACAATTATTTTTTTTATAATTCCAAAATAATCATAAAACCTGTTTCGGGTTTGCATTCTAGATTGCTATGCTTGACATTGTTGTTGTGGGGTATCAAAAAATAGAGCAAAAAATTTTCTATTCATCAATAAGAAGCTTTTTTCTATAATATATACCTCCTGGCTGCAGTCCCTTCAAATACTTTACATATTTGTGTTCCGAAATCAAAATTTCCCCTCAAAAGGTTAGATTGAGCTGTAATCGGAGCATCTAAGAATGCAAAAATTACACCAAGGGGCTAACCACTCGGATTGTTCAGGAGCGATTCAGTCAAGCATTATTTAGTTCTAACCTGTTTAAACAGAGTCTAGAGAAGAAGTAAGGTGCAGACACCAAACTGCCGGTTAATGAATATATAAGAAAATTGTATTGTATAAATAATTAAGGATAAGCTGCGTCTAATCCTAGAGATAAATTGAACACAGCACAAGGGCCGAATAAGAAGCAGTGGTTTTATTTTTAAAAGATTGATCTATCGTTTTGGTTTAATTAAAATAAATTCAGGACAAATTTATGTATTGTAGTATAAGTACAATTTTGCATAATCTTCGTAATGAAATAAGAATTAAAAATATATAAAACAAGCTAATTAATAACTAATGAATGAAACAAAATAACTAATGAACGAAACAAAATGTCCCCAGAATATTTAAATTTGTTATAGCAAAACCCGAGTCTTGCTGTAGAACTACCAAAGCAAACTACAAAAGCAGTCAATGACCAGTCTCAAGTCCAAGGCCTTTCCAAGAAACAATCCCACCCCTTGGTAAATAAACCCCAATAAAAATTACCCATACTAAAGCAGTCAAATGACCAGTCTCAAGTCCAAGGCCTTTCCAAGAAACAATTCAACCCTTTAGTAAGTGAACCCCGATAAAAATGGTCAAAACCCTAATAAAGTTCTTATATAGTTCTTGTTATTGACCACAGTAACATGGGAAAAAAAAGAAATATACGAGGGCTCCATTTGCCAAATGTGCAGGCCCATCGTGAAAAGTTAAAATTAAATTATCGGGCTAGAGGCAGACCGCGTTTACCAAACTATATGTTAGAAGACTTAACGGATGCTTCGGTTCACGACAAATCAAGTTCCGAAGGAATTGGAACAAATTCCCCTTTTGTGTTGAAAGTTATCACTTCTGGAAGAAATTTGGGGTCAGACCTTCTAAAAGGCTCACGCTGGATTGTGGATCTGCCTTACCTTTTTGAGAATTATGAAAAGCTCGTGATTCGCCACATGTAAGTTTTTTCTTTGTCTTTCATTTTACGTCATTGATTTACTGCTATCAAAATTATTAGGATGGGGAATTATTCTTGGTTGCAATTAATACAACTTGTACCTTATTAATTCTTGATAATTGTCTTTTCTGCTATAGAGAAAGAATGTTCGATAACTTTTAAAGATATTTTCATCCCAAAACAGAAAGTTAAGAAAGTAACACCATCAGATTCAGCGCATCACAGAACCTTATTGTACAAGTTTCAAGCTCCTATCTACAAGAATGTAGAATTTTGTATATTTTGCCAAAACACAAATCCCAGATGCGTGTTTATTTATTTAATTCATTTTTCCAAGGGTGATTGTACCGACCCAGTGGTCTTAAAATTTTGCGAGAGGGCTCATTCAAATGGAAATGAAAAGTTCTAGCGCCATCAAAATCCTGATATAGCCATTTTAATCAGCATAGTTGAAAAACCTTATAACTATGTCTTTCAGGACGACTTACTCCCCCAAAGTCCCCATGGGAGAAGCTGCAAGTTAAAAACTTTGACCAGTGTTTGCACATAGTAATGATTATTGGGAAGTGTACAGACGTTTTCAGTGGAATTTTTTGGTTGGAAGGAGGGGTTGAGAAGAAGAGGTTATGTTGGGGAAACTTTCCATGGAGGAATTTGTCATGGGGAGGAAAATTTTCCATGAATGGGAGGGGGCAGGATTTTCTAGCATGATTTAAAAAACAATGAAAAAATAAATATGAAAAAGTGTTTTCAACTGAAAGTAAGGACCAGCGGTAAAACTTAAAAAGAACAAAAAATATTACACGTATAAGGGGTTCATTTCCTCCTAATCTCTCACTCTTTACGCTAAAGTATTTTTTAGTAATTTCAATTATTTATTCTACGGCCTTTGTGATTCAGGGGTCATTCTTAAGGATTTAGGACAAAATTTAAGCTTTAGTGTAATGAGCGAGGTATTGACAAGTGGGCGAGCCCCCCTTATATACGTAATAGATACCTGCGAATATAGAAGTTCGTTAGGTAAGCTAATTCGTAAGTTACGTATATTTTTACTAATGAAAACAATCGTAAAAAACTAAAAGCTCTAGTTGCCTTTTTAAGTAGCAAAAAATTGGAGAGCAGCTGGGCCTCCTTCCCCGCTCATTTTTCTCAAAATCGTTCGATCAAAATTATGAGAAAGCCGTTTAGCCAAAAAAAAAAAAATTCAAATTTCGTTTTAATTATTCATCTGCGCAGAGCCGAAATCAAAACATGGATTAACTAAAAAAACATTCAGAAATTAAATAAAAAACTATTTCTTTTAAATGAAAGGAAGGAGTAACATTAAAACTTAAAACGAACAGAAATTACCCAGTATATGAAAGGGGCTGTTCCCTCCTCAACGCCCCGCTCTTTACGCTAAAGTTTTTACAGTACTAAACAGTAGATCTTTTAAATTATATTTTTGGTAAAAAATAAGGAGAGAGGCACATTTGAAGGAAGGCCTAAAAATTCAGAAAAAAACTTAAAACAACCATAAGTAGCTACTTATACTATTCCTAAGAGCGAATGCTTCGCTATACCCCACCCCTCGCCCCTCTTTAAGCGACAGTTTATAGCCCATTATATATTTCCCCATTACATCTTGAAATAGCCCCACTTTTTACTTCTGTATTAATTTATGACGAAAGCTAATCAATCGGCGGTAAAAATGAGTCGCGCTATTCTGAAATAAATAAAAAAAACAAGTTTTTTTAACTGAAAGTAAGGAGCAACATTAAAACTTAAAACGAACAGAAATTACTCCGTATATGATAGGGGCTGTTCCCTTCTCAACGTCTTGCTTTCTACGCTAAAGTTTGACTCTGTCTCACAACTCTCCATTTAAAAAAAAAAAAAAAAACTTGCCAATTTGAAAAATAAAAAAATATACTATGACGTTTAGGGGTGTTTCCCCTTATTTTCCAAACTCGTAACTCGAAGAAGAGGGGGATATGTTGGGGGAACTTTCCTTGGAGGAATTTGTCATGGGGGAAGAAAATTTTCATGAAGGGAGCCCAGGATTTTCTAGTATTATTTAAAAAAAAAATAATGAAAAAATAAATATGAAAAAGCTTTTTTCAACTGAAAGTAAGGAGAAGCATTAAAACTTAAAACGAACAGAAATTATTAAGCATACGATAGGCTCACCTCCTCCTAATACCTCGCTCTTTACGCTAAAGTATTTTTAGTAATTTCAACTATTTATTCTACGGCTTTTGTGATTCAGGGGTCATTCTTAAGAAATTGGGACAAAATTTAAGCTTTAATGTAAAGAGCGAGGTACTAACGAGGGGGTGAGCCCCTTCGTATACGTAATAAAAACATGAGAATACAGAAGTTAGTTACGTAAGCTAATTTGTAAGTTACGTATATCTTTTACTAATAAAAAGATTCGTAAAAAATTAAAATTTTTAGTTGCCTTTTTAAGTAACCAAAAAATCGGACGGCAACTAGGCATCCTCCCCCGCTCCATTTTTTCTCAAAATAATTCGATCAAAACTATGAGAAAGCACTTTAGACAAAAAAATAAATATTAAAATTTCGGTTTAATTATTCATCTGCGGAGAGCCAAAATCAAAACATGCATTGATTCAAAAACGTTCAGAAATTAAATAAAAAAAAAACAGTTTTTTTAACAGAAGTAAGGAACGACATTAAAACTTAAAACGAACAGAAATTACTTCGTATATGAAAGGGGCTGCTTCCTCATCAACGCCCCGCTCTTTACGCTAAATTTTTTACTGTTTTAAAAAGTAGAGTTAAGAGAAAGAGTCAAACTTTAGCGTAAAGAGTGGGGCGTTGAGGAGGAAACAGCCTCTTTCATATACGGGATAATTTCTGTTCGTTCTAAGTTTTAATGTTGCTCCTTACTTTCATTTAAAATGCTTGTTTTTTTATCTAATCATTAAAAAGTACGGATAAAGGTTCTGAAAGAATGTCTGCAAAGGCTTTAAAGGATTTGAGAAATAAACTAGCTAATTTGATCCTCCTAACTCATAAAAGCATATTGGTATTTTTAATCGTACTAATAAGAACTTTGAGAATTACTCGAATAAAAATTTTAATGATAGTTGAGATGCAACTGAATTTGGGGCACGGATTTTTACTTTGAATTTGATTTTAGGGAGTCAAGTGAGACTTAATTTTTCTTGGAATTTGGTTAGTAATTTCCGTTGGAATTTGGTAAATCGACACGGGTCTGTTTAGAGGGCATTTCCTGTCATGCCCCAAAGGATTTTGTAAAGTTTTGAAATACTTGGCTTTCTTGATTGGTAGTTCCAGGACAGTTTTTGGCTTGGTTACATACATAAATAAAATTGGGTGGTTTAATCTGACAATGAAATACAACAAACTTTCGGTTACATCGTATAATTTCCACTTCTCGCCCATTTCTAGCTATATTTTATATTTTATTTCATATTTTAATTACCCTACATCGCTCACTACTCTACATACTACCTATCCTTTTTGAAGCTATAGCACTTTCCTTTCTACCAAAACAATAAAATCGCTACTTTACTATTTTACTTCCTCACAACCAATTAGCATTTTATTTACAGGTGCCAAGACATCAATTTGGTTTCAAATATGATGTTTTCTAAAGAACATAGAGCTGGATTGCGCTCAAGACTCATCTTCAAATCCGAATCATGTCATGAGGAAGCCACAATTCACACAGAAAAACCCCTTGCTCCTAGAAGGCTTAAAAAAAAAGGCTCAACGAAAACCGTAGTCAAAAAACGGAAAAGGACTGATTTTGATAGTGTGAATACTATCAGAAAGAAACACAAAACAGAAACAGGAACAGTAAGTGTCAACAAAGAGGTAGTGGTTGGTGCAATAAATGGTGGAATGACTCACGCCCCGGTTCAAGAACTTTTCTCTACCATTGGAATAAATACCCCGTCTCAAAAAGTCTTTACGAAATTTGAGAAAGAAATTTGCGTAGAATTGGAAAAAGTTTTCTATGACTATCTTATCGAAAATGGGAAAACCGAACGAAGGATGGCACTGGAAGCAGGTGAGAAAATTCACCCAAATGGAGCTGTAGAGACATGTGTTATAGTTGATGGAAGCTGGTGTACACGAAGTTATGGGAATAGATATCGTGCACTCTCAGGCTGTGGAGTGGTAATAGGTTTCTATTCGAAGAAACTCTTAAATCTAGGAATTAGGAACAAATATTGCTGTACTTGCGTGAAATACAGGCATCAAGTAAATAGATCTGTTCCTGAACATACATGTTTTATGAACTGGCAGGGGCCCAGTACAGGTATGGAGTCAGATATATTAGTTGACGCATTCCGAATAGCAACATCCATGCACAATCTAAGATATACTCGATTTGTTGCCGACGGCGATTCAAGTACCCATTCTGAAATTATAGCAAGGGTACCATATGGCAGAAATGTAGAAAAAATTGAGTGTGCTAATCATGCGTGCAAATGCTTGAAAAACAGACTATATAAGAAGCAGCATGAAAATGCCGAATGCAGAAGATTTCTTAGTGCCGCAATAATAAAGAAAATGTGTGATTTTGCCAGAAATGCAATTGTATGTGCCACCACAGAGAAGAAAAGCGTGAAGGATCTCATCAGTGCGCTGAAGGCAATTCCTCTACATTTTTTCCGTGGCGACCATAGATTTTGTCCTACACGCTGCTCGTTCTTCTGGAAAGTTCTACAGGTCAATCCTGAAGACACCCCTAGCAACATCTTTCTCAGCCATGTGTATTCAGCCTTTGATACGCTGACCAGAAGGGCTCGTCTACTGATAGGAAACCACACGAGCAACCTGGCAGAATATTTTATGAGCATAGTTGCAAGGCTTATAGGTGGCAAAAACATCATGGTTAGCCAAAGTGCGCGATATACCACCCGTGTTAAAGCAGCAGGAATCCGATTTACGAAAGGTCACTCAGCTCGCCTTGAAATATTTCGAAGAACTGTAGGATCTACACCAAGTAGGCAGTTGAAAAAACTTGCACAACAGCGGGCCATGACTACTGCTCGACGTAAAAAACTGTCTGCTAAAAAGCGCCTTTTCACTAATGCTTCCACAAAACTCCCTTCAAAAGAAATCAGGGAGCCAACCGGAGCAGACAAAAACTACGGCTCGAACGCAACTGCTCCGGATCTTGATTGCAGTGCGCTCGAAATTGCAAAAACAGATTTTTTGACTCGTCTCCAATGTACTGCAACAGATATCCTCAGTATCGAAAAAGCCACTAGGCTTCAGAGAAATTCTATCGATAATAGCTGGATAGAATACAGAAAAAAACAGAATTACAGCTTCCGTAGCTGGTGCTGTTTGTAAAAGGCGGTTGAAGACTGTGGGCTCATTAGTTCGGCAGGTGCTGTATCCCAGAAACCGCCAAACAAAGGCAATGGAGCTTGGTCAGATGTATGAGCCTGTAGCTATTGCAGCTTTTGCAAAGAAAATGGGTTGCATTGTGAACTCTGCTGGGCTTTTCATTCACAAGGAATATGGGTTTCTAGGGGCCAGTCCGGACGGGATAGCAATTTTTCCTTCGGGTGAGAAGACTCTTTTGGAGGTGAAGTGCCCTTTGACAGCAAAAGGGCTTACATGGGAAGAGTGGATAGCGCTTAAAAAAAAATACATGTCTAGAAAAGAAAGTTAATAGTGAAATAAAGCTGAAAAGAACACATGACTACTATTACCAAGTTCAAATGCAATTGGAATGTTGTGACATTAATTTTGTATACTTTGTAATATTTTTAGGGGAAGAGGAATTATATTATGAAAAGATTGGTCGTGAACGTGAATTCTGGTCTAACAAAATGCTGCCAAATCTACAAAAATTTAATTTTGAGGCACTGTTACCAGAAATTGTCGACGGAAGGTTGCCAAGAAGTATGGAGATACGAGAACCGTTTATATAAATCCAACTGTGCTAGGTATGGGTAGTTATCATGTGTAATTACAGTCTTATCCGAATACAAATTCAGATATACAAATACTCAAGCAACAATCGAACTTTAGAATATTTTTTAATGAACCCGTATGGATAAGCTAAATAAAAAAAAACAAGTTTTTTTTTTAACTGAAAGTAAGGATCGACATTAAAACTTAAACGATCAGAAATCACTTCGTATATGAAAGGGCGCTCCCTCCTCAACGCCCCGCTTTTTACGCTAAAGTTTTTTACTGTTTTAAAAAGTAGAATTGAGAGAAAGAGTAAAACTTTAGCGTAAAGAGCGGGGCGTTGAGGAGGGAGCAGCCCCTTTCACATACGAATAAATTTATATTCGTTTTAAGTTTTAATGTTGCTCCTTGCTTTCAGTTAAAAACATGTCTTTTTTTTATTTAATATCTGAACGTTTTTGAACTAATGTATGTTTTGATTTTGGCTCTCCACAGATGAATAATTAAAACGAAATTTCATATTTATATGGCTTTCTCATAATTTTGATAGAATCACTTTGAGAAAAAAGGAGCAGGGGAGGAGGCTTAGTTGCCCTCCAATGTTTTGGTTACTTAAAAAGGCAACTAGAACTAGAACTTTCAATATTTTACGAACGTTTTTGCTAGTAAAAGATCTACGTAACTTACGAGTTAGCTTACGTAACGAACTTCTGTATTCTGTTAGTGTTAAATTTTAATGCTGCTCCTTACTTTCAGTTGAAAAAACTGTTTCATATTTATTTTTGTATTGTTCTATTTTGAAATAAGGCTAGAAAATCCTGCGCTCCCTCCATGAAAATTTTCTTCCCCATGACAAATTCCTCCATGGAAAGTTCCCCCAACATAACCCCCTGTTCTCAACCCCCCCCCCCAACCAAAAATCCTCCTGAAAACGTCTGTACATTTCCCAATATCCATTACTATATAAACACTGATCAAAGTTTGTAACTTGTAGCCCCTTCCACGGGGATTCTGGTGGAATAAGTCGTCCCCAAAGACACAGTTATAAGGTTTTTCGACTATGCTGAATAAAATGGCTATCTCACAATTTTAATCGGGTGACTGTGGGAAAATAATTAGCGTGGGAGGAGGCCTATATGCCCTCCAATTTTTTAGATCACTTAAAAAGGGTACTATATACTTCATTTTTTATATATAATTCACTTGTATATAACTTCATTTCCGTTGGAATGAGCCCGCTCGCAACATTCTATGACAACTGGTTCGATATAATCACCCCTGGAAAAAAAATCCATATTTTTGCTGATAGAAGCTACACTTCCACGGTAGGGTTCCCTGATAGGCTGATTCGGATGGGCGTAATTTTAGTTTTATTACTTTTATTGGGTGTTTCCCTCTATTTTCTAAAATAAGGCGATTTTTCTTAGACTCGTAATTTTAGATAGGTATCTCATATATTTAAAGTCAGCATTAAAATGCGATTTTGTTCATGTAGCTATTGGTATCAAAAATCCGTTTTTTAGAGTTTTGGTTACTATTGAGCCGGGTCGCTCCTTAGTACAGTTCGTTACCACGAACTGTTTGATAAAATGAAATAAATTTGTCACTTCGCTGCGAGCAATTATTTAAATTATATTTTTCTAAATAGGTCTGCATGAAGTAAAAACCCGAAAATATGTACTTTTTATTTGTAATTTCCACAATTTTATACCGCGTCTCCTGGCAAATAATGATGACCAGACCACAGGCACGCAGGCGAGGGATTCACCCACCTTAAATTTGTATAATGCTTAATTTTGTCAGCGAAATGTTTAATTTTCCTGTGTTTTCCTGGTATTTCTTTCGTAAGAGCTGAACCCCCCTCCTCCAAAAAAAAAATCTCGAATAATAATTTCTCTAATTTTCTCCTCGAATAATAGTTCTTTTCCAAATAAATATTCCTATTTACTTGTCGAATTACGAAGAATGAATATACATTAGTCGTAATTTTCAGTGAGAAACCCCTTGAGTTTAATGACGGCAGTGAAATCTGATAACCTTGAGCATTTGTGTAATATGCCGCGATTGAAAAAGAACTAACAGGCAGTATAATTTTTGGAGGAGCGTCCGGCCTTAAATGTCTTCATAACAAATTAATTGAAAGATAAACATTTTGTACCTTGTTGACATTAGCATGAGTCAAACAAGGAATTTCATTCTGTATAATCATGTTTTACCTCTTTTGACTCACAATCGTTTGTTTACTGGTGGATACGCTCCGGCCCTGGTCACCTTTAATAAACAGTGTAAATGCTCCTTCCTCGGTTCTCTTTGGCTAAAAATATATAAGATGAGTCTCTGAACCTCTTTGGTCAACAGTGCATTAGCTTCATCTCTGAACACGGTCGTGTTGGGATGTTTCGTACTGACAACGGTACCAAATCAGGTGTACATACATTTCATATGCTATCTCCTCTGGTAAACAGTACGAAAACAGAGCTTACGCTCAGTTTTCGACCTCATTTGGTAAACATTGTATACTGTCTGTCTTTGACTCACTTTGATTAGCGGCGTGTACCCTTCGCCTTCTTCCTGTTTGGTCTACAGTACAAATGCTCCTTCTCCGATCCTCTTTGCCCAAAAGTTCATATACTCCGTCTGTGACCTTCTTTGGTCAACAATGCATACGCTCTGTCTCTGAAAGCCTCTGGTCATCTGTATGTACGCTCCGTCTCTCATTCCCTTTGGTTTAGAGGGTGTGCGTGTAAGTCAATCCCATTTAACTCAACCCTTATTCAACTCAACCCCTCTGCAATTCAACCGTCATTTTATTCTACCCCTCCCCCCTATACACCTCAACTTTTAACACTTCCTCATTTAACTCGATACCTTTTTGACTCAACCCTCTTCCAAATTGGCCGATATTTAAGTTTAAACTAGTGCTGGTTTGAGCTCATAGTTACCAGCTTATTTTGTAATGCCCTAACCTTAAGGTGACATCTGAAGTTTTAACAATTTTATGGCGTTTAAGCTTCTAACGATTTTTGTGATGAAGGTTTTGGCGGTAAATTTGTCGAACTTTTCAATTAATTCCCTGTGTGAATAATTAACAGGCCATTTGGCTTACCATCCAACGCTCGTTCAAAATATCACTATCGCCACAGTGTAATTACGTCCTAACTCTTTAATACGTCCCGCCCAGCATTTTGTGTTGGTGTTGTCATGACAAAATTACAAGAACACTAAATGCGAATATTGGCTTTCAAATGATCTGTAGACCGCTCTCTACGATGTTTTAATGCCCTGTTGATACTGGAGAAATAAATAAAAAAACGAGGAGACTTAATTGCGTTTATAGCTCTTTTTCAAAATTCGCAAAAGTTTGTCTCGGAATAAACCTGCATTATTAAGATGAACCGAAATGAGAACATTTAGTCCTAAATCGGCATTAACGGTAAATTTTTATTAGGGGCTTTTTTATTATGGTTTTTAAGCTTTTGGGTACTACGGGTCGTGGTTAGCTCTGTACTAGGTTTGGTTGCAGCTATTGCTGTAACCATGAAATTCAAGTGTCTTCAGACCCGGGGTGCGAAAACATTTTCTATTTTTCAATAAGACAGAAGTGTAAATAGTTGTTCTTAGATAGGGAGGGGGAATATTTATGTATTAGAGCAGTATAAAATTAAAGACACTTGTTTAAAAATTAACCCCTCAATAAAGACTATTTTGTTCGGGTCAACTTATATCACTCCCAAAAAACGGGCTAAATAACATTTTCTAGTCATATTGTTGATTTCAGGTGGGTAGTGCTGAACAGGGTTGAGTCAAACGGTATTGGGTTAATCGGAGGTTGATTTGCATGGTGGTTGAGTTATAGGAGGGTCCAGTTAAATTAGGGTTGAATTATACAAGTGTTGAGTTAAGCGAGAGTTCAGTTCCACTGGAAGGGTTTACAGAATGCACATTTCTTATCTAATGGGTCAAAGTCACCAAATGCAAATATGGAGCTACGATGTGTCTCACTATTGATTTTTCTGTTGCCAAAGGAGTTTATTACTGTTTTGTCCAAAAATGTTTTTCTGGTGTGCAAGGCATCCTATCCACATTGTGCAAACTACTTTATTTATCTTTAGGTATAAAATATTTTCTAGTATTTAGCAAAGATCCCAGTGTTTCATGGGTCTTTTTTTTGGATACAATTTAGTGTTTTCTAAAAAATTGCATGTTGCCCGAATGCAGAAAGATTTAGAAGAAAGAATACAAAATAGTAACACATTCCTCCCATTCACAAAATGTCGATGCTATTTTTTCTTTCATATTATATATTTTGGCAAGTTGTTTTCTAGATTTAGGTACTATATTATAGATTTGGAAGTCCCAAACCTACTAGAGCCGTGCCTTCATTTAACGTTTGGAGCCAAAATCCATTAAACTGATCTTGACTCTGACTATGTACAAGATGAGTTTTTCTTCCATCTTGAAGTCATCTCAGAAGAAAACTACTTTGACTTTCTAGATTAGAAAAGAACTTTTAAGAATTTTAACTTTCAGCAAAAGGCCAACAAGGCAAAAAAAGAGCCAACAAGAAGAAAAATATTCTTGTTTCCTTAGTTTTCTTCGGTTTTTATGGCACTTGGTATTAACCAAGTGACATATAGCAATCGCAAATTCTGTCGGTCTGCCGGTCCCGGTTTTGCTACTTTAGGCACTTCCAGGTAAGCTAGGACGATGAAATTTGGCAAGCGTATCAGGGACCAGACCAGATTAAATTAGAAATAGTTTTCCCGATTGGACCATCTGGGGGGGGATGGGGGGCCGGTTAATTCGGAAAAAAAAGTATTTTTAACTTATGAGCGGGTGATGGGATCTTAATGAAATTTGATGTTTGGAATGATATTGTGTCTTAGACCCGTCCGGATCTGGTGACATTGGGGGGGAGTTGGGAGTGGGAAACCTAAAACTTGGAAAACACTTAGAGTGGAGGGATCGGGATGAAACTTGGTGGGAAAAATAAGCACAAGTCCTAGATACATGATTGACATAACCGGAACGGATCCGCTCTCTTTGGGGTGTTGGGAGAGGGGTTAATTCTGAAAAATTAGAAAAAATGAGGTATTTTTAACTTACGAACGGGTGATCGGATCTCAATGAAATTTGATATTTAGAAGGATATCGTGTCTCAAAGCTCTTATTTTAAATCCTGACCGGATCTGGTGACATTGAACCTAAAATCATGGAAAAGGCTTAGATTGGAGGGATCGGGATGAAACTTGGTGGGAAAAATAAGCAGAAGTCTTACATACGTGATTTACATTATTGGAACGGATCCGCTCTTTTTGGGGGGGAGGGTTAATTCTGAAAAATAAGAAAAAATGACGTATTTTTAACTTACGAAGGAGTGATCGGATCTTCATGAAACTGCTTATTTAGAAGGACCTCGTAACTCAGATCTCTTATTTTAAACTCAACCGGCTCAAGCGTAATTGGAGGGGGGGAGTAGGGGGGACCGGAAATCTTAGAAAATACTTAAAGCGGTGAGATCAGGGTGAAACTGGATGGGAAGAATAGAAACCTCTCTAAGATACGTGACTGACATAACCGGACCGAATCTGCTCTCTTTGGAAATTGAAAATTGAGGTATTTTTAACTTACGAAAGTGAGACCAGATCTTAAAGAAATTTGATATTTAGAAGGATCTTGTGCTTTAAAGTTCTAATTTTAAATTCCAACCAGATCCTGTGACATTGGGGGGAGTTGGAGGGGGAAACCGGAATTCTTGGAAAACGTGAAAATTGGGGTATTTTTATCTTACGAATAGATCATCGGATCTTAATGAAATTTGATTTTTAGAAGGAATTCATGACTCAGAGCTCTTATTTCAAATCCCGACCAGATCTTTTGACATTGGGGGGAGTAGGAGGGGTAAATCATGGAAAAACACTTGGAGTGGAGGAATCGGGATGAAGCTTGGTGGATAGAATAAACAAATGTCCTTGATACGTGATTGAAGAATCGTACTGGATTCGCTCTCTTTGGGGGAGTTGGGGGGAGGGGTTCAGTGATTTGGCGAGTTTGGTGCTTCTGGACGTGCTAGGACGATGAAAATTGGTAGGCGTGTCAGGGAGCTGCACAATTTGACTTGATAAAGTCGTTTTCCTAGATTCGACCATCTGGGGGGCCAAAGTGAGAGGAAAAATTAGAAAAAATTAGGTATTTATAACTTACGAGTGGGTGATCGGATCTTAATGAATTTTGATATTTTGAAGGACATCGTGACTCAGAGCTCTTATTTTAAATCCAGACCGGCATTAAGCCTCTTATTTTCCTTTTTAAATTAATCTATTTATTGATAGAATTTTGTTAGAGCTCGTACCATATGATCTCTTGGCTCTTAGCTCTTCTCGCCTCGTCACAAGTGCCGTATGAGCTCTTGGCTCTTGTTTTCTTAATTGTCCAATCCTCTTAATTGACCAATCTTCTTTTTTCTCAGCACTTGTCGTTCAGTCCACTACACAGTGTTTCACTTTTCGTTTCGATTTGCAACTTCATTCGTAAATTCTTTGAATCTATTTTCATCGCCTTTCCCAACTGTGTTTGAGGAACGGAGTTTATTGTTTTGGTTCATTGCCAAATGCACGATCTAGGCAAAAAAAGAACAAAAAACAAACGAAATATAGGAAGTCGAATTACTAGAAAGAAGAACAAAAAGCTCGACACAACATGAAAATCAGCAAAAAGCTGTGTCAATTTCTTGGCTTATTTTACCTTGGGGGCCGCCACTCCTTGAGTGGCTTGCAACCACCAACTTTGAAATCGTTGTTTCTTGGCTAAATTCTACCCTGTATTTGTGGAACGTTGATTCAATCTTCTTTAGCATGTTACAGAGCCAGGAATTGTATTTCTTTGGAAACAGTCTGATTGAAAACACCTGAACCCAGGAATGTCCTGCTTAAAAGACCACATGGTGGGGAAAGAAAGCATGATCGTTCCAGCTTCGGCCGAGATGTGGATATAGAAAATTCTTAAGTTTTTCGATTTTTTTCATTTTTTTTTGTTGTTGTCAAAGCAGAAAACGTAAAAAGGATAGGCTTTAGGTGATGTACTCATGGGTACAGATAAGGAGAAGGACATCCCTCCATAGTTCCTAGGGGTCTTTATGTGTCCATATTTGTCGACACACTCTTTATATCCCCCCTCCAAACTCAAAACCATAGTTTCACCCCTTGATGTACTATCCAGTGTGTTGACTTCAGTCAGCTTAACACTGCGACGAGTTTGCAGTAGTAATAGTCTACGTTTGCTGTTTTATAATTTTTTATTTTTTTTTCAGAGAGGAACTGGTTCGGAACCCTCTTGTCTGAGGTGGATCAGTAAACAAGAGGCTCATGAACGCTCTAACTACGCTTGTCTTTTTGTTCCCCTTGTCTTTATATCCCCCCCTCCAAACTCAAAACCATAGTTTCACCCCTTGATGTACTATCCAGTGTGTTGACTTCAGTCAGCTTAATACTGCGACGAGTTTGCAGTAGTAATAGTCTACGTTTGCTGTTTTATAATTTTTTATTGTTTTTCAGAGAGGAACTGGTTCGGAACCCTCTTGTCTGAGGTGGATCAGTAAACAAGAGGCTCATGAACGCTCTAACTACGCTTGTCTTTTTGTTCCTGGCTGTTGCTACAGACTTTATACGCAGTGGGATTTGAAAAAATTTCCTGACGCTGTTGAACCAGAAATTACCTCAACAGGAGTAACAGTGAGTTTTTTCTGTGTTTTCTGTAGTTTTTTCCCCTTTGTTTTCTGCGGGTTATTTGTTGATAAACTAAGTATATTTAAATTTTGACAGAATATTTTGACCTCAATTGTTTATAATTTAGTATAAGTCTAAAGGTTTATCTTAGTTAGAAGTTTTATTAAGCTGGATTTTTTCTTCTTTTTTTTTCTTTAGCCACTTTTTAAACACAGTTCTAAAAAAAAAGGTTTTTTGGATTTGTTTATATTTACAATGCCTTTACACACCTCGGGCTGCTGAATTTAAACTAGAAAAGAACTATCTGACCGTCCGTTTCTAGTATCTCAGAGTTTGTATATTTGAATTGTTATAAGTAAAATACATATAAATTTATATATAATAAATATTAAAATATATGGTTATAAGTTTGCAAGAAAAGTAGTAAAAGAGAAAATACTAAAATGATCTTTTCTTTTTCTGATGTTCTTTTTCTGTAAAAGCGCAGTTCCATTGAATTAGAGACTACTCTATGGAAGTCTATGTGAGTTTTTTTCCCTTTTATACGCATATGTGTTTCCCTCATTTACTTGTTAATAAAATAGGAATATCACATTTTTTAAAAGCACAAATTACGTAGTTTCAGTTTAATGGCACCTAGACTATAAATAAGTCACAGAAGAAGTAAGCCATTCTTTCTAATCTAGCCGTTATATGTAATAATGAAATTTGTTTTAATTTTTTTCTGTGGGGGGGTAGACAAATTTTTAAAGTCCGTAAATATAGTGATCTATAGGAAGAAAAAAAAAGGAGATATGGGTAAAAGTTTAGATCTCTGGAAAAAATTGGGGAGAGGGGCTGGACTAAAGGCATGCACTGCTTACGAGGTGTGGTATCACTTACTGGTTGCTTTAAATACAAAGAATACCAATTCATTTCTTTAGATGGCTGAAATTATTATATTTCTCTTTTGTGCAGCCTCTGAATATTTCTCAAGGGAAAAACTAGTTTCCTTATTCTGTCCTTTGGGACACAGCCAAGAATGTTATCTAAAGCCCTGAAATTAAAAAAAATTAAGCGATATTGGTTTTTATACCTGTCTCAAATCAGAGCTGCTTTTTTTATTTATGATATGTTTTATCCTTTTTTAAATTCAAATATCATCCGAAAAACGGTTTCACGCCTGCTGCCTTACCTATTAAATTTGGATATAAGGGGACCCTCTCTCTGAAATCTGTTTATGTAACGCCGGGGAAAATCTAAAAGTTATGGTCAAAAAGTAAATATTTTCTAATTTTTATTTCTCTTTCCGGGGAAAAATGCTCCCCCTGAGGGTTAGACCCCTATGCACGTATAACTACTGCTTGCATAGCTAGATAATTTTGACCGGGGATGACTTTCTGCGTTCATTCGATGCAGCTTTTTCGGCTTATGCAGCTTTGTATGTGAATACAACCCAAAAAGCACTTTTTTTTATTTCCTGCATTGGTGCAGTGGCTTTGATCTCAGGTTGTTATTGCGGGGCCAAGAGTTCGAACCTGACCGTAGCAATACACTGCCAGACCAATGCATGGACATAAGTAGTGAAAAAGAGTCGTTAATCCGATACAATACAATACTTTTTTTATTAGCTAAAGAAGGTTAGATTACAGGAAATTATGTACTTTTATTAATTTTCGACTTTTTTTGTTATACTTAAAAATGCCTTTTTGGTTTTTGTAGTGAACTAAATTAAGAACGCTACAGTAGAAAAGAGATAAATGAAGCTGATTTTATATTTTTGTTTTTGTAATAATTTAATAATTTTACTGAGTAGCGGAAGAAATACGTTGTTTGTTTTGTTTTAATTTTTGGCTTTTTTTACTTTTTGTGAGATGAACTTCAGTTTTGCCACTTTTTTAGTTTTCCCTTCCCATAATTTTTCTAAATGAAATGGAAAATTTCGTTGACCTTACGAAAATTAAAAATTTACCTATATACTGCAATTTTATAGTTTTTCAGCCTGCATATTAGCATCCCATAAAATCCATATTTATCCACCTGAGAAAAAAAAGTGTCACTTTTATTTATCCTTTTAATTTATCTTTTTTAATTGTCGTACATTGGACCTAAGATAAAAAGAACCCATTTGGTCGAAAAGGTAGAGTAGTTATATAGACCTTTAATTGGAGCTCAATTTTGAGTTATCAAAGTAAACGTGTTTGAATTTTTTAGTTTTCAGGGTAAACTTAAGTTATCGATGGGGCTACTACTTTTTATTTCTTCTGTTAAACCCATTTTAAAACGCCCAAGTCTGTTCTCGCGTTAGTTCCCAATGCTCTTATGTTATTCATAGCGATGTTCTTTGCTTTTTGTAATAGGATAATTTTTTGTTGTGTAAAAATTTAAGCAAGCTCTTTTCTTTAAGGATATGATGTTATATTCTCGTCTTTTTCATTTTCCACAATCAGATGCTTGTATTGACATCTTAACAACGTTGCCACATACTCCAGGACCCATTGAAATACTCAAGGCCAATTCCATGCTGCACACTATTAACCTGCTAGACTTGCACAATGATTTAACAGTTTTTGGTTATTTGGTAACTGAACTGGATCTACCAATTAATGCTGCCAGAATGCTTCTATTTGGAGTTATTCTTAAATGTATTGATCCAGTGTTGACAATTGCTTCATGCTTGGACTTCAAGTAAGTTGATATAGTAGAATAGTTCCTAATTAATGTAGAATAGAATATATTTTTCTTTCTAGGGCTATCATGAAATTATAATATAATAGTACCTAAATAGTGAGAATAGTATATATCCTTCTCTGTGGGGGTGTAACGAGAGTATGATAGAATAATCCCTAAATAATGTAGAATAGTATATTTCCAACTTTCTAGGGCTATAATGAGAGTTTAATAGAATAGTACTTACATAGTGTAGAATAGTATATATCTCTCTTTGTAGGGCTATGATGAGAGTATAATGCAATAATCCCTAGATAGTGCAGAATAGTATATATTTCTCTTTCTAGGGCTATAATGAGACTTTAATAGAATAGTACCTAAATATTGTAGAATAATATATATCCCTCTTTCTAGGGCTATAATGAGGGTTTAATAGAAAAGCTCCTAAATAATGTAGAATAGTATATATTCTTCTTCCTAGGGCAATAATAAGAGTATAAAAGAATAATCCTTAAATAGTGTAGAATAGCGTATATCCCCCATTCTAGGGCTATAATAAGAATTTAATAGAATATTTCCTAAATAATGTAGAATAGTATATATTCTTCTTTCTAGAGCTATAACGAGAATATAATAAAATATTACCTAAATAGTGAGAATAGTATATATCCCTCTTTGTAAGGCTATAACGAGAGTATAATAGAATAATCTCTAAATAGTACAGATTAGTATATATCCCTCTTTCTAGGGCTATAATAAGATCATGATAGAATAGTACTTAAAAAGTGTAGAATAGCACATATCCCTCTTTTTAGGGCTATAACGAGAGTGTAATAAAATTTTACCTAGATTGTGTAAAGTAAATATCCCACTTTTTAGGGCTATGATGATAGAAAGGTTAAAATGGCTAGGACACATTGTGTGGATGGAGAATGGAAGATGGTCCTTTTTGGTCATCCATCTAGGGCCAAATGAAAAGTGGGTCTTCCACAAATGGGGTTGGGAAGAGGTCGTAAAAGAGGATTTAATGGCAATTTGAACTTCCTGGGAGGATGTAAAGAGGGAGGTCTTGAGTAAACTGGGATGTATGAGGAGCGTGCGTAGTTGTGTTAGCCTCAAGCGGCTTGGTTTTGCGGTGAGTTTTTTGTAGCAGTAGTAGTAGCATTAGTATTTGATATTTTCTAAATAATTGGATTGGATTGGAATGAATGGATTGAAAAACTTTGAATAGATCGAGACGGGGAAGGAGTGTGTGCAGCTGTGTTGGTCTCAGGTGGCTTGGTGCTTAGTAGTAGTAGCAGTATTATCTTAATCCCTAAAAACTCTCCTTGCACAAACAAGTGCTCCTAAATAGTATTTAAAAAAAACTAAGTAGATTTTTCGTTTGTAGTTATCCTCCGAAATTCTGTTGTTTTACGAAACGTTTTTATGTTGCTGCAGCTGATTTGACTGAGAGACAAGTATTTATAGGGAGCGTTTGGACCACTCGAAAATCTCAGGCTTTTTCGGTTATTTGTGAATTCTGATGAAGGTGATATATTGTTTGTTTTTTAGTAAATCATCTTTTATTGTAGAGCAAATTGATGTGATTACGTAATTAAAACTTACAGAAGTAATTAGTAAATTCATTTTCTGATGTAAAAATCTTTTCTGTAATTTGAATGCCAAATAATCCTCCTTGTTCAAAAAGAACTCTTTAATAAAAGTAAATAATTTTTTTTTCTTTTGTGAAATTTTGTTGTGAAGTTTAACCGTTTTTGTGTTACCACAGTTGTTTTGATTCAGAAACTATTTGGGCCGCTCTACCAGATTTTGTTTGTTTCTGTTTTGTGTATAATGCTGAATGTATTTAATTTTTTTTTTCAAATCCGTCTACGAAAGCATAAAGAGGACTGGGCATATACATAGAAAAAAAAAGATAAAAACAAAAAAAGAGCATTTACACTGACAGAGCAGCAACACCCAGGGGTGGCTCGAACGGGGTGTTGGGGGGCGAGCGAAGTCGTATAAGTCGTTTATTTTGGCCTCATTGAGGTTATAGATAATATTTATTTCAACAAAGCGACTATCACAAGCCCAAAAGGGCCGAATTCGCACTTCAGCGTCAGTACAACATCATAAATTGCAATCAATAAAAAGTCAAACGATAAAAACTCGTAAAGTTAAAACAGGGAAAACAAATTTAAACAAAAATGTAGCTAGCAAGAATTAAAAAGTTTGCAATTGCAAAATAAACACTATAAGATAAGAGTGGAGTGAGAAAAAAAAAAAAAAAAAAAAAAAAAAAAAAGGGGTGGGGTATTAATTTAAAATTTCAACTATGCGAGGGATTAATGTTCTTAGATAAGATAAGATATTTAATTTCAAAAAATAACTATCACAAGCCCCGAGGGACGCATTCCGGAATTCGCATTCCAGAGTCATAAAACCATAAAAATAAAAACACATCATAAAAATAGCACAACAACTAAAAAACTGGTTAAACAATGTCAAAAACAACTAAATCAGAAAGGCAAAGCCATTCATTTGTCAAAAAAAAGAAAAAATTAAACGGCAATATGTCAGAAAGTTGAAAAGGTAAGTCATAAAACAAAACTAAAAGGGTGAGATAAAATTAGCGTTGAAAAGGTTTAAAAGAGAACATATAAACAATCGGTGGGAACAAACGAATCAAACGAACAACGACCTAAAGCACCTCACATGAAAGAGAGAAAAAAAAACGGGGGGAGGCGAAACTAGTTGGCTATTTTATTTATTTTTTCTGTGATGAAGAGGTACCGGGTGCTCAGTTCTGAGACAGTCAAAGCTGTATTTCCTTCTCCTGGAAACACTTTTGTATTTTCAAACTTCTTGGTAAAGAAATCTTTTCTTGAAAATCCAAAATTTTTCAAGCGGATACGGAAAACTTACCTTAAAAAGCTCACTCTGAAGAGCTTCAGTAAATAGATTTAGAGAGCCAAGTGAGTAAGAGTCTATGGGACAGTTTAAGAGTGTATTTCTTTTGGCCTCATCTCTTTATTAACAATTTCAGGTCTTTCAAAGCTGCTTCACTTCAAAGAGCTGAGAGTATTTAGAGAGCCAAAAAAGCAAAGATTTAATTGACACTCTTTTTCTTTTGGTATCATCTTTTCTCGACAATTTTAAGATTTTTCAAGCGGATACGAAAAACTTACCTTAAAGAGCTCACTCTGAAGAGCTCCAGTAAACAGATTTAGAGAGCCAAGTGAGCAAGGATCTATGAGACAGTTTAAGAGTGTATTTCTTTTTGCCTCATCTCTTTATTGACAATTTCAGGTCTTTCAAAGCTGCTTCTAAAACTGACTTCAAAGAGCTGAGAGTATTTAGAGAGCCAAAAAAGCAAAGATTTAATTGACACTATATTTCTTTTGGTACCATCTTTTCTTGAAAATTCCAAGATTTTTCAAGCGGATACGAGAAACTTACCTTAAAGAGCTCACTCTGAAGAGCTTCAGTAAATAGATTTAGAGAGTCAAGTGAGCTAGGATCTATGGGTCAGTTTAAGAGTGTATTTCTTTTTGCCTTATCTCTTTATTGACAATTTCAGGTCTTTCAGAGCTGCTTCTAAAACTGACTTCAAAGAGCTGAGAGTATTTAGAGAGCCAAAAAAGCAAGGATTTAATTGACACTATATTTCTTTTGGTACCATCTTTTCTTGAAAATTTCAAGATGTTCCAAGCGGATACGAAAAACTTACTTTAAAGAGCGTCTGTAAATTGGTAAAGGGAGCCAAGTTAGCAAGAATCTATGGGACAGTTTAAGAGTATAATTGTTTTGGTGTTATTTCTGTATTGACAATTCCAGGACTTCCAAAGCAGCTGCAAAAAAACTGAGTTTAAAGAGCCGATAATAAATAGATTTAGAGAGCCAAGTGAGCAAGGATTTAGGGGACAGTATATTTCTTTTGGTGATATTTCTTTATTGACAATTTCAGGACTTTCAGAGCAACTGCGAAAAACTGAGTTTAAAGAGCCGATAGTAAATAGATTTAGAGAGCCAAGTAAGCAAGGATTTATGGGACAGTATATTTCTTTTGGTGGGATTTCTTTACTCACACTTAAAAGATTTTCGGAGCAGCTAGGAAAAACTGACTTTACAGAGTTAACTTTAAGTTCGACTAAAAAACTGACTTCAAAACTTCCACTGAAACAAAGTTTGAGTACAGTGATGGGCTGATTCTGATCAACAGAAAAACAAATGACAAAATTTCTCCTCCACTTTCAGCATGGTCATGGCGTGTATATTTTGCAAATTTGGCTATTTGGCTTTACTACTTTTTTTCCTGTTATACTTATTCTATATTGTAACGCTTTCTTTGCTTTCTAATACCCTAGATCAGAGTTTGCCAAGCTTTTTAGATGCCCCATTGCTATGGCAAGTGCGAGACAGACTTTTGGGATATCCAGCAATGTTGTTAGTGATCACCTTATTGTTCTAAAGGCTTTGCAGGTAGTCCACACTTTTCTATAGTTCTGCTTCATCTAGCTTATCATATTTAGTGTATGTTTTATATGATTAAGCATATTGTAAAATATCTAACTATTTCATCTATTTGGTAGCATCGATAACTATCAGTAGGAAATAGCCCAATCTGAAAACTTCGACGTGATGCTATGTATGCTATTTAACCGGTAGGAGTTTTGCTAAGAGCATAGACTTTTAAAATCTGGCTAGTCCTGGGCTGTCCCCCAGGAGATTTTTATATTGCCTAAAATATCGCTAAATTAGAACTTAAATCACTAGATTATTGAAGAAAATCACTAAATCAACCAAAAAATCACTAAAGTCTAATGATTTTTTTTTACCGGGTGGCAACCATAGGTCAGTCAGCTACAAGGTTGCCACGTCAGGTTACATTCGTACCGTTTTTGCTAAATTTTAGGTGAAAAGTTACTTTTTATGTTATGGTCCTAAAATCATTACGTTTATGTTAGGTTTGTCAATAATCATTAACTTGATCCTTTTCTGAGCAATCGGTTTTTCCCTGTGAAAAAAATCAAACTGCATCCAGTTTAGTCATGATGTTATTAGTGTTTATATTGTTTCACTCTGTGATCGAATAATATTTTCAGACCATTTTAATATTTTCAATTATTAAAATGAGAAAACATACGTTCTGCTCGCTGGTACAGTAAGTAAGGGTAATATGCTTATTCGTGTGATTATCATTTGCAATACTTGTGATATCCCACACAGGATCCTCGCAAGAGATCAGGCGCTTTTTTTCTAGAGACAAGCGACTATAATTCAACGCGCATCCATTCAGTAGATTTCGTTCAAATGTAAATTCTTTTAAGTTAACCCTGTTTTGTCTCACAGTTAGGGTATCAACTGGGAACTTTTCGGAATAATTTCCCTCTGTTATAGCGGTAGGAGAGAATGGGACTTACAATTTTGTGGAAGGGCAAACCATTTTTCTATGGTTCTAAGAAAACTGTATACGGCACAGAATTTTTTCTTTTTGAAGTTCTGGTAGGCTCTTCTCATCTGGTAGGCTCTTTGGCTTGATGCTTATAATGGATATATTCTTATCATGAAAACTAAATCAGTTGACTAGCAGTATAGACCTTATGTTTATTGCATTTCTTTTTACAACCTGCTTGATATTTAGATTAAAAAATATCTTGGCTAGCCATTATAATTCCATTTTGTTTGTGTTTGGTTATCGAATCTAAAGTTGGAATCAGGCCAATTGGATTTTGATAACCATTTTTCTTAAACAAATCGTTTCACATGCTATCTGGTTGTTTGAATAAAAAATGTCTCTTAAGGGCCTCTTGGTTGTCTTCTACTAATAATCCATATTTAATAATATTAAAAACTTGATATTTAGTTAAGAACCCTAGGCTAGCTTCTGCTTCCACATTACTGTAGTCTTATTTAATCTTTGTGTTTGTCTTTAACTTTGTACTGTAGTGTTTTTTGTTGTTTTTTTTTTATCTTTGTCTAGGCCTAGTTTTTCGAGCCTGTCTTCGGGCTTGCCTAGTTTTTCGAGTCAAGTATATATATATATATATATATATATATATATATATATATATATATATATATATATATATATATATATATATGTATGTATATATATATGTATATATATATGTACATATATATATATATATATATATATATATATATATATATATATATATATATATATATATATATATATATAATATATATATATATATATATATATATATATATATATATATATATATATATATATATATATATATATTGAAAAAAAAAGAAATTACTAGTGCAACAACACAAACACAAAATAACCCACACCAAATAAACCCAACAAACACAGAATAAACCCACACCAAAGAAAAAGAAGAAAAAAAAGAAGACTGTTTTCCTACTTTAGTAATTTAAATCGATCAGTACTTGAACGAGACCTTATCCTTACTCATCCATCCAATTACATAGGTCAAACAGCATAGCCATGCACAATCAACCGCAAAGAATAATCCATGGACAGGCAGTCGTATATAACTAAAGAAAGAAATAACTAAGTAAAAGAAATTACTAGTGCAACAACACAAACACAGAATAACCCACACCAAATAAACCCAACAAACACAGAATAAACCCACACACAAAAAAAGAAGAAGACTGTTTTCCTACTTTAGTAATTTAAATAGATCAGTACTTGAACGAGACCTTATCCTTACTCATCCATCCAATTACATAGGTCAAACAGCATAGCCATACACAATCAACCGCAAAGAATAATCTATGGACAGGCAGTCGTATATATATATATATATATATATATATATATATATATATATATATATATATATATATATATATATATATTGAAAAAAAAAGAAATTACTAGTGCAACAACACAAACACAAAATAACCCACACCAAATAAACCCAACAAACACAGAATAAACCCACACCAAAGAAAAAGAAGAAAAAAAAGAAGACTGTTTTCCTACTTTAGTAATTTAAATCGATCAGTACTTGAACGAGACCTTATCCTTACTCATCCATACAATTACATAGGTCAAACAGCATAGCCATACACAATCAACCGCAAAGAATAATCCATGGACAGGCAGTCGTATATAGCTAAAGAAAGAAATAACTAAGTAAAAGAAATTACTAGTGCAACAACACAAACACAGAATAACCCACACCAAATAAACCCAACAAACACAGAATAAACCCACACACAAAAAAAGAAGAAGACTGTTTTCCTACTTTAGTAATTTAAATAGATCAGTACTTGAACGAGACCTTATCCTTACTCATCCATCCAATTACATAGGTCAAACAGCATAGCCATACACAATCAACCGCAAAGAATAATCTATGGACAGGCAGTCGTATATATATATATATATATATATATATATATATATATATATATATATATATATATATATATATATATATATATATATATATATATATATATATATATATATATATATATATATATATATATATATATATATATATATATATAAATTGGAAAATATCGACATTCACTGGTGAATGTTGGGAACTAATTTTTTTTCTCCTTGGATTTAGTCAGCGTTTTTCAGTTTTATGTAAGTTTTGATGGTGGCACTTTGGGTTAGATTTTTAATCCATTTCTGTGATTTGTATCTTATTTTGAAACAACCTAACTTTAACTTTTACCATCAAACCTTGCCTAAGACTGAAAAAGCTGACTGGCAAAGCTGATTGAATTTAAGCTGAGAAAAAGGAATTTAGGACATTCACCGGTGAATGTCGACATTTTTTTTTCTCGAAAAGGGCTCCATATATTTTTTTGGAAAATCTTCGGATATTTTCGCAAAAAAAAAACGATCTAGACAGATCAGAAGTATGAGAAAATTCGTTGAAAGCCTTAATTTTGGAAAAATCAGCTTCAACAATCAAATTTCTTTAAACAGATTTCAGTATGAAAAGACATATTAAATTGCAAAAAGAGCAAAAAACTGGTAATTGCAAAATATTTGTATATATTTCAACAAGGGATTACAACAATTCAAAAACCTTAAAAAGTAAAATCAAAAGTTTGAAGCTTAGTAGAAATCGCTGTTAGAAATTGAACTTGCTTTAATTACCAAATATCTTTGAAAAGATACAATATGAAAAGACATTAAATTGCGTAAAGAGCAAAAAATGGTAATTGCAAAAATATTTGTATATATTCTAAAAGGGGATTACGACAATTCAAAACCAAAAGTATGAAGCTTAGTAGATATCGTTTTCTAGAAATTGGACTTGCTTTAATAATCAAATCTATTTGAAAAGACCCAGTATGAACAGACAACAAATTGTCTGCGGTTAGAAGACAAGCGACAATGAGAATGCATATATAGAAGCCTGCCGCGTGCCCTTTGTTGAGAAGCTTATATAAATTGTTTAAGAGCAAAAAACTGGTAATTGCAGAAATATTTGCATATATTTTGACAAGGGATTATAACAATTCAAAAACCTTAAAAAAGAAAGCCAAAAGTTTGATGAATTATATCATGCTCCCCCCCCCCTAACCACAAGAGTGAATGTAACGTTATTTGGAAAAATTGAAGGTTTTTATGCACGGAAAAGGTTACATTAAATTGCTTTAGGAGCAAAACAAGGTAATTGCAAAGACATTTGCATATCAAACTTGATTGAATATTATTAAATATTTGCAAAAACCTTGGGCTGAAGATTGGGCTGAAAGAAGAAAGAAAAATTAATCGGGCTTCAAGAAAGCCTAAGAGAAATAGACCAGGTCTTGAAGATACTACGAGCTATATGTATCTACCACAACAAATGTATTCTATGCCTCAGCTGGGTTATGATCAGGAACAGTATCCGGGTTTTGAACCAATGATCCATCCTGAATATTCACAAGGTGTTCCAGTACAACCAGCATCAATTGATCCCGAGCAACAAACATTTGTACCACGAGTGCCTCAAAATCAATCAGCAGCATATTACCCTAAAGCTCCTTTTGATGTTGCAAGCATCAATGTACCAAATCCATTGTTTCAGCCAGCTGCTGCGCCAATGGCTATGCAATTTGGTGAAGTAATTGTGGGTCAGGGAAAGCAGGCGTTGGATCGAGAAATTGGAAGATATATTTCAACTGAGAGTCTCAAGCATTATTTTGCTGTTGATACTGGTTATGTTATTAATAAGCTACGTATTTTGACGCTTCCATATATACATACGGATTGGACACTGAAATACAGTACTGATGAACCAGTACAACCCCGTCTTGATGTCAATGCCCCCGATCTTTACATACCATTGATGTGTTATATTACATTCATAGTTTTGTCAGGAATTGCCCAAGGTGCACAGAACAAGTTTACTCCCGAAGCACTGGGCATAGAAGCATCTTCGAAGTTGGCCTGGTTAACCGTAGAAGTTCTAGTTATTTTAATGGCCTTATATACTATTAGCATGCCTGCGTCTTTGAAAACCTTGGATATAATTTCTTTTTGTGGATATAAATATGTAGGAATGATTGCAATTCTACTAGCCAGTTTTGTTTTTTTCTTCATCAGGTTATACCATTGCGTGGATTTTGTACAGTGCCAATCTCATGTTCTTTCTGGTGAGGTCTTTAAAGCGACGTGTTCAGCTGCATAACGACCGATCCTGCGGTACCTAAAGATCTATTTATCTTGTTTTATTCATGGCCGGAATTCAGCCGTTATTGATGTGGTGGATGACGAGACATTTGACTGTGCAATTTCAGTTCGCATCTCCATCTGAGTGAAATTGTGACAGGGTTTTTTCTAAAAAGTGGGACTTGCTTTGTTAAAGTGATCTGTTTATTTGATTGAATAGTTTAACTTAATTTTTGATTTCTCAAATAATAAATAAATTTTTGAAGTGTGAAAAAAAGACGAAAAAAAAACGCTGCAACAGAATTATCGATTTTCCACTGACTTGCCTTCTATCAAGTGCCTAGTGTTGCCAGCAATGAAAACTTATGATGTTTAGTCTATATACTAGAGCATGAAGAAGAAAATGGCTAAAGGGTTGATTTAGTTATATTTATGTGAGGTACAGAAGGGAGCGGGAGTGAGTTTGAAGAGCCGTATTGGTACTGACCGGCCTATAGGCCTTAAACTGCTGGGGAGAGGCAGCTCAAGTACCCACACTTTCCACAACACTTCATTAGAATTACGTAATTTCATAAGTAGAACCCTTTGGTAGCTGATTGGAGGATAAATTATTTTAATAAAAAATTGTCTGAAGTTTTCCAGAATTGTGCGTGTTCTTTTTTTTCTGTGTTCTTTTGTTTTTCTTTTCATTTTTTATACTCCTCTAGTGCGTTTCTGTTGTATGCAGAGGGTAAAAATAAATTGTTATAATTATTATATTTTGACAAGGGATTACAACAATCAAAAACTTTAAAAAAGAAAACAAAAAGTTTGAAGCTTATTAGAAATCGGACTGGTGGTAATACTAAAATAGCTTTGAATTGACTTTAGTATGAAAAGACGTTAAATTGCATAAAAAGCAAAAGCTGATAATTGCAAAATCTTTGTGTATATTTGAACAGAGAACAACTAGCTTTTGGTGTGGCGCTTCGCGCCACACCAACACCTAGTTGGTTGGAGCGCTTCGCAACCCCCCAAGCCCCCCCCCCCCGCGCGTGTAAGTCGTTACGCGCCATATTAGTTACCCGCCATAGTATTCTACCATTATGAGGTGAGAATCATAAATTTTTACAACTGTACTTCATCAGTGATAGCAATTCTGAATTGAATGCACATTGCAAAATTCTCCGGACGTTGAAAGGTCTATCGTTTCCCAATTGCAACATCTTTTTCACGAAAACAATGATTTAGTGCGCCTGTTTAAAACAGCAATCGATGTGATGCCTACTGGTACGCATAAAATTGTTATTTCCGCTGACAAAACGCCTATTGGCGAACATGTGCGTAGATACAATGCTCCAACTATCGACGAAGTGGCAATCGTTATGGTCGGCGGTCAGTTTTTACCTCGAGATATTATTCTTTGTAAGCGAAAAACATATATATATATATATATATATATATATATATATATATATATATATATATATATATATATAAATATATATATATATATATATATATATATATATATACCTCGAGACATTATTCTTTGTAAGCGAAAAACATATATATATATATATATATATATATATATATATATATATATATATATATATATATAATATATATATATATATATGTTTTATATATGTTTTATATATATGTTTATATGTATATATTTTATATATATATATATATATATATATGTTTATATATGTTATAAGCGAATATATATATATATATATATATATATATATATATATATATATATATATATATATATATATATATATATATATATTTCGCTTACAAAGAATAATATCTCGAGGTAATCTCGAGGTATATATATAAATATATATATATATATATATATATATTTATATATATATATATATATATATATATATATATATATATATATATATATATATATATATATATATATATTCACGGGTGGTACACAGGGACACAACTACAATGGCGCGTAACGACTTAACTTGGGGGGGCACACAGCGCCCCCACCAACTAGGTGTTGGTGTGGCGCGAAGCGCCACACCAACAGCTAGTATATATATATATTGGTCAATGATGTTTATATATTGGTCACATATATTGGTCACAGCTAGTATATATTGGTCAATGGGACATGAAGGGTGCTGATATTTAGACGTAAATTCCCATTTTCTGACCTTTAATGGGCTTAAAAATTTTGGGGCAAGTAATTTTTAGGCTAAGTTGCAGTGCACTTAACGCTAAATCCTGTTTGCAACTTCTAACTCACTATTTATTCTTCTTATATTTGAACCTCGCTTGACTACGCTAGTATTCTTTGAAATACATTCTCGCCTATGATCAGGCATTTAAAATTGAAAATATTTAAAAAGTCCTTTAAAATTATTCTAGATTCCTCCTTCACTGCTGACGAAGATGGTTTAAATCACCATCATCTGACTTCCATGGAAATGAGGTGACATAGACTTATTAAAGACTTTCGACTGAAATGGCTTTAGTCCAGCTTACACCGTCACGCCCTGTTAAGACAACTTGGAAACTAAATACTAGACTAGCTAGAAAGAATGTTAATAGACTCTTACTTTATGTAAACTTCACTTTTGTAGCAAAGTTATCGTACCTCCTTTCCACAGTTTTTATTCGACATTTTAACTAGTGATTATATTGGTTAACACTTTTGGATTTTATTTATTTTTATTTTTGTTGTAGCTCTTCGCTTTATTTTGTTTATTTTCTTATTGTTGACATCTCGTGTAAATTTAAAGCTCTTTTAGTGAAGAAATATATTATATAATTACATGTTGATAATTATATGTATAATTGTATATATTTTGATAATAACTTATGTATATATATACTCATAATGTGTATATGTTAAACAAATCCGCACCCTATTTTTATAGCAATGGCAATTAAGTTCAAGACAAGGCCATAGCGCAGAATTTTGTGCTTCCATTGGGATAGAAGAATCTGTTTTTGAAGCTGTCCTTGTGAAGAGAGGCACTGTTCTTGCTCAGCTTAGAGCACTAGGACTCGTTCGTTCGAGAGGTAACTCAGACATAAGAGACTTGAATGAGAATTCTGACTCTTGGCCAGTTGTTAAAGCAGCTATTTGTGGTGGGACATCTCCAAATTTCGGAGAGTTTGATGGAAATCCGTTAAGAGTGACTGTTAAGTATGTTTTTTTTTTTTTTTTTTTTTTTTTTTTTTTTTTTTTTTTTTTTTTTTTGCACTTGGTATTAATTAAGTGACATATAGCGATCGCAATTTCTGTCGCTCTGTCTGTCTGTCCCGGTTTTGCTAGTTTTGACGCTTCCAGATAAATTAGGACAATGATATTTGTCAGGCGTATCAGGGACCAGGCCAGATTAAATTAGAAATAGTTGTTTCCCCGTTTCGACCATCTGGGGGGGGGGGGGTAGGGGGACGGTTAATTCGGAAAAGTAGACAAAATTAGGTATTTTTAACTTACGAACAGGTGATCAGATCTTAATTAAATTTGATATTTAGAAGGATATTGTGTCTCAGAACTCTTATTTTGAATCCCGACCGGATCCAGTGACATTGGGGGGAGCTGGAGGGGAAAACCTAAAATCTTGGAAAACGCTTTAGAGTCGAGGGATCGAGATGAAACTTGGTGGGAAAAACAATCACAGGTCCTAGATACGTGATTGACATAACCGGAGCAGATCCCCTCTCTTTGGTGGAGTGGGGGGGGGGTTGATTCTGCGTATTTGTATACACATTTTATTGAAATACTATCGAGCGGTAGATAAGAGGTTATTAAATGCATTTGTTTGTTTTTTTTATATATATATATATACATAAATGCGTTCTGTGACCATACTGGCTATGCATTACGTACGAAAACAAGAAAGGAAATAATAAATGAAAAGAGAAAAATCAAATAGGGTAAAAACGAGGATTTTGTCAGCCAGTAGCAAAATATGAAAAAACAAGCAAATATTTCGACAAGGACCTCCGTCAAGTCGTCCTCAGTGTTCAAAAAAATAAGAAAAAGGAAAAAATGTCCAACTTTTTGTTCAGTTTTGAAAGAAACAGAGAGATTATGTTTTTTTAAAATTTTTCTAAGTTTCTCGCTGAGTTTCGAGACATTTCAACATTTTCAACAAACACGGATTTTCTCTCCTAGACTTTGTCCTGGCTTTCCTTTGGAAAATCTATCCTTTAAGGTTTTCACATCCAAGGAGCTAAGTATTCTATCAAAAGGACCTCAATTTGCAATGGTTCAGACGCACGTAAATATATCAGAAATTATTACGAGTGTGGAGTCCGGTATTTTTTAGCTCTCATGGTGAAGCTGAAAATCCAGACCTACTAAGAGGAGAAATAATAAAGAATATTCTTGATTTCCAGCCGTCATGGTCGCTTACAACTCAATCAAAGGAAGAAATTAAAATCCTCCGAAATTTGAAAAAAGATAAAAATACAGTAATTACAAGAGCGGACAAAGGAAACACAGTTGTGATTATGGATTCTGCAGATTATCAAAATAAAACAAATACCCTTTTATTGAATAAAAATACTTACAAAGAAATAAAAACTAATCCCACAGATAAATACACCAAGCAGTTGAGAAAAGAACTAGAAGTTTTAAAAGACAATAGACTAATCACGCCTCAAACATACAGGAAATTTTACCCCAAAGGTTGTTCAGCCCCATAATTTTATGGTCTACTCAAAATCCATAAGAAGGATACTCCGTTACGTCCTAATGTAGCATGTTATAGTTCTCCAGCTACAGGTGTAGGAAGATTCTTAGCTACAATTTTCAAGTCTCTTCTAACAACACAGAAATCTTATATAAAAAATTTCATAGATCTTGTTGAGAAGCTGAAAAATCATATTATAACAGAAAAAACTATCTTATCTAGTTTTGATGCAGTTTCCATGTACACTTCATGTGATGTCCATAAATTTGAACAGGCCTTACAAAGAAATTAGAGGAATATTCTGCTTGGTCAGATTATAAAACCTTGGAAATTGACACAATAATAACGCTTGTACGTCTTTACAACAAGTTCTTTTTATATTATATGTTTCGAGAAAAAAGATTCCTTCAGGTCAAGGGCCTACCCATGGGCACTGTTTTGTCTCCTTTTTTAGCAAATTTTTACATGGATTTCATAGAACAATCTGCTTTGAATAGTTTCCCCTTAAAACACTCTCTCTGGTTTCGCCTCGTTGATGATATTCTTGCTGTTTGGGAACATGGTCAGGACTCTCTAAAAGATTTTTTGGCACATTTGAACTCTTTTGATTCGAATCTTCAATTCACAATAGAACTGGAAGATTCAGGAAAGCTCCCTTTCTTGGATGTTTTAATTATAAAAAATATTCCTAGCCTTGAATTTTCTATATATAGAAAGCCGACCCATAATGATTGGTATCTACATTTCTCATCAAATCACCCTCCTTGTGTAAAAAGAGGGGTAGTAATTCCTTTAGTCGACAGGGCTCTAAAAATGTGTTCACGTAATCATGTTAAATCCGAGTTAGATTACGTTAAAGATATTCTATTCTGCAATGGCTACCCAATCAATCTCGTTGAAAATATAATAGATAGACGATTAAAAAGGTAAAACAGGAAAATAGGAAGTCCGTCCCCCTTGTTATAGTTACACTGGCAATTGAGAAAAAAACTTTCACTACATTACCATACGTCTCGAAACTCAGCGACAAACTTGGAAAAATTTAAAAAAAACATTATCTCTCTGTTTCTTTCAAAACTGAACAAAAAGTTGAACATTTTTTCAACTCGGGAAAGGATAAAACGGACCCTATACTAGGTATTGGTGTCTACAGAGTCCCGTGTTCATGTGGAGCATTTTACATTGGCAGGACCCATCAACTAGGGGAACGATTGCATGAACACAAAATTTCAATAGATAAATCCCTGAGATTTGAAAATGAAAATGACAACTTTGATTCAGCTCTGGCCCAGCATATATACGAAAATCCTGATCATTGAGTTCTTTTTGAAGAGGCAACTTTAATATCTACCATAAATGGCCTACCGCAATCTTTTAAAGAGGCAATTGAGATATAAAAAAAACAACATAGAAATAGAAATTTGGCTATAAATAGAGACACGGGAGATATTTCCTTAAGCCCAATTTATAACAACTTAATATTAAAAGACTATGAATATTTCGCCCAGTTTAATTTAAGACAACCTGTCCGCATATCTAATGAAAACCGAAATTGTAGACAGGCGAAATCTGTTGCAAGGTAAAGGATACTTATTCAATGTAATTGGTAACTTCTCTTTCATTGATTTCAAATTGGTTTTGTTGTTTGATTCAGTGTCTTTTTTCCTCTCGTATAGTTCACTTAAGAAGGTTAGATTTTGTTGCTGTTTTTTTTTTCCTCTTTCTTATTTTTTTAGCACTGAGGTCACATGGCAGAAGTCCTTGTCGAAATATTTACTTGTTTTTTTTTCATATTTTGTTACTGGCTGACAAAATCCTCATTTTTCACCTATTTGATTTTTCTCTTTTCATTTATTATTTCCTTTCTTGTTTTCATACGGTTTTATACGCACTAATCTATTGACAGTGGTATCGACCGCCGTGGAAAAATTGAGGTACGATAGTAGCAATGCTACTTGGCAGTTTTCATGGCCTAGAGAAATTTGTTGGCACATTTGACAGCTTTTGGAATATAGTTGCTTGCAGCTTTGGAACTTTTTCCATAGCTGGGTATTGCAACCTCTTGGACTGAGAATACCTCTTGGTGTTGTGTTTTTTTTTAACTTTAAGAATTTTGGTATATTGATATTGTAAATTCGGCATTAATAAAGATGCAGCAAAATAGGAACATTAATCACATATTTTCATAACTTACAGCAGTGGAAACTGTATGTCTATAGCTCCGAGCTCCTGCTTTTACGAATTTGCGCTGCTCCGCTACAACAGTGAGAAGCCTGTATATTTTGTCTATGACAGCAGTGACGGAGCTACCAGTCCAGTTATCAACTGGGTCACTGCCGTATCGCCAGCCACTTTGGTTTTGTTCACAACACCATACATCCTACCAATTGAGCAATCTGTCTTTGAATCTCGTCGTAAGTATTTGCAGTTTGTACTCTAGTCTTAGTGGAGTAGCTTTAAAGATGGAATGTTGAAATAACCTTTTTATGTTAGATTAACTATACTCTACCTAAATGGTACACCAATATCGATTAGTAATGGATTGTTCACTCTTTCAAATTAGATGCCTGTCCGTTAGGGTTGTTTGTTGTTTTTTTTTTTGTTGTTTTTTAGTATTGTTACCTTTAACATGGTTTTTCTCTGCCTTTTTGTTACTTTGAAGGTACTCAAGTATTAATCGATAATGATTCTCTGCTGCTTCAAATTAGATGCCTTTCTGTTAGGGTTGCTTTTTATTTATTTTGCTTAGTAGTCCTGTTTCTCTTAAAATCGTTTATTTTTTGTGTTCCCGCTAGTGTAGAGGTACTCAAGTATCGATCATTAATAATAATAATTTCATAATTTATTTATAACCTACTTTACAAAACAGAGGTCAAGTGGAGTAAATACAAAAAAAAACAGCAAAAGAACAACAAGGAACAAAGTTAATCACATACAGAAAAAAGATGGATAAGATGATGAAAATACCCTAGCCTATAAGGCGCTTCAATAGCTAGCTTGGCACATAATTTTTCGAAAACACCAGTAATATCTGTCGCTCGATACTTTTTAATCAGTTTTGTATAAAGCAAGCAGTACAGCTTGCTTTATACATGAGATAATGTCACGATAATAGTGATTAAAATCAGGACGAGCATTGTCAATAGTGGGGTGCGCATTTGTGCAAAGAAGATGGAAAGGGACACGTACGGCGGACAGTAAAGCTCCAAGTGTAGCAAGGTAAAGAGGTATGTTCGCCCCAGACCAATCACGTTTGTCAAACCACTTATGCGACAGTGATGGTTGGCCTGACTATACGTCAGAAGTAACAGTAATATCGAAATACAGAGGTAAATGATCATAATCTCTCTCATCAGCGACATGTACTGTTGAAGTTTGTAATGAAGGATAGCAGATACAGTGGTCCAAATATGAGACAGAACCACTACTGTGGATATATGTAAAACTGAGGTCTTTCGTTAGGACCTGAAATGCTGAGGGTAGACACTGAAAAGCGCCTCCTTACACGTCAAGGAAACGGTAATGTTCACAGTTTAGGCCGCCTATAAGCACCCACTTGCATCCCAGACGCTCAATACCAGATATGAGAGTCTTTAATTTGTTACAGGCATTCGCATAACTGGAGAAGGAAGAAACAGATCTTCTATCATGGGGCAAATAGGCGTTGATTAGGATCACGTCTGCAAGCCGGATTGCAAGATAGTGTTCAGAGGATTGGTAGCAGCTAGGAGACTAATAGCTAGGCAACGATCGCTTACTTTTACAGGCAAGACCGCCAGAAGGCCTGCCTCGGGTACGACGGGCATTCGTGGTGAAAACAACATGTTGAGAACTTTGAAAAGAAAGTTTACACCAGGGCTTCCACTTCGAAATTGTCAAAAACATATTATCATAGCCAAAAAACATGAGAAAACATGAGAACGTTGAAACTTGAAAAACATGAGATTTCGCATGAGAATTTTCTTTTGTTTATATTTTGAATTCAGTGTTCAAATGAAACCCAAATTTGGCAGCAGATCACTATATCACTCATTTCTACTTAAACTCAGCTTTCAACTAATTGTCACGTATTCTGCGCTCCTAATAGTGTCTGATTTTTACTCACTGGGGTTTGGTGCTGGTTTGGTGTTGCACCTACAAGGGAGATTCTTGGTCCCATCTATTTACCACATCCCGCTTACTTCTTACTAGAACCTGACTCCCGAACGAGTTTTGAGGAGTCTACAATGATGAGGAAAAACTAGCCACTGAGCCCGAAAATGGGTTAAAGAAGTCACCAGCGAATAAAAAAAGCATATATAGGGAAAAAACAGAGTATCATCAGTTAGTTCGCTTGTTACTAAGGAACACAGCTAATATCAACTTCCAACTAAGATAATAAAAATAAATCATCCGACTAAGGTTTCATAATAGGCATTCCCCTACATTCTTCAGAAGTTGCACTGGCTTTTACCATTTTAAGTCTCTTCCGCGAATGAGGATTATCCACCACTGATGGTCCAACTCTCTTGAAGCCACTCCGAGATTGCAGACATGCACCTAAAGATTCAGATGACAGAGAGTTTTTATTGTCTGTCTTGATGTTTTTTAGAGAGCTGAACAACCTTTCCACCACAACATTTGAAAACGGAAGCGAAAGAAGATACATCACTACCTTCTGAAGGTTCTTAAATCTCAGTGACCCACAAGGCGTTTTCATTGACAAAATTGTCCGCCAGAAAAGCAAAGGACTTTCTAGTAGCTATAATGGAATTTCTAGTGCACTGATGTTCCTCCACTCACTCTCTATTCTCTTCTTGTCCCAGTCTGGACTGCTGTAAAAGTGGAAAAACGGTAGCAGCGTAGGTGGTTCCATGTTTGCAGCCTTACATGGTTCAAGCATGACCAGTTGCTTAAATATAGGTGCTGAAAAATCGAACCTAATCTGCATTTGATTAATAAACTCCTGGTAGATATCCCTTGCTGTTCTGAGAACAATTTGGACGTTAGCGTCCTTGTATGTGAGGTTCCTTTCTTCGACATACTCTCGAATAATAGTAGCTGCCTCAAAGCCAATATAGATATCCTTAATTGGCAAGTATCCAATCTCAGTGCTTACATCCAAACACATTATATCAGATCCCTTGATATGATTGGATAACATGAAAGAAGAAGCGAAAGTACGAAGCAACCCTTCCGTTTCCATTTTGAGTTTGAATATAAGAGGCTCTTCGGTCTGGAAGGTCTTATTATATTTTGTTGTGATTTTTGGAATACACGGAAGATAGATAATATTTGAGGGCTTATCAGTAGTCTCGCATTGTGACATATCTTCGATTTTACGGAAATGTCTCTTTTGTCTACGGCTAATTATATTATTGACAAAAGGAATGGGGTATCCATTACCAAAAAGAATATATCTGATAAAATTTATTTTTGCATTTCTATATGAATCGGAGCAAATGTTCAGGACACGATCAATGAGAGAGGTTACAACTGCTCTTTTAACTTGTGGGGGGGGGGGGGTGATTTGAATTAAAATGAAGATATCTGTTGTTACGTTTTGGCTTTCGATAGATAGTAAAATCTAGTTTATCAGTATCACGAATAATTAGCAAATCTAAAAACGGTAGTTTATTTTCGATTTTCAATTTCAACTTCTAAAACTTAATTAATTCACTTAATTAATTTCCACTGTCTTCAAGAACATTTTACTATTGCTTTTACTTTGTGTTTGTTTGTTATGGAAAGTCAGTGTGGTCTTCGTCGCTATTTTTTATTTTAAACATTATATACAAGGATTATCCTTATTTGTTTGTAACATCTTATCTCATTTGTAGGAATTTACTTATAATTATAATATCTGAATTATTTTTTACCGTCAAATCCAGTGGGACGCCAGAATCTGCACGATTTCAGGTTTCAAATGTAGTTGATGTAACTGCACAGTTTTTGTCAATCGACCTTGTGTCTTCGGCTTGACCCTTTTTATATTGTGTGTGTTGTACAGAAGTTGAAATAAAAATCTTGAATTTTGAACAGTGTACCCTGCTTGCCAGTGTTGCCGCACCATTTGCCAGCTTAAGCCCGCTTATGCGGTAACCTTTTAGTCAGCTGGGATTTCAGAGAAGTGCTTCACTTTTTTTCTGAAAGTCAGTGACGATTCCAAAAAGTTCAGGAGATTATCGGGAGGTTTTTTTTTAAGTCAGGGAAAAAATCAGGAGGTTTTAAACAGCTTTTTTTTCTTACATACCAGTTGTATAATACCACCAATACAACTTGTATTGGCGGTAAAAATGTCGGTAATAGACAGACAGAACAAAGTAGAATTGAAAATATGTTTTAGAGTCTTAAGTCCGATCTTCACCTCCCGGAACTTCCGAAATCTGGGCTTCCAGATTATTCTTTGGCGACTTCTTCCTGTCATCTGGAATATGAACCGATCCGAAAGTATATCAAAATAATCCGGAAAAGGGGGGCTTTTGAACTTTCAGGTTTCCGGAATTTGGGAAAATTCTGGAAAAAGATGAGGAGAGGGGCTGTACCCCCCGTTCACCCGTTCAAAATTTATGCATACCTCAATATTCCGGATTCTCCCTTCCTCCACTCCCCCCACGACTATTGGACCGAGCAAAGCTTTATTTACAAGTCAGTTTGATCGGGTTCTTGATGCATCGACCCCTCCATTCTAGCCGTTTTTCGCGATTGCCGGTCTCCCCAAAACAGAACAAAATAACACACTTAGAAAAGTAAAATAATACACTTTTAATACACTTTGAACCAGTGACATAAAATTTAGACATATCGGCACTTTGAAAACAGATATGTCCCTTTGAAAACAGATTTGGTATGGCTGGCTTTGGCCCACATCTTAAAAGCCATCCTCCTATATTGTGAAGCTGATTTTACCGGCACTCGAAATCGTTATTTTGATATAGACTAGGCTATTAGTCTGGCAAATAACGAATATCTATAAGATCCGTAAGAATAGTACATTCGAATTTGTACTATAGAATTCTTGAACTGGCAACAGGTTAAGAACTGGTTTCAAGTTAAAACATGTTATTTTGGTAAAGAAACAGATTATAGAAGTATAAAAGCCGCCTACCCCCTAGGAGAGGTCAGTGGTCTACTTCTTGGGTTGCACACGTGTAGGGATGTATAACTGTTCAGTTCCATCCTTTCGCGTAAGGTAAAGAACGTCCTTATTGTACACAAATTATCCAGTGAATCTGATCTAGATCAGATGAAGTTATAAACTGAGAATCAAATCAAATCAACCCTTTTTTGAACACAACAATGGTGAGTCACGGGACAAGCTGCCGACAAAGTCATCAATTAAGGTTCGCGGAAATGAAATTCCCTACGGGCAATGAAGGCATATTTTGCAGTTTGCTAGAAAATTGCAAAAGATCATAAACATCAAGTTGAACAGAGCTCAAATCAACAGAAATTGGGAGATTATATCGAATGACGGTAAATATGAGAGAAAAAACCTAAATATCTCTAAAAACATGAGAAAACCTCTAAAAACATGAGAAAAACTTGAAAACATGAGACAAATTTTTTTCGCATGAGAAATCTTCCGAAAACATGAGATCTCATGGGAAAACATGAGAAGTGGAAGCCCTGGTTTACACTGCAGCTTGGGAGCAGGTGTTCTTGTAAGAGAATAACATCATGATTAGCTAGTTTCTCATCAAGGCTTAACACTTTATCCTTTGTCCCATTGATGTAGAAAGAGCACACTGAGACTTTATACTCATTCATAATTGCAAGTGAGAAGGTCGCGGAACTTTGGAATTAGCAAGAGCCTTTAGTCTGGAGCAACGAAACCTGTAAGCAACATGATCTCCACTACAATTTTACACTTGGGGGTGTTACTGCAAGGTTAGTCACTGGAGTTCATATGGGGACCAGAGCATTTGTAGTTTTGATCGGGACAGTTTACAGTAAGGGGTTAGGAGATTGACATTTCCTGCAGCACCTAGGAATTCGCCGATATTCATATACTCAGAACAGTTCACAGTCTATCTTCAGTCCAGATTTAAGGGCCTAGGAAAGAGAAATTTCGTCTTCGAAAGTAATTTTCACACAATTTGAGCTCCCGATTTTCGTAGCGTCTTGAACACCCCGGCAAGCTTTAAGAGGTGCAAAATCAAGATCTTTTGCAACGCCTTTCATTATACCAAAAAACTTTTTCTCCACCATTTTTGCTTCACAGTCACGAAAAACCGAACGCGCAGATTTGCAAAAGTCATTTCAAAAGTCAAAAGTCATTTTGACATTTTCTCATTAACTTGCGAAAGAGTCTGTTGAATTCCGTTAAGCTTAGAAGCTATCCTGGAGTAAGCAACTGCTGGAATACAGGGAACTTCGGTTGGAGAACGGATAACAAAGACAGGCATGTCCTCGGAAGCACTCTGATTTTGAAGAAGTTCTAACATGTCTTTCAAATGATTCAGAGCTGCGTTTGAACCCTTGCGCCTTGGATAGGGTTCGGTCGATTCCGGCAGCGAATCCCATAGGATTTTCTTCGATTTGGCAATATCACTTGGCTCGAAAACTTCGACAGTGAATTTTAAGATCACTGCAGCTTCGACACCTTTTTCATTATTATACTGCAGAAAGTTCAGAACCGGGGCATAAACAAAGCAGCCCGTATCTGAATCAAAGTCCATTTTCATGCAAAAAGTCCTTTAATCCAATTCTGAGTCAAAAACATAAGCCTGGGCAAATCACGTCTTAACCCCACGAGAGCTGAATGGTAATTGGCTAAATTTCAGATGCTCGAAATGCCAATAAGCGAGGGAAGCGTAGGCTCCTGCTATCTATTTCCCGCAATTTAAGGGAGACACCACTCCCGGCAGGTGCGACGACGCTTGCTAATGATCTTTTCTGTTTCAAATTAGATGCATGTCTGTTAGTGTTATCTTTTTTGACTTTTTGTGTTGTATTCAGTAGTGCTAGTTTTTTTTTCGGATTTCTCTTATTGTTGTTTTAAAATTGAAACTGTTTTTTTAGGTTAAGTAAACCTTTCCTTAGTAATAGTTTAAACTTAGTAAAAACCTTAGTAAAAAGATTACCTTAGTAAAAGAATAATATATACTTTACTTTTTTCAGATTAGATGCCTTTCTGTTAGTATTTTTTGCTGTTTGTTTGTTGTTGTTTTTCTTGGGGGGGGGGGCTGTGACTAAATGATAGATTTTTTACAGATACATATATATCCAACCGTTCAATAGCAAGTATTATGTGAATAAACAAAAACGAAATTATTATGCCTTTACTTTAGTATTGTTGGTTGTTATTGTTGGGTTTTTTTTTTGGGGGGGGGCTATATCTGACTTAAAAGTGGCTATATCTGACTTAAAGGTGTTCGAATCATTAGTCCGCCAGCGTCTTTGGAAGCTCCTTCGCCACTATGGTATCCCCGACATCATAGTAGAACTCAACATGGCAATGTATGAAGATACAACCTGTTGTCTGATGACAGCAGAGGGAAATTCACGTAAATTTCCCATCCCCTCCGGGGTGAAACAAGGGTGCGTGCCATCTTCGTTACTGTTCGCAATCGTCACCGACTTCGTATTGAGGAGCATCGACTCAACTGGGGTACGCCTAAATGATCGCCTGCTGAGCGACCTAGATTCTGCTGACGGTATTGGCATCCTCGAAACCTGCAAATCACGGCTTCAAGCGCTGCTCACGAACATTCAACAAAAAGCAGAAGGTTTTGGACTCAATATCAACGTCAGTAAAACCAAAGGCGTGTCAACTAGCGATTCACCTATTAACATCAAATGGGATGACAATAACGTGGAACAAGTGGTCCATTTCAAGTATTTTGGCTGCACCATCGAAAACACAGAATCAACAGCCAAAGAAGTCATCGCCCGAACGGGACAGGCTAGCAGCACCTTCAACAGGCTCAAAAAAGTTTGGAGGTCGAGTACTTTCTCTCTCTGGCTTAACCTGAGCCTGTTGAACAGCAACGTCCTGCCCGTCCTCCTCTAGACATCTGAAACATGGCATCTCACCCAAGAACAAGAGAGGAGAATTCAGTCTTTTGAAAACATGTGTCTGCGTAGAGTTCTTAGCATTCACTGGACCCAGAAAGTAACGAACGAGCACATTAGAAACATTGCAGGTCAACCGTCCCTCATCAAGACCATACGAAGGCGTAAATGGAGCTATCTCGGACACGTGATGTGCATGGATGATTCCAGAATCCCCAAATTTACATTTTTCTGGTTACCTGAAGGAACCCACTGCAGAAGAAGACCCAAAAATACACTCCGTCGTACCTACAGCAACGACCTGCGGCATCTTCACGCCTCAATACAGCCCGAGTGGGAAGATACCGTCGCATCCGCAAGAATCAGAGACGACTAGAGACTCTTCTTGGATGCTCTGGGCCCGTCTGGAGGCACAGGTGGATCTAAGGTCTAAGGTAAGGTATATTTCACTAGATACCAAATCTTTTATATTTATATTTGACGTTTGTATTAACGTTGTTTTAAGAATGAACTAAACCGAGACTATTGTATCTTTCCGCTTTCGTTTTTTTATGGGGGGGGGGGTATTTTTTATTATTACAGCTCTAAATGCTTGTTTTTGTTTTGTTTTTCAAGATATTTTTTTCTCGTCTTCTCTTCGTTGTTTTTCTCATTCATTATTTTGATGGACAGTGAACGTATGTGAAATATTTGCAAAAAAAAAAGTTTAAGGATATGTCTAATGTAAACATTTGCTTGGATGTACATCCATGCAATCCATTTAAATTTTTTATGGTTATTTTATCAGGTGGTTCCACGTCTTCAGGTTTGAATGTGGCAACGTTGCTCAATGGTTTGTCGCTTAGAATGCCTCAGGAATCGCTAACAATGGTCTTGAGTTTGAGGAATGTCTTCTACTCCTTTGTTTCTAACAGAATCAAGAAAGTTCACACGAAAGAATGTGAGGTAATCCTAAAATAGTTAAATTCTTAAATTTGTTTCTCGCTATTTCAATGTGTGTGTATATCTGTCATATGTGTGTATATTTTGTCTGCATCTATATTTATATCTTTTTCTTTATCTTCATTTTCTTTATTTTGTATTTGTTTCTATCTGCTATCATTTAATATATTTCTACTTTTGTCGATCTTTAAATAATAAAGAAATAAGAATTATAATTGAAAAAATGGAAAATACATAAACTTTATTGGACTTAAGAGCTCCCTGTAGGCGGTTTAGTTCTCTAAATAGTAAAGTAAATACCCCATAATTTGAGTGTATTGTATAATTATAAATATATATATATATATAATTATAATCTAATTAAAATTAGATTTAAAATAAAGTTAAATAGTAAAGTAAATAGGATATGATAGTGCAGTCTAAATATTTTTTTTTTTTTTTTTTTTTTTGTCATATTATTGAAATTTTTGCTCAGTGAATCATTAAAAATTCTGACTAGAATATTTTCTAAAGTGTCTTCTAGCGACTCATAGACGTGTAATACGGTATTTTGGAAAATGTATTATCTCTAAGAACTTACGGTTTTCAGTAATTAAAACCGGTAAGTAATTATCAGGGAGCAAAAATGTATCAAGAACTTAAAGTAATTGCCTAAGTTTAATCAATAAGTTTTATAACTGCTTATAGTCTGGAATTATTTAGTCTTATGGCGTCAATTTGTTGACATTAGGAGAGGGGGCAAAGATGTATCTGTCAAAGCCTTAGAGGGGACAATGTTGTTGTTTTCTTCTATTTTTCTTTAATGAAAATTCAAAAAGTGCATTTTTCAATGAAAAGACCGAGAAAAGATATTCTGAAATCTGTGGGCATGGGGGGGGACAAATCTTTATCTTCGTTTGTAACATATATTGTTTATTTCTATCCTTTATAGTTCAATATATTTCTATTTGTACCTATCTTAAATCTACTTGATTCTATTAAACCCTTCAGTCCATTGAATCACTCGATCCTTGAGCGGGTCTGCTTCCCCCTGCCCTCACCCCCCCCCAGTTGAAGTCACATCATTTAATTTTATGCTGCTTTGGTATCACATTGTATCTGTCAATGTTGTCAATTTCGATTGATTCAGTATTGGAATCTATTGAATAATTGGACAGTTTAATTTTTTATGCTATTTTTATAACATCTATGGTTGTATTCATTGATCTGTTCATCTGCGTCTATCTTCGTTTGTATCACCTGTTCTCTATTTACATATATCATAATTCAAGATATTTATCTTAAATCTGTTTGATTTTGTTGAATCATTGAGTCCATTGAGCCGCTGAATCCTTGAGGGGACTTGGGGCCGCCTTGGAGCCTGTATTTTTAACTGTATCTATAAGACCAATTTACGATCTTTTATCGTGATTTGTATAATCTGCTTTCTATATTTATCAATCATAGTTCAATATTTTTATATATATTTTAATTCTGTTTGATTATTTGGTTCTATTGAATCCTTGCGTCTTATTTAATTCTCGAAAAACTTAAATATCCCGTGATGGGCACTGAACTTCCATGTAGTTTGAAAATTTTAGTGTCTTAATGTCATGTATGGAGGCAGGTAAAGCAATAGCTTAAAAATCTTATAGGATTTGTATTCTCCCGGGATTCCTTGTGATTCTCGTTGTTGCTTCTCTTCGAACCGCAGATTATTCATTCTTCATCTTGTATTATTTTACACGACGTCATAGTTACCGAAAAAATTCTTTTTCCGGCTTTTTTCCAGTAATTTTGAATTTGCTTTAAATACATTGTTGTAACAACCAGGCATGTTCCATTCTACGTACCCTCTAAAATATCGAAATTACGCTTTAGCATAATTAGCGTGCTATTCCTTAGTTTTAAGTCGTGGGATGGAAAATCAGTAATTTCAATGATATTTAGAAATTCTGGCGTGAATATAATTCCTCTTCCTTGTTTATCCTTCACAGACATTTACCTCTTATAGGATTTATATTCTCATGGGAGGTGATCGACAGCCTCAGTATTAGTTTTACTTTCTTTTTTTATAACGGTACTAAAATAACACGTTTCTTCATTCCATTGTAATTTTGATTAGTCTTCTAATCACAGATTCCTTTGTGCAACACTTACATTAGCGATTCAATGTGATTCTCGCAGTCACTTGTTTCATGTCTTTTACTTTACCTTTTTGGAGTCATTGATCATCTATCTATCTATATAAATAAAAATAAGTTGTTTGTTTGTGTGTTGACTGACGTCATGTTTGTGTGTCGACTGACGTCATGTCTGTTGACTGACGTCATTATAAGGATTGAGCATTATTCCGTCATGAAGTTGTTTGTCGACTGACGTCATGTTTGTCGACTGACGAAATTACAGACCGGGACTCAGGGAATATAAATGACGACCGGGACACTCAAAGAGAAATTACAGACTGGGACACCGGAACACAAATAATGACCGTGACACAGGGAATATAAATGACGACCGGGACACAGGGACACAACTACATCAGGGACGCCGGGGGCACAGGTTGGATATATAAATGACGACCGGGACACAGGGAATGTTCGATTAGCAATCACCATCAACAAAGCTCAAGGGCAATCATTAGAATAATGTGGTATAGATCTGAATACGGATTGTTTTTCCCATGGACAATTATATGTTGCATGTTCAAGAGTCGGTAAACCTGACAATCTATTTATATGCACAGACAATGTGACAGCGAAGAATGTTGTATATTCGCAAGTTTTACGTAGTTATATATATATATATATATATATATATATATATATATATATATATATATATATATATATATATATATATATATATATATATATATATATTCACAAGTGGGACACAGGGACACAACTACAATGGCGCGTAACGACTTATGCGCGCGGGGGGGGCGCGAAGCGCCCCCACCAACTAGGTGTTGGGGTGGCGCGAAGCGCCACCCCAACAGCTATTTTGTATTATTTTGTATTAGTCATAGATGCCGAAAACATCCTTGGGAAGAAGTGATACAAGTTGCTCTTTAAATGTATATGAATGTGACATCATTTATATGAAAAACTTTTCCAAAATTAAGGCTCTAAACGAATTTTTCCAAAGTTTTGACCTATCTAGAACGTCTTTTCGTACCAGAAATGTTAGCGTGCAAATTTTCAGAAAAAAAATTAACAATCTGTTTTTAAGAAAAAATACAGACATAAATATACAATTTGCTTAAGTTTTGACTATATACACACTACATAGTCGAAACTGTTATTGTCACACCAGCTTCGCTACAAACAATTAAAACTATAGTTCACAATGACACGTTAAATTTAGTTAAATTTATGGTCTATTTTGTGTCTCATATTCATCATGTCATTTGGAATATCTAAACATAAACCTTAAACATAGTATAAAACATTTAAACATTGAACTTGTGCACATTGATGTTACCAGTTTTTCTTCTTCTTTCTTTTATTTTGTGGCTGATTACCTCCTGCTCAACTGTGTTGGGCAGGAACTTCTCGTTATTCTGGATTCTGGAACTTCTCGTTATTTTATTTTCCTTATTATTTCAAATTCCAGAGTGAGTCGTCTGTTCTGAGAAAAGTCATTGATATTTTGAAACAAGAAGAAGTAGGTTTAGGCCTTTCTCAGCCAGAAGGCATTGGTCAACGTCCTCTTCCTGCATCTGGAGACTCAAATCCAGTCAAGGTAGGTTACTTTTTTTCATTGACATAGAGGGGTCTGTTTGAACTAACATTTTTCTCTATGTTGTCAAATATCAAATTTAGGATAAACAAACCAAATAGATTTGGCGATATTTTATTTTACTCAGTATTTATCAGAACTGTATTGTTGTTCTTATTGTAAATCGGCCTTGTAAAATTTTAATTAGCCTGATCCGGAAGCAAGATCACGATTTTAGGTACTTAACTTCTGAACCTGTATCTTGGAATTTAGATATTGAGGCTTAACCTCTGGAGTTCCAGAAGGATTGGGAAAAGTTCGAAAGCCGAGAGTTTTATAATTGGCTTAAAATAAGCAGTAAAAATATTAATGACCTGCAGTGATAGCTTAATAATCTAGTTTGTTCTTGTTTTTTCAAGAAAAAAATTGTCATTTTTCTGGGATGTCCAACGGGCTGGACAATCGAACCTAATAAATAAATCGTTGTATGTAAATATTACATTCCAGCTAAACATCAGACCAGTTAAGAAAATCATTATAATGTTTGTTATTAATCATGGCCTAGCTGTACCAGTGGGAGTAGTGAGCAAAATGTAAAATTCAAGGGCGCCGGAAGAAAATTTTCCAGGGGGAGGGCAGACGCCAAAATAGCAGTGGTGGTTGGGTGACAGTTTAGTGGTTTAGGGCACAAAACTACGACTTTACACCAAAGACGACGAATTTGAAATTAATTAAATCCTGTGAAGCTCATTGATTTAAAAACATTAATAACTATATTTTAGGCTTCCCAGTTGCAAAAGAAGTAATGTCACACGGTGGCAGTACTGGATTCAACCAAGTTGATTCGCTTTATTTGTAATGAAATTAGACCTACGTTGTCTGGGCAACGT